>NC_047016.1:13060567-13388147 GCF_902652985.1 Pecten maximus
GAAATTTATCGATTTACTTAAAATAATGCTAATTTTTCCAAAGAGAAAAAAACCCATTCAATTAAACGATGTATTTTTAGAATCAATAAATATCTTTTTAACTGACTAAGGGATTTCTTAGCGGTAAACACATGTTGAAATTACAATGAAACAACTTGACTGAGGAGCTTATTGTAAAGGCATTTTAGAATTCACAGTGTATATAAACCGTTGTAAAATTAACATATGATATTCATACTATCGTTAAGCTAACTAATTTTCATCAATTAGCTCCAATATTACAAAGCACGTTAAAATTATGTTCTTGACGTATATTCTGATTTATTCAAGATAATGTATTCAGTATTTAGTAATACATTTTGTGTGACTTTGTTTTTATCGATACCTACAAAGCAGTGTAATTCATCTAGCCTTTAATGATTTAGGAGGGTGATTTTCTAACACGTGAAGTTCGTAGTCTATGAAAATATACCATACTAATAAACGCTAGAAAATATTGAACTTAAAAGGATTTTCTTAGTTTTTATTTCTTTCATAACCTACCTCACGAACCTTCAATAGAAAGGATGTTTATCTATATGAATATAGAAGATAAGAATATCTTTGATTAACCATAGATATATTTTGTTATGCAGGCCTCTCATATGTACTAATTACATTTGTGTGTACAACGAGTCATTGGTAGATATATGATTTAGTAAAATAGATGTCAACATGTATTCGTCCAGTACCGCACGTTTGTGTAATATTTATCCGGATAGTAGGACAGTCCAGTACCGTACATTTGTGTAATATTTATCCGGATAGTAGTACAGCCCAGTACCGTACGTTTGTGTAATATTTATCCGGATAGTAGTACAGCCCAGTACCGCACGTGTGTGTAATATTTATCCGGATAGTAGTACAGCCCAGTACCGTACGTTTGTGTAATATTTATCCGGATAGTAGTACAGCCCAGTACCGTACGTTTGTGTAATATTTATCCGGATAGTAGTACAGCCCAGTACCGTACGTTTGTGTAATATTTATCCGGATAGTAGTACAGCCCAGTACGGTACGTTTATGTAATATTTATCCGGATAGTAGTACAGCCCAGTACCGTACGTTTGTGTAATATTTATCCGGATAATAATACAGCCCAGTACCGTACGTTTGTGTAATATTTATCCGGATAGTAGTACAGCCCAGTACCGTACGTTTGTGTAATATTTATCCGGATAATAATACAGCCCAGTACCGTACGTTTGTGTAATATTTATCCGGATAGTAATACAGCCCAGTACCATACGTTTGTGTAATATTTATCCGGATAGTAATACAGCCCAGTACCATACGTTTGTGTAATATTTATCCGGATAGTAGTACAGCCCCTGTAAACCCAACCCCGTGAATGTTATAATCATATCAAACCGTTCTAATATCCTGATAATTATCAGAGCTAGTTGTTAGTGGGACCAGTCGTACGCACGGGCCTATAATTGTGTGTTAACAACACTTAGGGTGGTTAAACAAATTACTCTACAATTGACGGAGATTTAACCAACTGTTTAGGAATAACTAACACTTAGGATTTCTCTAAATGAATTTACCGAAAACATTGCCTATTTTATCAACAGCATATGTAGGCTATTTTGTGAGAGTTATTAATGAAAAAAACTCGATGTGTGGTACAATATCATTGAACAAAGGTTACCAGTATTGTTTGTATCGATGGCATGTTCCACTTATTCTTTATTATCATTATTTTATTTTATTTATTTATTTAGTTATTCATTTTTATTTTCTTCACTGTAATGTAACCAAAAAAAAAAAAAAAAGAATCGGGTGGAAATTAAATGAACAATAATCAAAGTTACAAAAGCATTCGCGATATCATAAATGATTAACCCTGAGATGGCGGAGCTTTCGACGGTTTCCGGGGCCATGACAGACCCTTGAGCAGGCACAGGGGCAGTTGGGGGTGAATAGATATCTACTTATAATTATATGATGTGTATAACATGAATGGATCAACGGACCAACAGTCCAACACTATTTAATTCATTAATGTATGTCAGTTCAGTTGTATCTACATACCATTGTTCTGAATTATATACTATGATAAACAAATCGTTTGTATAAGAGAAATACAACTACATCAAGTTATTAATCCTGAATTAGTGGGGTTTTTTTTTCATTTCTGTAAAATTTTATATTTTAGCGCATTTAGAGTCTGTCTATAAATCTATGTTTATAAATTTAATGAATAAAATCCTTGTAATGATATATATAATTTTACGCAATGGTATTAAGAAATTTCTATTTTGGCAGAAAAGAGTTAACTTAATAACGAACTTCTCATTAATTCTAATGGTTAAATTTAACAGGCTTGCGTAAACTACTTCTCTAATTATAATACTTAACTATTCGAGGATAAGATTGCCTATACTTGTATTAAACAGACAGGTCGAATAAAAATTCCATCTATACTTGATAATTCATTGTTTGGCCTTGATGAGACAACATAGAGCCAATTATAAGTATAAGTTTGTCAACTCAAGAAATGTCTGCTGTTACATGGATAGCTGAGGTATCATTTCTACTTTTATCCTTAAAGATAGGGATGTGAAATTAATTCAAGCGTTGGTATCAAAAAATCATATTTAATTAAAAAATAAGGATGACATATGTAACCCATTGAAATGCTCAAATTAATATATTCTGATAACGCCTACTGTTTAAATACGAAAGAAATGAATAAAGAATACAATTTGCAAAAATCATCATGCCTTTTACTCAGGTGGGAATTATACTTTATCTGTACAGAAAACTAAAAGTATTATTACTTCCAAACATAACAAATTTTTAAAAGACTGTAAAATACTAGTTTACTTCTACACTAGTATCGTCCAGTCATTAAGATCGAAAAAACCCACTGAAAATGATAAATGATACTCCTGTTTGACGCTCTGCTGCATACACAATGTTAAATCCTTTGATATTGAACTAATATTGAATTAACAATCATAAATAATGATAATAACAATAATAAAATGTCAACATTGGAAATAATTTAAAAACATATTAACTAACTGTATATTATTCAAATGTAATTAGCTATTATTCAGTTGTTGTTTTTTTTTTGTTTTACATTGTTATAAATATTTGATTCAACTATAATCATCAATGTCTACCTATTGTAAGATTGACTACTAGCACATTACGGAGAAACACAATACACATTTTTCATTTAAATCTAGACATGAAAACAGCGCATTAGATTTTTCAGAACATCAATTCATAACTGAAATATTTCAATTGTAGAATGCTAGTTCTCCATATTGTATAAGTACATACTTTAAATAATACGATAATTAACAAGTGCTGTCCCAACAAAGCTTCAGAGAATAGTTTATGATGTAATTTGTTTGAAATATTTTGAAATCCATATATTTCGGCGTAAAAGAAATATTTGAGCTAAATAATATGCATATAACAATTATGAAATTTATTTATTTATCGTGATACGCTCTTGTTTGCGAAGAAATTATTTTTTTTGCAATAAGAATATTTTTGTAATGTTGGGTTTAAACATAATTTCATTTGTAATTAACGTCATATTATGGTATTGGATGTAATGATAATAATATAGTTTTAATATAGCAGCACTGATGTTTTAAAAAAAATATTGTAATATTTACATATACTGATATACAAAGAATGGACAGTAACCTTTGTCTCTGGTGAAATGCTTGCTGCGGATTATGGTGTAACGGGAAAACCGGCTTGCTTTATTAGTTTTTACGAAATAAAAAGGATTATCGTGCAAAACCATTCAATTCTTTTAGAAAACTACATAAATAACACTAACTAAAAATAAGATAATACATTTTATAATCTTGTTTAAATATCAAAGACCAGCCAGGGGAAAATTGAAAGAAAACACATTGCAAAAATCGAAATCAGACATACTAGTTAGAAATTAAAACTTTGGCAATGAGGAATATTCAAAATAAACATATACAATTCAATAAAGCTGTGAGATTAGATAATTTCGTCACATGAGTATTTGTGTTACTATAGGAAAATGTCTGTACGTTATGGTAATAATATTAGTGAAGTGAAAGCGACGTTCTGGGACTTTTATCCACATTTTATAATCCATTTAACAATACCTTTGAACTTTACAATAAGCAAGTATTAAGGAAAGCTAAGAGCTCGGTAGTCATCAGTGTTGTTGTATTAACCAAATCTCGGCTATAATTTCGTTTGAGAAGAAAATGCATGGTTATAATTGGAAAAAATCCCCTACCATTGTTTTATCAGAATCCAACGTATAATTCGGTTTGAGGGAAAAATGAATGTAATTGAAAAAGCTTGCAGTTCATCCGTTCAGTGTATTACCAGAATCCTGAGTATTATCGTAGAAGAAAAAGATAAAAAGGTATGGAGGTTTGGTAGGTAAACTGAGCCCTCTGTACGGTGACAAGTTAATCTGGGTATAATGTATGCATGCATTCCTAAAACAAAAACACTTGACTACAGCGGCACTTTAGTCTAACAGCTCTCTCATCATTTACAAAGATTTCTAGCAACATGAATTGTCCATTCTCAAATATGTAAAGATCCGACTTCATTTAATTAATTTATGATATTCACACAAAATAGTATCAGAATATGTTATTTCTGTAAATACAGTATGTGGACCAACTGTATCTACCAATTGATACTGACATATGACTTTGTTAAGTGCTGGAAATATTACGAAAACAACATGGCAGTTGTGTATATTTTGTATATAATTTGCCGATTGTATCAGCACCGCTGGATCATGTAATTCAAAACACATTTCATATCATGTGACGATAAGCCGAGATGCGATAAGATCTATTCATTGAAAAGCTCGCCTCCTTTTACACTGATAGCATCCAAGATTTCCGTCTTCGTCCCTAGATTAGTTTGTTTATTCAATAAAAATATTTTTGTATCCTAACGTATACTTTAGTGATAACCATCACGGAATAATTCAATGTGTTAAATTCTGTCATCATGTCTGTTATATTATCTATAAACCGCGTCACCTGATAAAATACACATGGATACTATTTTAGTATAGGGACGAGGAGACAACGGCTGATAAAATATCATGTGTCTCTTCTACAATTATTGGGATACGTTGTAAAATACCAATTAATAGTGGCATCAATTATTGGTTTAAACAAGACTGGTGACCGGCATAAATTATCATCAGGCTTGTATTTTTTCTGTATCTGGACTTTACCTCTGCGAAATTGTTAAAGAAAAGATAGTATTTGACACCTATTGATATCTCACAACGGCTGTCCTCTATCGTGTTAAATATCATAACAAAACATGACCAGAGTCAGGCGAGTGCTGGGGAAATACTGCTGTGTTAATTTAGCGTGAGCCAGTCTGATTTGGCGCGAGGAATGCCGGACTTATCAGCATCTCGCTTCAGTCGGCTCAGCGTGATAGTACAAGGCCTTGATAAACCTTTTTCGGGGTGACAAACGAATCGTGGAGTACAGTGATGCTAAAACGTTCGGGGGCCACTGTCCGTGAAATGGAAGAACAGAATGTAGCAGAAATAATATCCAGATCATTATATCAGTTATAATCCAGATCATTATATCAGTTATAATCTAAATCATTATATCAGTTATAATCTATATCATTATATCTGCTATAATCTAGATAATAATATCAGTTATAATTTAAACGATACAAATAACGTTCCATTTTATTAATCAGATCATTATATCAGTTATAATCCAGATCATTTCATCAGTTATAATCCAGATCATTATATCAATTATATTTAGATAATTAAATCAGTTATAATCTAAACGATACACATAACGTTCATTTTTATTAATCAGATCATTATATCAGTTATAATCTAGATAATTATATCAGTTATAATCTAAACGATACACATAACGTTCATTTTTAATAATCAGATCATTATATCAGTTATAATCTAGATCATTAGTATCAGTTATAATCTAAACGATACACATAACGTTCATTTTTAATAATCAGATCATTATATCAGTTATAGTCGAGATCATTTTATCAGTTATGATCTAGATCTATAGATAAGTTATAATCTAGATCATTATGTTAGTTATAATCTAAATCATTTTATCAGTTATAATCTAGATCATCAATATCAGTTATAATCTAGATCATCAATATCAGTTATAATCTAGATCATCAATATCAGTTATAATCTAGATCATCAATATCAGATATAATCTAGATCATTAATATCAGTTATAATCCAGATCTATAGATCAGTTATAATCTAAACGATACACATAACGTTCATTTTTAATAATCAGATCATTATATCAGTTATAATCTAGATCATTAGTATCAGTTATAATCTAGATCATTATATCTGTTATGATCTAGATCATTAGTATCAGTTATAATCTAGATCATTAATATCAGTTATAATCTAAACGATTTAAATAACTTTCATGCTTTATGTTTTAAAATTGCGATTATGTATGGAAAATGAGAACCAAAAACATACCTTCATAAAGATATATTATTGACAACATTGTATTTTGTTGAGCATGTTCAACCAATTAGCAATTTGCATGTACTTTTGTTTCTACCTTAATTTGTAAATGGATATTTAGTTAACCATACGTATGGAACCATGTTAATTAGCGCTTCCAATAAGAAGCTATTGCTATTTCTGTAGTTTAAATTCTTTTAAAAATCATCCTCTCAAATTCATTTTAAATAAAGGAATTGTTTTAAGATAATGTTATAACCTAACAATCCCTCTCACAAAATTATAAGTGAAAATAATATTATGAAAATAAAATGTATAATTTTATTCTGGAATGTACACAACTAATACATATCTATCTAAAACATAACACTTTGAACGTAGCAATGAGAATTCAGTGTTTACAGCAGATATGCATTGATTTATTTTATTTATTTTCTTAAGAGAGTTCACAACATATGTTCTTTTCTCTGATTCTGAGCAAATATAACGAAGTTCAAGCGATACCTAAAAAATACTGTAATTGAATATCATTTTTGTATAAATCGAATTCAGAGAGAAAATACGATGTGAATCGACCGCTGTTGAAGTGTTGCTACTTCAGATAATATCAATAAAGCTTCATTAAATATTTATAAAACTATTTGTTTTAATAATAGGAAATGGAAAGGACAACACCCTTTCCTTGGCCTGGCAAATATTTACCAGGGATAATGTAAAGACGAACGGGATACGAGGCCAGATCCGAACAAATATCCTTTAGGATTTGCACCCTATTTGCTTAGCAATTATCACCATTATGCTGCTCTGGTGCTGAACATGGTGCAGTCAAGTCACGGCACAAACAAATCGTAAATATTAACATTGTTGAATTATCACGTCTATTTATATATATACCCGACATTGTTTCATTTCCGTTGATATTTCATAGAATTCCACTTCCATTGTCTGTATCTGATGTTTATGATACTTATCGGTGTCTGGGAAGTACAGTACAATGTGTTGATGAAGTAACACAATTAGCCAGAAAAGTAAAGAAAAACTGGTTTGTTTCGGAATGATACAACACTCAAAGATGCGAATCCGAATCCTAAATAAAAATACCATTTAAAACAGAAAAAAAGGAGCGACCAAATCGCATGCGAGAGAAACCCCCTCAAAATCAGAAGGACGTCTACGAACCTTCCAGATGCCAATGTGGCCAATTTTAATGAAGTGTGTGATCACGTGGTTAGCGTATGAATGAAATGAAGTGATGCGACTCACCCATGCCCGGAGGACACCCTTCTCCATCCGCGATAGGATTCTTTCTCTTCCTAGGTCGTCCCTTTTGTACCGTCCCGACTCCATTGTAATAGGGGAAATGCCCCCCAGACGAACACGGGAGTCCCGGAGTCATTCCGTGAAAAAATTCGCCTTGGAACAATAGTTCATAATCCGTTCTGCAATAAACTAAATTTTCTTTCATTCCGAATTGGTCTCCCGTAGTAAGTGTTTTATTGCACGCCATACATGTGAAACACGTGATGTGGTAAACCCAGTCCCGCGCGCGCATCACTAGTTCATTAGCAGATATTCCTAATTGACACCTTGCACACCTTTTCACAGCAAATCTTCTGAAATAAATAAAATATTATATAAGCAACTGTTTTACTGTAAGAATACAAAAATATTTCAAATATCCCATCCCAGATAACCATTGGATACACCTGTACTACTTCTTACACATAATATACCTATTGATTTACTTACCTGTATATACATGGGGAACAAAAACGCAAATGACCAGTTAATGATTAAGGATGAATGGGATAATAAATTAACCTCATTAATCAGTCATTTTTAAAAGAATGATACTGATTACACGAAAGGGTTGAATCTTTGGTTTTCGTGCCATGATCATTTTTAAAAGGTAAAGACTTAGTAATTAGAGGTTTTAGTCATCATAAGCGATATGTATATATTGGAATGAGTTTATCGAAACCATTCAGGCGGGGACGAGAAGAAGGTTAGAACATCGTCACATTCCGTTACAATTTTGGATGGTAAGTTCAACACGTTGAACAAAATTATATCACTGTCAATTTTATATACATTATATTTTCGTTGGTTAAATCTTCAAATTTGTCGCCATTGAAAAGTGCATTTTGTTGTTATTTAAGTTTTGATACACACAGTTATTACTTTTTCCGTGACATAAATTAAAGAGTCGTCACAATTCTGACAAGAAACAAGTGTTTTATATGAAAATACGAAAATTCGCGTAATTTAAGCAGTTCTTTTTCGGCACAATATTGATATATAATATGTATCTAATCTAATTAAAATCTAATATAGCTTGATATGAGTAGATAACGGCCGCCATTACAGCTACTGACTAACTAACCATCGACTGGTGTAGTTTGTATGGAATGATATCAACTAAAGTTAATTTTTGGTTGACTACAAAATGGTGCGTGCAGAAATAAATATTTTCTATTGAGTTGTAATAAAATTGGACTAATCTGAACACTTGATTTGTGATATCACACGACGTGGCGAGCTACATGAACTTCCGCAAGGAAAGTTTGGGGTAACGACAAGCACATGACGGAATCCTATAGCTTTGATAAGCCGGCAAAAGTCAATCTAAAACATCAACCGGGGTTAGTATGAAAACTATTTGAAATCTTTATCACGTAATGTTATATAGAGTGGGAATGGAGATCAAACGAATGAGAAGCGCTATTGACAAGTTAATAGCTGCCACTGACGATAAATCTGTGGAGCAGTAGAAAGAGAAAGCGATGTTACTAACATTTACAGTGATTTAGCCTCATAATCCACGCCCAATGTAGATATGTGGACTCTTTGTAATGCGAGAATTTCAAACCTATGTTTATGTAATGATGAGTTAATATGAATTTGCATATGACAGAAGTTTACATGAAAGATATCAAGAAAAAATGTATTAAAACAAAAAACGGAAATGCGTTGAAAAATCAAAAGTCTAACACACGTGTGAAAAATGACTATCTGGATTCATTTAATGTTGTAAAAGTCTGGACTACCAACCACAGACCAAACCCACATGTGCTTACTTTCAAAAAAACAACAAAAGAGACAAGGGAGGAACAAAATGGCCAAAAGATTCATATTCTTATAGCTTTTCTCGTTCCGGATCAAACAAAACATATTCCAGTTCTGCCCCTGGTGAAGTTTGGGTACACGGCCCTACCGTGTACAAACCTCCAAAACAGGAATTATGGCTTCAAAGAGACACGCGCGCGCTGCCAGATGCATATACCTAGAGAGGGCCAGATGTATATTGCCAGGGATCTGGGAACATTGCATGCATGCCTTGGTCCAACTCTTAGGCTGCACCTGCAAACAATGGATTACCTAGAGGATATCAGATTTAAGAGTACAATTATAAAAAATACCCAGGTTAGAGGTGCGATGTATGCTTTAGGTACCTAACGAATAAAACAATACCCAACGCTTTCAAACTGTCGCCATTCAAATGCAGTGTTTCATTACACACTGGAATTATTTAATTGTCATACAGGTGAGAAAATAAATCAGGATTAATGTCGTAAGGAGAAACGTTCAGTATCGCACGAGACACGTATTTACCAACACGAAACAAGACGATATCATACTATTTATTGAATATTTGGAAATCAAAAGGGAATTTCTCGGTAAACATTAGGGAAGGATATTTTCAAAAGAAGTGTGTCGGCAAATAGAACCTTTAAATATCTTACAACTTCTTACATATTGACATACAAAATCATTCTACGTGTAGGATTTATAAATGTGAACCGGTGTCTGTGTTTGTTAGATCGACAATAGGACAACTTGCTATTTTATGCTTAGAGGTATTAATTACGAATTGACACGTCAAAATTAATATCACCATCAACATAAATGAAATGTAATGGTTTATTTTGAGGATGATCAACATTTAATGTCTTTATGTTGATAATAAGATATATAACGATACGCATTGCGGGTATGTCAAGCTTACCCTGCTCCAAAATCTAGGAATTTGAATGGATCTAAGATGGGCAAACAGTGATGAATTGCCTTATCACGCGACGTGAGGGATATAAACACTGGTGATTACAGTCCAAATACAGAGGCCCTGCTGGTTACTGTACATTGTTAATGCATTACATCGCGACGGACTGCTAATATTTACTAAGGCGCTTGGTCAATATTGGTTTAGCAACCAAAATCGCAGGTGCCCATCTCATATAGATCGTAACGGATTCAAGCTTGTGAGCAAAATCAAGCATTTCATTCACCATATTCCACAAGCAATATATCGACTTTTATAACTAAAGAAATCAAATATTTTATCCATAATTTATTATTAACGAATTCAATATATTGAGCGTTTACATTGTTCATTAATGTTGTGTATGTATTTTTAAATGTAATATTTCCGATCTATGGGTTAATATTTCCTGAAAAGCTTATGTACATATTTCCGTATGTGCAGAATCTCAGGGTTGTTCCGGACCATGGAGTATTGAACGTTATACCGGAATACAAGGTAAATTATCGGAACTGTAACAATCCGTCGGCACTCGCACACGGAACAAACTGGTAGTAAAATAAAAATATACAAGAAGATTCACTCAGTGTAACAATGGTACAATGGAAAACAATACTTATATTAAAATAGATGTCCACATTGAATAGATCAGCTTTGGTTTCATAATGGAGTACTATACAGAAACGATGAATGAATACTAAATTCATTCTTTCTCATAGATAACCCGAGGTAAATAAGGCTGACTGTTTTACCTCTTTATAGACAAAGATATCTGTTTTAATAGAAAATCATCAATTAGATAATAATCGTATCATTGATCATTACAGAAGGGCATATTCTGTTACCCTCCTACTAATATCAAACTTGTGTTTTTCAATAGAATACAATGTCATTTAACTCGGTATAACCTCCTGTTGTCCGGATTACGATGGAGACAAGTCGGACACTAATACACCACTCTATATAGCCGTGTGTAAAGGGAGAATAAATACATACACATGAACATCGATATTTCAATTTGAGCAATACTTGGCCCAGCAGGATTCCGGAAAGCTACAATCCGACCTACCGGAACGTATTAGAACAGACCACCAATACACTGTTTACCCAACGTCATATAACTTAATTCGGAGCACACTCGGCGTTAAATAAACGTTATAATACAAAATGATTGAGCTTTTATAGTTTTGACACAAGAGGTTAAAAGGATTATTGTAGGTCATCCCTAACATCTTGTCGCCAAATAGCTGTCCCATTGTATCCAACACCACACCTGTAATTATACACATAATGCACTGTTCGCGGTTTCTGAAGGCAAATCAAACGCAATGAACTTAACTTTATAATTCAGAGTTACGGAATGAGAGTATTTTAAATTTTATAGTTGTGGCACTTGAATTGCATTTTTCTATAACAAATTACATTTAACATGACGTGTAGTTTGCGTTTAAAGTTTATAGTTCGTTTCAAAACTGTTAATTGATTTTGGTACAATTTGGATTCTTTAATGGGTTATCTCGGTACAACCATTGACAGAACATAATAACCAAACAGGTTTTATTAGAAATCAGTCAACCATATCATAAGCTGACGTAATATAAACGTTAAAAAACCTTTGACAGCTTGTAATATCCAATATTTCCATTTTTTATTTAATAACTGGAGACTATTTTTTACAAGCAAGATCTAAGAAGTAATCCTAATGAAACTTTAATTTTATAAATTCAATGAAATTTCATATCATACATTGGCTCTCGTTTGGTTTTGAAATTTCGTAACAATATCCGAACCAAATGGAAAGTTAATCATTCACACAATATAAAATGATTAAATATTATAAATATGTGGATATATGATAAGCAGCACCAGTTCGTCGACAATACTTAAACCTAGTTTAATACATTTCTCGAACAAAGCACCGCGGAGACATCATTCCCGAACACTTCGCCACCGCGGTCATATATAATCGTAACTTCAGTGTGTTCAGAATCGCCCTATGCGTGTTGACGCTGTGGTATATTTTTGTCCTTTTGCACATTTGGATTGACCTAGTGGTATTTGACAACGTGGTTGCGCTGTTGTTGTTTGTCTTTGCGTACTGACTCTGTGTTTATTTTCGCTGTTATTTATCCCGTTTTAAGACGCAACATTAAACGAAACCTTTGGCTTTTTATTCAGTGCCATAATACAAATATGTTAAATAACGGAATGACTAATAGATGGAGTGGTCCTATCATTGCATATTTGTTTCCGTTCGGATGTACTCCAGCCACATCTTACGATAACCAGATTAGCGGATGCCAGTTGTACATCTATACGGAATCAATTGCGATAACAAAATTTGCATATGTTGTACAATCTAGCACCATCCTTCAACATATTCCACCTTTCAGGACGCAGAATAAACACAGATTGAATTTTGGTCTAAAAGTCGTTTGTACACGCTGCAAATACAAATTGAATGAGAGAAGATGGTTGTTAGACCAGCAGTATCAAAGAGGGCGAAACAATGGAAGAATTGCATATTGAAAGGATTGCTAAATTAACGGCCACGCCCCCTCCTTGTGTTGTCAAGATTCCGTCGACTAGCCGTTTGATTAGACTCCTGCCTTACACGTGCCTTACGGGATCTTAATATTCACAAAACAAGCACGCACATGCATGTGCGCTCTCTCCCGTGTACCGCCATGGTCGAGTGCCGACAATTCCAATTTACTTAGCGTAGAACATGCAGTATGCCTCATAGATGAAACAATGCCTTCTTAACGCATGACAAAAGCATGGTGTGTATTAATTATGGGGTCAGCTGGATCGGTCTATATCCAAATATGTCCTTATACTGTAGTTTATGTAATGCGCTACATTTGAAATAATTTACATAATATTTTTATTTTATTTTTATCTTTTATAATATTGTTTTCTTTTCATTTTATTTTGGAATATGCCATATTCCGAATCAAATAGGTTATTTCAATGAAAGGTTACTTGACCGAACTGAAATTGGAAAATGAAACAATAAATAGGTATGTTGCATTATACTGACGGTTCATGTAAGAATACTATCGTAAATTTTCAAAAGAAATAATCTAAAACGTTCACACAGTTAGTGAAATGATGGAAACAGAGCTCTTACATTTGATATGTGTCAATCATCCGGAGACAAATGAGTTAAACATACTTAATATAGTTGATATACATAAATATTTCATGAAATATTTTGATAATAAATAGAACAGAAAAGTAACCTAGAAACACAACCCTCTTACAGAAAAACATCGGACAAGGCGTCACCGGCATGTATCGCCGAGAAAGTTTTGGAAATCAGCGAAAAACGAATCATCATATTTCAGAAAGCACCGAGCTCCCTCCCCAAGCATTGATGACTACGGTCTGGTAAATCAATTTCCCTGAGTTCATACAAGTGCATAGCCCCGATAGAATTCTCTTACCAACTGTCATTTTCCGAACTTTGAATTCATGCGAAGGAAAATCAAGTTTTGCCTGACGTTTCCTGTAGCCCAAGCCAAGCATTTCTTGCCCCGAGACGATTTAAACCAATGACAGCCTCCCTCCTGTGTCAATAAAATAGCGAAAAGTTTCGGAATTTCACACCTGGGCCCCAATTGAGCAAAAATAGTGCTGTCAGCTTGTTCCCGGCATTGTTAAATTGTGTCTCCCCGAGTAAATTATCTAAGAACAACCGTGTATGATATAATTAAGTTTTCATTGATATCTGTAACACGGAGAGCCATCAGAAGGGGCCGTATGGAATCATGACCACGCTAAGTAAACCATACTCCCCCGAACCCGGCTATGATCACTTTTTCAGAGATAATAGAAAGCTTATAATAAATGTTTCCATGCAGGACAGTCTCAATAGGTGGTCTGTTGGAGAAAAGAGCGGGGAATATGTTATGGAGTCTGGGTGTCTTACGGATGTTTAGGATTCCCTGAGGTGAGGATAGATTTGATGACGGTAAATTACACGGCGAGACAGACTTCCAAATGTTGATGTAAAATGTGTCAACGCCAATGTGTAAACATGACTTAGGTAACACCACTGCTTAACACACTTAGTTACTGACGTCCCCAACGTTATAACACACTTAGGTACTGACGTCCCCAACGTTATACCTAGTTCCAGACGTCCCAACTACACTATTTAGCCGGAGAAGGATGAGAGAGAAAGGAAGCAAAGAGGGAAAAGTGGGTAGGAAAGAACCTAGTTACCGACGTCCCCAACGTTATAACACACTTAGTTACCGACGTCCCCATGTTATAACTCACTTAGGTACTGACGTCCCCAACGTTACAACACACTTAGTTACCGACGTCCCCAACGTTATAACACACTTAGTTACTGACGTCCCCAACGTTATAACACACTTAGTTACTGACGTCCCAACGTTATAACACATTTAGTTACTTACGTCCCCGACGTTATAACACACTTAGGTACTGACGTCCCCAACGTCATAACACACTTAGTTACCGACGTCCCCAACGTTATAACACATTTAGTTACTTACGTCCCGACGTTATAACACACTTAGTTACTGACGTCCCCAACGTTATAACACACTTAGTTACCGACGTCCCCAACGTTATAACACACTTAGTTACCGACGTCCCCAACGTTATAACACACTTAGTTACCGACGTCCCCAACGTTATAACACACTTAGGTACCGACGTCCCCAACGTTATAACACACTTAGTTACCGACGTCCCCAACGTTACAACACACTTAGTTACCGACGTCCCCAACGTTATAACACACTTAGTTACTGACGTCCCCAACGTTATAACACACTTAGTTACTGAGGTCCTAACGTTATAACACATTTAGTTACTTACGTCCCCGACGTTATAACACACTTAGGTACTGACGTCCCCAACGTCATAACACACTTAGTTACCGACGTCCCCGACGTTATAACACATTTAGTTACTTACGTCCCCGACGTTATAACACACTTAGTTACTGACGTCCCCGACGTTATAACACACTTAGTTGCCGACGTCCCCGACGTTATAACACACTTAGGTACTGACGTCCCCAACGTTATAACACACTTAGTTACCGACGTCCCCAACGTTATAACACACTTAGTTACCGACGTCCCCAACGTTATAACACACTTAGGTACCGACGTCCCCAACGTTATAACACACTTAGGTACTGACGTCCCCAACGTTATAACACACTTAGTTACTGACGTCCCCAACGTTATAACACACTTAGTTACCGACGTCCCCAACGTTATAACACACTTAGGTACCGACGTCCCCAACGTTATAACACACTTAGGTACCGACGTCCCCAACGTTATAACACACTTAGGTACCGACGTCCCCAACGTTATAACACACTTAGTTACTGACGTCCCCAACGTTATAACACACTTAGTTACCGACGTCCCCAACGTTATAACACACTTAGGTACTGACGTCCCCAACGTTATAACACACTTAGTTACTGACGTCCCTAACGTTATAACACACTTAGTTACTGACGTCCCCGACGTTATAACACACTTAGTTACCGACGTCCCCAACGTTATAACACACTTAGTTACTGACGTCCCCAAATTTATCTTAATTACAAAAAAACTAATCATATGCATCGATAAAATCATATTCACTCTAAAAAGATAATTGTTTAACATACACATCGGAGTGCAACTTACAGAAATTGTCAACAATAGGCATATTTTACAGACCACCTGCAATGTTATTATACATCTAAGCAGTATCATATGCTGATCCTCAAGTACACTATCACCGAGTAATGAATGGACGATAGACAATCAGTCAAGCGAGCCTTATGAAATTATTACCCTTAAATACTCATTATAAAGTCCTAATGCTTTCCTGCTGTGTCTCTCAGGGAGTAACCAGTTATCGACGGGTTCTGACGCTGTTAATAACTAATTTGATTCTTTATGGAAAATTAAACATAACCATTTTGAATAAGATACACTGTAGTGTTATGTCAGTATGATTGTGACTGTTACCACATCTAGTAGGTTGAATAGTAACCGGTGTTACGCCAGTATGATTCTGGCTACAATCACATCTTGTAGGCTGAATAGTTATCGTTGTTATGTCAGTATGATTGTGGCTATTATCAAATCTAGTAGGTTGAATACTAGTAGTAACTGGTGTTATGTCAGTATGTTTGTGACTGTTACCACATCCAGTAGGTTGGATAGTAACCGGTGTTACGTCAGTATGATTGTGACTGTTACCACATCCAGTAGGTTGGATAGTAACCTATGATTGAAGACATGTATCAGATCTAATGTTACATCGAACTATTTCAGATGTATCGTGTGCGTATAAGCTAAGTGATGACGACTAGGAAAGTGAGTGACATATTACGATGGTCATCACCGTTATTAACTGATGTTGGACCTTCTAAATTAAACAAAACATGGCATATAGTGTTTCGGTTTAAAGTGACATATCACAAGCCCATTGATTCCTATATAATAGTTCAGTCAGGTACTGTAAACTCAAACTATACCGGAAAAGTCCAGTTCCTTACAATCACTCAATACAGCCTGGTAACGTCGATAAGTACCCCCTGATCAGGACACGGTAGGTGTTTTTTTTCAATCGATCTCCGCTCGAATCTATTTAGTATTTTGTATTGACAGTGTGGTGATAAATCTCCTGTGGAATTATAAACATCGGGATTCCCAATGTCGATTCTAACTCAACAACGTCACGTGGCAATTGTTAATTCATACAGCCAGGATATTGAACTACAATATAACACACCATTCCGGAAATAGCTTGGATTACGTGGATTGGTCTTCACCTACTCAAGTTAGATTTCTTTTGAATCTTTAATAATTTCAGATTTGTTAAACAAATAAATTCGAAAAACAACATCAATACTAGTACTCTATGATTTTAACCAAATCATCAATAAGACTATTCATTTCCTTTTTTAATTCCTGTGTATTCAACAAGTACGAGCTTTTTATCAAATGTTTACATCCTTTTAACCTCTGTATGGAATGGACCTCCGTCATTATAATAAGCAATATTTTATTAAACTTTTTTTTTTACTTTTAATTTAGTTTTTTTCCGTTGCACTGTAATATATCTGTTGTTATATTTCTACATTGTATAAGTAACAATGCAAGATTATTTACTTTGTTTGATAACATTGCTACATTGTGTTGGTTGCTTAATAATAGTAACATTGTTAAACTTTAATAATAAAACTGTTATATCATATTGTTTACTTGTTACGATACAATACTATAATTACTTTTGTTACTTATTATCGTAATATTAGTAATGATATTAAATGTTATTAACGAAATCGTTATATTGTAGAATTGACTTGGTTACTATACTAGTTTGTAACTCCATGTAATATCAAAACCATTGTCAGAACAGTATCTTTAACAATTAACTAATATAAACAATTAACTGATTTCTATAGACTTGCGATTTTGAGGAGACGTAAATATAAACTTCTATATCTGAACGTGAATTGTTGGTCTTCTTTGGATTTTCCTCTTACAATTTCAATATAAACAGATCAGTCAATTATTATAAACACTTCCAGGAGCTGTGTTACATATTGTTATCGTTAGATTGGTATGTAAAATGAATGGATCACTGTTTTATACAAAATACGACCACCATTACAGAGCAAATGTCTTTACGTCCTCAGGCTGTGGAGTCAGGAGACACGCCTTTCTAAATGTTTGAGGTTAGATTCTCTTTGTCTACTATAATGGAAATAAATACTGCCCACAACTTATTACCCGTAATCACAGGGGGCAAACAGAAAGGAAATAGGAAAGGTCATTTTAGAGCATTACAATACATATATATTTACCTATATCGTGGTTCGTCGTTGATTACTTTATATCTACCAAATAATATATCCATGTATAGGGTAAGAGGGTTCCTGACGACCACGGGTAACGTCAATAGTCTGATTATATACAGGGGAGGGGGGATAATTGTTATTCAACAAAACATAAATCATTAGTCCAAAACATTATTGTCAGCAGTCTGATTATATATCATATTCCAGAAAACATGGATATATCAAACTTCAGAAAACATGGATATATCAAACTTCAGAAAACATGGATATGTCAAACTCCCAAAAACATGGATATGTCAAACTCCAAAAAACATGGATATGTCAAACTCCCAAAAACATGGATATGTCAAACTCCAAAAAACATGGATATATCAAACTTCAGAAAACATGGATATGTCAAATTTCAGAAAACATGGATATGTCAAACTTCAGAAAACATGGATATATCAAACTCCAGAAAACAACTACAACTTTACACAGCCCATCCCAGTGCTTCCATCCACTATATCGGTTTGTATAGGTTGGCGGCGCTGGTGTTACAACCGCCCTACTCACTCCTCTCTCAAACATGTCCACTGTTTCAGGTCAATTTTAAATAGCAAATACAGAAACCGTCAATTACACCATTGGCAATGACTGGACAAGGCTTTCAAATACAAGCAGTTTGTAGTTACAAGCCGCTTTTTTTCCAAATATAAAGCTAAACTATATTGTTGAACCATGTACTTCTAATGCTCGATAAAGTTGTTTTTGATGGTACTTCTAAAGAATAGTGTTGATTTGAGTTATTTAACAATGAACTGTCTTAATTCAATGAAATGGCATTTATATCGGAATTAAACACCACATCTTTGCAGGAAAACGTGTTTCCCACAGGAAAACTTCCCTCTGACTTGTACGTGTCCTCATCACATTTATCTGTATATTACCTACCTGTAATAATCTTCTTTACAGTAAATATTTCCGTCTCGTGCAAAACACGTGAGTTCTGTATCCAATCGAATTTTGCATTCACAACACTTGAGGCATTGCATGTGCCACTGTCGATCGACCGCTAGGAGGTAGTGTCTGTCCAGTATCCGGGCCCCACACCCGGCACAGAAACTCGGTATGTCACCGTTGTTGAGGACAGGCATCGTCTGTAACGAGAGAATACACGAGTTATAATGACGTTTTAATAGTGGAAATTTATTCATAATATACCGACATTGTATCGAAGGAAATAAGATTCAAAGATAAATGTATCTTATATATGATGTCATTTTAAGGAGGGAATATGTTTATAATAGGACATTCATGTTGGCGATATTGGCATTGAAAAGAGGTAATACATTTCACGTTTAACGCCGTCGTAACGAGGGAATAAAAAATAGAAAGAGAAAAAGGCCGATAGTGGTGTTAAACATTTTGTAGATATGCGATACAAACTATCTTAGAATATCGACTATAAGGTCATTTTGACAGAATACATCTGTTATATTAGGGACGACGTACACAATGAAACAACAATAGAGACCAGCTAACAAGTGATGCATAACCATTCGATTCAACCTATTGTTCTTTGGGTACCACACTGTTGTATCCGTTTTTGTCCCTACTGTGTGTCCCTAAACGATGGGTGGGCCCTAGAAGCATCCCCGCGGCGGGATCATGTATCACCCTAACTTCTGGCTGCAAGTTTCATCAACCGTGTCAGTGCCGTCAGTGCCATCAGGTCTGATAGCTATCGGACGTGGTGATAGATTTAGTATGGTCTATAGGATGACAGCATCAGTTACCCTTACCGAAAACAGGCCAGGTCTTCATACCCTGGCCGTGCCACAGTCACACGGCGACCCTTATACTCGGTCCACTGGGTCACCCACAACCTTGCATCCCGTCCTCCGGGTCACCCACAACCTTGCATCCCGTCTCCCGGGTCACCTACAACCTTGTATCCCGTCCCCAGGATTTGGACCCGACGCATACCACAGTCACTCACAACCTCATATCCCCTCCCCGAATCCATCCCCTCCTCGAATCCTCATGTCCTGGCCACACCGCAATCCTCATACCCCCATATCTTGTCCCAGAGTATGAATACCCTAGTACCACAGCTATCATCCTCCAGACACCCCCGTGTCATATCATACCAGTTTTCATTGTGTGCCCTCTGTCCAGATCTTGTATATATTTGACGCATCTCAAACCATATTTTACATGTGATATAAGTTTTAATACATGTCGGCGTCTTGCCATCTACTCTCGCCGCTGAAAGTTTATGACATTATCACTAACGATGTCTACTACCTTAATCTAATCAGCGAAATGACAGTTATCTGTTAGAGAATACACATCAGAGTCTGTTTTCAGAATTCAGGCTCGATGAAGCTTTCACTCAGAAATTGTGGAATTACGGAATTCATTTAATTGATACGATGTGTTCTCCATACTGATGGGTTTGGTCGGACCTACACTGTAGTGTTGGTCCTAAGGTACGGACTGATGAACCTATTCCGTACTCATGGAACCAAGGCATTCGACTCTCGGACACCATAGTTTGACCAAAGATGATTAATTGACTGTTGAACCTAAGGTAACTGACAGTCGGAATTACTCCGTAGCCTTGAACCTAAGGTAACTAACTGTCGGAATTACTCCGTACTATTGAACCTAAGGTACCTGACTGTCGGAATTACTCCGTAGCCTTGAACCTAAGGTAACTGACTGTCGGAATTACTCCGTACTGTTGAACCTAAGGTAATCGTCTCGGAATTACTCCGTACTGTTGAACCTAAGGTAATCGTCTCTCGGAATACTGTCGGAATTACTTCGTACTATTGAACCTAAGGTAAATGACTGCCGGACCAACTCCGTACTGTTGGATATAAGGTACTTTTGGTACGGTTCTCCGCCGTCATGGGAAATCACTGGGCTTGTCTGTCGGCCCTCATCATACAAATACGTCCATCTTCGTGGCACTCGACAAAAAACCAGCTTCTAGTTATTTCTGTCAGTTTATCAACAACCCCGTGTAACATTAGAAACTAATTTTGGCGTTCGACTTAAGATAACATACCCTTGATGTTTATTTTCACGAAAACCTCGTACTTTTTAGTTTTGTAAAAGAATTTATGAGAAGTAAAATTGAATCGCAGAAAATAGTTTTTTTTTCTACCAAAAACTACAGCAGATCTGGGAGGCGGTTACCATCGTACATCGCTGTCACTCTCCCTCATAATCACATCAGCAACACACAGACATTGTTAAACCGCTTCTTTGCCAACTTCAAAAATCAGAATACCGCGAGCAATATGCAGTCAATCACGTGATTGAAGGATACAGTAATATGATTAAAGCAATGACAGACCGGACTCCTTAATTACTAAATCGGAATCGGGTCACAAATATCCGGTCAAAGGCTTTGATACGATATATCATACATTAATATCACATAGCCGCTATCTCACAGGAATATTTGTCATTCTAAGGAGATTTGAAGTCAGAAAGTGTTGTACACGAGACAAATTAAGACAAAGATGAAGTCATTTATCCGACCAGTTCGTGGAATTATAAAAACATTTTCTGACGTATAATTAAAACACGAGAGAATTTGTAATCAAATAGATGTTAATTTAAGGTATCACATGGGTGTGAATTGTTTTATAACGACCTATTGGTGACGTAGCTTTATCGTAGATGATGTGTGTGAATCTGATGTCCGACAGAAGACTGAATTCAGTAATTTATTAGATGAGGAAAGTCCCCCGGCGCGATATTTACACAATGGTTTATCATCATATATATATATATATATATATATATATATATATAAGGGTCAAAGAAGTAATATGAACAGTATAATCCAGATAACACTGGATCCTCACATAAATGAATGGAGGATACGAATTACTTGTAATGATTATATGGGGCAAAGAAGTAATTCAAACAGTGTAAACAATATTTAACAAACCTTATTGTTTACACTGTTTGAATTACTTCTTTGCCCCATCTATATATATATATATATATATATAAAGATTGGTTACACGATATTTCATCTATTTTATGCTTATACGTGTAGATGTATTTCATATACAGACGTGACTATTATACAATTTCAGCATTATGAAAAAACAATCGTGCGTTTTAAAAGAAGACTAAATTATTAATTGATTGACGAAGTTTTGTTGCGACGAATCGATTTGAAATCGCATTTTTGTTTTAAATCAAATTGTACATTGGTCTATCTTATCTTTTAACGTGCATCATTTCATTTTGAAAAAGAAAATAACAAAATGAAAAATAAATATCTTATTTTATTTTCTAAGGTGTAACTCACAAATGAGTGTTTCCGCTGAAAAAATAAACTGTGGGAGGATCATAAGTAATGTGGGATTGTTTTGGGAAAAAAACATGTGTCAATTATTGATATGTTACGGAAACCTGGCCGTGGTACGTTCTCGTCCCGTCCCCTGGGTGTTGGGGTTAGCTATCGGGAGACCCCGGGGGTTTGTATGTACCGACATAGGTACTAACCATGCTATCAGGTTATACAAACATATTACTAGCTACGTACTTCAAATATTGTGGTCACTTCACACCCAAACTGACCGCGGCATCTGTTTTCTCGATATATTTGGAGCATGTGCCCGAACTTTGGGGAACATAAAACGTTTTGGCACTGAAAATACATGTATTTTTTCTGTATTTGGATCAAATACCGTCGTGTCAAAATCATAGATCATCTATCACTGCCGTCGACTGGAGGAACACGACAGTTTCTGATAATTACAGATATGCTAATTGTACTCGTGTGGCTAAAATGTTATCATGTGTGACCATATACATGATACAAGTGTTCGCGGAAAAGGACGTATCTAAGTTGTTTTAAAAACTTGTGTTCTATTCTACTGGAACATTTCAAATAAATTACATTTAAACATTTAAACTAAAAAAGAGGACGAATATTTAACAAAAGAAATAATGAATAATAAAAAGTATTAAGTATGCAGAAGATATCCTAATTACGAAGTCAACAGCAGTATAGGCCCAGCCCCGCCCGACACTCGGAGATTATGTCGGTAATGATAGTCATTGACAATATTTCTAAATAAAAATAAAATATCGAAGTTGGCGGGGTTCTTTACAATGACACAAATTGACACTTTGTTTTAATTAATCATAAAAAATCATTTGAAGCATTTAAATGACGCGTTTGCGGTTCTGTTGAATATAATTCAAAATAGTTACAAAAACCAAAACAAGTGCCCCCTCTTCCTAATATAACAGTGCTATAAGGTACAGTGTATTATCTATACGGGTCCTCTATATCTATAAGAGTATCCATTTTGTTGTTTTAATTTTACCCTACCTTGATATCTTTAGCATTCACACAAAAAATAATAATAATAATTCCATTTTACACGAATTTTAGAATATACAGAAAATCATTTTCGATTATATGATTAAATTGATCATTGATAAACAAGCTCGCGTGAGACAGCAAAATAAATCACTATACAATAGTTTGAAAGGTTAGTAATGACATCTTGTATGTTTTGTTTGTATTTCATATACAAAGGAATCGGGCTTAAGTTTTCAGACTGGTATTAACCCCCTTCCAATTAGAGTTTTCTCAGACAAATGTTATACCAGGTGTCATGTATGGATCAGAACATACAGTTTAACATTTTATATCAAATGTCATGTATAGATCAGAACTTGTAGTTAAAATTGATTTAAACAGTCATCGCATTATGGATGGGAAACAATGTGCTAGTTTTGAAATAAATTGTTCCCGCCAGAAATAAAATCATTACTTACATTTTTTTTAAATAACATTATCTTCGCTCTAATTTTAGAATACTAAAATATTTTTCTCATTTTATCCCGCTCCGCCGTCAGTTAATTATGTAATTTTAATATCGAGTCCTATCTTCATCCCGGAAAATATGATATAAAATTACATATGATTAAATTATATATATTATCGACATAATCATCGCTAAGTACCGCGCGTAATATAAGTTATTCTGTTTTATTAACAAACAAATATTGACTGTCGAAGATTTTTACTGAACATTAGAACACTAACGAATTGTCGGTTAGATTTATATAGGTTTTTTGTTATTGCCCAATGATTCATTTTTGTATCTACATCAATATATCGATGCAATATTTATGAAGTCTCATTCCGTTCCCAATAAAACGGTCAATATCAGACTGGGATACTTTCAGACCATCTGAATATTGTCACGCATTATCCTAATAGAAATTATCGAAATAATTTTACCGGCGACCCCTCTCATGTCACCACAGTCGGGGCCGGCTATTGTTTCTTTTTTAACTTTAATTTAATTTCACTTAAATAAATTATTCCATAATCTGTCACCTATTATTATCAGTAAAAAGTAATCATTAATTTAACGTGTATACCACTGTGGTTTATTTAAGCGTTTTCCGTTTTAGTCAAACCCATCTGTCAGACGGATACAAAATCATATCACTAAACTCTGTACATAAATATTTATTGATATTTATATCCATATCTGTATAAAGAACTAAGGAACAGTGTTGCTTCAAGATGTAACAAGCTTTTTGCCACACACCGAGCTGACACCCCGAGCGGAAGTTGACTTACCCTTCTAATGTGATGGTCCGGATACTGGAGTTCCTCTCCATGGTAGTGCGGGTTGTTATTGTGGAACTCTCCCGGGTCAGAAAGTCCGAGATTTGACTTCTCAACCATCTCTCTCCCCTCTGTCCAGACGCCTAGCTTGACCATAGACTTACAGATGTCCACAGCGAACGACCTCAACAACTGTCCCGAGTTACGGCGAAAACGTCACTTGACGCCTCTCCCAGACCTCTCTCACTTTTCCATCAGATATCTATTGATGGACCCTGTTACTGGAGTTTAATATACTGTTACTGACACGTTATCTGACTACTGACCACTGTCCACTAGAACACTTAGTCCCAATAATTGTCCGAAATTGCTTCGCGATCTCTTTGACACCTCTCTGTGAACTCCTTACCGTTACTATCAGATAACAGTTAATGTTGGTCAACATGTAAGCACTGTCCAGAATAACTTCGACCTACATCTAAGAACTGTCCTCTAGTATTCTAAATCCCGTTAATCGTCTAAAACTACTTCAATAGATTAGTTGACATTTCCTCGAGACGTATGTACCAAATTTCCCCAGATGGCCCGACCGCCTTCCAGGTTTGACAAGAATCTCTTGTAACACTATCTGTATGCTTTCGGTATGTAAATATCACATCAAACGTAATAATTGTATGACATTCTAAAAAGTCGCCGAATGCATTAAACCACTTTGAGGCCCGTAATGTTACGATGGTGTAAATGGACACATTTGAGGCGTATTCTCTCTTTGGATAACACTAGACACTGTCGAACAGGTTCTCGACTATTATATATAAAATAAAACCATGTCCTCTTGTAGATCCCACATGCCGTTTTCCCGTTGTACGTAAGCTTTTTCTTTTTACTATAGGTGAAGTTCTAACTGAGCCGAGCTTCGGATAATGAAGGGGGCGGGGCGCCCGCGCCGATTGTAAATTTCAACACCAGCTAACCTCTCCACATCAATGGTGGTTCGGATTTCCTGCTCAAACGATCCCATTGGCTGAAAGCTGACAATGGAATCTATTGCCGAGCGATGGGCGTGTCTATCTTTCTCTCTCGTCCAAAGCACATGTTCTTGGAGTCGCCTTTCATTCAGCACTGTCAGTTTCACGAAGATCGCAGACCCTGGCTTTCAAAGTAATCATCAGTCAATTGCGCAGTATAATATCTGTTTTTTTCTTTTGTAGATATGTGGAGAAAACGAGGTAAAACTGTCATTTTAAGTAGGTAAACTATTCTAATATTTAATTGATTAAAATGATAATAGGAGGCTGCCTAAAGCTCAGTCATGTTTACCATGTCAGTGAATGTAGAGGTAGCACTCGTCCAGCATGCACAGATTTTCAATATATTTTATTACATACTTAGACATATCATCAAATAAACGACACACGTGCATACATAAATAACCAATTATACGTAATGCTGTTACATTCAATGTGTATGTTTCGGATTTTTTCAATGATTGCGTCAACATTTATATTTTATGTGATACTCTGGAGTGAAATAGTGATGTCAACTCAAAACTTCTAATGAAATGGGAAACTGAGTTCATTTCAGCAATTTCTCACGCAAAGACTGTGCACGGACAATTTCTTTAAAGAATACATGTTCTGTATAGGACCTTGATTAGTGGCGATTGTTTACCCGACACCTGTTTTACTTGCGGTAAACCTCGGAGTATCCATATGTCCCTGGTCGACTGGTTATTTGTATTTGTACCACAGTCCGCTGTTTATACATCTTTATATTTGTAGGTCTTGGTGTTGATCATTGGACTTAAGGAAGCGAGTGACCAGTCGTTCACAAACATTGATTGACCACTTGAGTACAAGGGTCAAATCCAATGTACCTATAGACTACTCTCTACATCTTCTTGCCGTCCTCAGCTAGTCGGGCTGGCACGAGTCACCACTCAGCTCTTCTCTGTCCTTTGCTTATTCTGTGTTCTGTGTATATTTTTACTCTGTGCGCATTCCTACTGTAATTGAAGTTCAATGTATGTGCATTAGAAAGAAAATAAGTTGCAGGCAGTCAGAAATGGGTGAAAACTGAAGCTGTTATCTTATGTTTTGAACATTCAAACATCGGTGAAGTACATTTTATAGCAGCAAAAAGCATCTGTATATTACCCAACAGTTTCTACCAGTCAACCCAGTATTTATTATTACTGTCGGTGGCGACATTACGACAAGTCACGTAAACTTACGGAAGGGGTACACTCTACAACGATTGTTATCGATCGTAAATCGCAAACATGTCATGTCCGTTCGGGTGGTCTCTTATCTTTCTTTGAATATTTGAAGCTTTAAAAGTAAACACTACAGTTTTGAGTGGAAAATACAGATTTTTAACACAAAACCTGACCTAAGACGAAAATCAAACCGGTGACGCAAGCCGTGTTTGGCGTTCAGTCTCGGGATCTCTTTTGTACGCTATGATTATTTTAGGCAGGTGAAGTCGTCCAACACAACTCCGCAAAGGTGAGCCGTGTTGTCCTTGTCAATATTGGATCAACACCCTTTTATTGAACTTAGATTGATATCATTGGAAATCGGAATGTACCAAAGTGAGAGGAATTGATTTGTGAAACTATCGCGTTACGGTTAGGAGAGATACTACAGGATGTGGTTCAGCCAGATTTTCACCATGCCTTCTCTATAGCGGCTTTTCATATGAAAACCATGAATAAGGTTTTACACCTTTTATAAAAAAAACTGTAATTAGAAAACTGACTAATTCAGTCAGTTAGTATAATGATAAATATTTATGTAAAACTCCAGAAAGCTGCTCAGTAGCAGTAAGAAATGGCAAGGTGATAATTGTATACTATTAATATCGAACCATTTTCTGATAATACTTAGTTCCAGGACACATTTCAAACTTAATTTTGTTACTACAATATCATTTTGCTTACAGTATTATACAGTTAGATATAGATTAATGACATGAATACAACGATATTTCTATTTTGGTCTACAATGGTTTATTTTACTTCAATAGTTTATTCTTCACATGGGCATATCGTTTGAAGTTCTGTAGCCAAACAAAGTCACCGCTAATGAAATTGATTTACCTGACCGTGAAACTTAAATCATCTCTTCATCTCAAGATCTCATTTTGTGTGGATGATTTTTACAATAATCATGATTATGAAGTTAAAGAATGTTGGTCCTGATGTAAGTGCGCTGGGAGTCAATTGTACCCGGGAAAACCAACGTGTTGAGAGGTGACCCCATACCATCTCACGTCGGTTCTGGGTTCGATATCCCGGTCGGCTAGCACCCGATCACCACCTGTTTTCGTTACCTTATTCTATACCTAATATAAATAGAAGATATGACATCATTGACAATGGAACATTTTATACACGGTCGATTTCTTATCATTTAGGAGGCATAACTCGGGGCAAAATTCAGAGAATAAAAGTAAATAATTAAAATCCATCTTCCGTATTTTGAAGAATCCTGATCTGCCCGCCCATCCCGTGAGTTTAATTAATTCTACTGAACATGGAGATGCTACTATCCTTAACGATTTCTGGTCAAACAATCGTGATGTAATGACTGCATGGCTACAGCATCGTGTCCTAGTCCCGTGGGATTTACTCCGTGGACCATAATTTGTGACCACTAAGAAGTTATTAAATAAATCTTGAGAATATACCATGTTCTTGCTCTTCATTGGCGACTTAGCTCCCGAGACATGTACGGAAGTTGCCGGAGTCCCTTTTAATACGTACAATTGTTTAGTATGAAGAGCTTAATATCATCGTGCTACTTGAATTGACCCGGGGTCAAATAGATACACAAGTCCTCCTTAAATGTATCTGTATCTTATGTCAAATACGTTTATATACATATACATGTATATAGAAGAAGAAGAAGAAGAAGAAGAAGAAGAAGAAGAAGAAGAAGAAGAAGAATTGCCAGCCGTTTGATATTTATTCCCATTTAAAATTTATTCACTTAAGTGAAATACTTTTTACCTTATGGTTAATAGAATTTTTTGCATTATGTTTTATTTCAATTGAGTGGGGAAAATATCCCCTAAGAGGAAATGGCATTAAAACGGCTTGCCATATCATTGGGCCTGTTTGTGTGTTATTACACCAATTTCCGTGTAAAGATATATATATGTACATGTTTTACTTATATGGTGTGGGTATAGTTGTACTTTGTTAACTAGCAGCACTCCAATGTGGGGCAGACAAAACTGACCAAAGCACGGACATTAAATACCTACCTCCTACAGAGACTTGTATATCAGGTATATACGTCTCTGCCTCCTATTGTCTCGTGGTTATACGTAAAGGGTATTGGGTATGGGTGAGTGCTGTCTCTAATCGCCTTACTAGTGTCCAGTGTCCCCGACTGGTCAAGGGAGAAGGAGGACCCCCTACTGGTTCCCGTACAAAGGCTGGTGAGTTGGCAGCTCTCATGTGTGATCATTCCAGGGGTGTTCACATGGACGGTAACAGACAAGTGTTGGACATGGTGCCAGACGAGTGTGTCACGGTAAAACTCAGTCAGGGGTTGGATCCACGCTACAATCTGTTACTAGGGCAAAGACGTTTAGAATAGATACAAACATCGAAGACAGTTTAATTCTTTGAGATGTTGTCAGATAAGAAAGGCGACAAGTGAGAGGAGTGTCAACTCTGAGGAACATTATTTACTGTTTCCTTCGTATTGTGTTTATTTATAGAAACGTGTACTCCTTTTGAACCAATCATACGTGTGGGTTTCTGACCACCTATGCTATTTTTTATGCGACTTAAGTGCATGTAAAACCATTGTAACTTGACCTCACCTACTTGTCGTATCACGAGAGATTATAAACGGGTGCAAAATGCTCCCTCTATTCTGCTTCCGCCAATTGCGCATGCTACTTACAACTTCCGCTGATTCGACAGATAACAGATATGCCATTTCCGCTCCACCATCATACCAGACGGACGTTGTCCTTCAAGTAGTGTATGGGAGTGGGTTGTTCAGAGGTATGTTGTGTAGGCGTGGGTGTGTCCGACAATAATCTTGGTTCTGTCGTCACGTTGGGCGAAATAACGAATTATTGGTCTGTCGCTCTGCGAGGCGAAATAACGAATTATATTGGTATGTCGCTCCGCGAGGCGAAATAACGAATTATATTGTTATTGCACAAACGAATTTTTTTCAACTTTTTTTCTCTTCTGGGGCTACTGAACGAAACATGTCGTTATTTCGCCCAATGATACAGAACGGTGACAAACGGACGAAACAACGATAATTAGCGGTGCAAAATATGTCGGGAAGTTTTGACATCATAACAAAAAGTTATTTATGTATTTGAATTTTAAATAAAAAACAAACAACCAATGTCATGATTACACATACGTATTAACGACGTGTATGAAAATGACTCCAAAATGAATACATGTCGTGTTTTTCAACAGCACACATCTTATTATATCTTTATTTAAACTTTGTAAGTTAAAAGACACGTAAAATCAGTTGATTGTACCTTAAGTTATTTACAAATTAGGATTTACTATATTTATATCTTATACCTTCTTTTATTGATGAAGCCGAAGTTTTGGAGGTCTAGCTGGTTATATGACGAAAGGTCTAGGTACGGTAATTTGTTCAAACTAAACATTTTTCACACTTGAAAATTATATAGTTTTACATATAATGCTGAACATTTCATTTCTTCAAAGAAAATCTAAGTTAACTAAACAGAAAAATGGCAAGCGCGGAAAAAACAGACTGTTCTAGTCCAGGCTGATCCAGATCATCGCTATACACTACCGTAGGACCTTGTATATTTCATACTCGAACTTTTATTTCTCATTTGGCTAACATTTACTATTAAGATATGTAGCGATCTAGTGGGTTATACTGAGTAACGATAGTCGTATGATACGGTACTATGACACATCTTAATGACGACAGTGTTGTGCTAAATATTTCACTGGTGTTTAGAATTCGCTATTTTAGTGGGTACGTGAACATCTAGCGAAAATAAAACCCCACGATATATACATGTAACCGCTACACAGTATTATAGTGAGTGGTTGTATTTTAACCAGATTTGTCCAGTCTTCAAGCAGGATCTGGCGTCAGTATACAAGTCCGTAACCATACAATACTTACCACAAGTAAAACCAATTTTAAGTAGTCAGGTTACCCCGTCTCACGGCCCGTCACCTAATTCTTTCAGTGTATAATAATGATTTAAAATAATTAAAGTCGATATGATATTAGTTATCTCCCTTAGATTGTCTCGGTTGTCAATACAGATAGGAACTATAACATAGAATCGACCAATTCTCCTAGAATCTCGCATGGTAGTGAATGCTCTGCACGGCGAATTGCTGGTTAGGTTACAACCAATGTGTTACACGTGGAGTTCACTCTCAAGATGATAAGTATCCTAAATACGTAAACGTTACATACATTTCACACCTCATTGAATCCATTACCCTATACGTTTTAAAATGATCCAGACAGACAGACGGACCACCAACATATATATATATATATATCTTCCGGTTTTGGAGTGAAAATGTTGGATAGAAGTTACCCCCGAAAAGATGTAGTTTTTTGCCGCAAGTTATTAAAATCGTTCTAGATTTAATAATCGGCCTTCAACAATTAGACATCAGTAAGGCTAGGCAATGTCTAGAGAGTCCTGGTGAGCTCGTTAACGGATTAATGTTAATTCAATTATTCGTCTTCGAGGTCAAAAGCCAGCGGTCAAGTCCACCTGTCTCTACTCGGGAGTCCGCGGGACTGTTACATGATCTGAGAATGATCAGGCGAAACCAAAACACCAAGCCGACAATACGGTAATCGGATCCGGAAAGCAAGTGCCCAATATACACATCACAGGGGAATAGATGTTTACGTTGCGTTCCGTATTTATTTGGACAACATTCTGCGATATGGATACACTGTGTTTGTGAATGAGTTACGTATGTGCTGAAGCGAACCACGTGGGAAAAAAGTCTCGCGAGAATTGGTTGGCCGATGCTGGCCTGGTTGGTAGCTTGTCGGTATTATCATCATAGCGGCACAGCTTCATTTGTTCAAAATTCGAAATTCCAACGTATATTTGTTCCAAATGTGTCTCAAGTATCATCAGTGGGTGTGATGTGCGTGGTAATACTGGAAGTTACTCCGGAAGTTAAATTTTGTTGCGTCAGAGACCTATATAACATATACATGCTTGCAATAGTTTGCACCAAAAACCTTTTGATTGAAGTTCAATGGGACTGTTGATTTGTAATGAGTATGATTAAAATAATAAAGTAGCCCAGACATTTTTCATCATTTATCACAAGTAACTTTAATATTCATAGAGTACAACTACGCGGGAAATTCAAATCTATATCTTCGGATCACCAACGCATAGTATGTGTATCATATGCACTATGTGTTGGTGATCCGAAGATAAAGATTTGAATTTCCTGTCTTAGTTGTACTCGATGAATATTTAACATGAAACGTTCTTTTTAAGAACGCCGATGTGGCGCAGCGGTATAATCTGCGGGTAATTCTGGTTAGGCGATAGCGTGCCGTAGATCGTGAGTTCGAGGCCCGGACAGGGCACGAGTCATAAAGTTGTCTTCCTTCGCCAATTGTGTTACTATGCTATATATGTGTGGGTAAAAGAAGTGATATTAACGGTAATAATCCGGGTAACACTGGATTCTTGCAAAGGTTTGTCTGCAGGATACGAATTACTTGAAATGTTATTATGGGCAGTATATATGTCTCTGTTATGGGGCAAAGTCTCCCTGTATCTTATTGTATCTTCTAGTACTGTTTATATATCATGTGATTGTATTTGTATTATCTGTGTCTTGATAAAGTGGTGGATTGCCTCGAAGAGTTGACATTGTTCATGTCCACAAGGCTATAATTACTTCTTTACCCCGTAATATATATATACCATTAAAACGGTCTTTATAAGAACGCCGATGTGACGCAGCGGTATAATTTTGCGGGAAATTCTGGCTAGGCGATTGGGTGCCGTAGATCGCGAGTTCGAGGCCCGGTAAGGGCACGAGTCATAAAGTTGTCTTCCTTTGTCAATTGTCTCAAGCTATAGCAATGTTATTATAAACGAAACCTACTGCATCAGATATATAAACAATATTGGTCATCTTTCAATCCTTTGTTGAACTTGCTTCTCAATAATATAATCAACTTTTAATATCCGAGAAAAATATAGCGAGAAAAAACAAGTTAACAAGTTTTTTATAAGTAAATAGACACACTCTTATCAAACACACAATAAAAAAACTGTAAAGAGGACGTGTACATAACAATTATTTTACACAGAAATACTTTATAATAGACACACTACTGTCTCCTCAACACACATGTTCCTTTTACTTGATTAATTAAAACAACGCATTTTCTTTAAAAAATATATCATTTATTTCATGCAGGTGCGTGTATTATTTGGTGTGTAACCATGCCGACCATTCGGTCCTATAACGTTCACACGTGGCCCTTTCCGTTATTTGACAAGGGAACCAGAATACACTAACGTGATAATTGGTAACCTATGACCTCCCGAGTCATTATACTACTAATTATGGTCGCTTCCATTGTGTCACGTGACCTGTGACCCTCTGTGACATGACCGTAGAGACCTGTGCTGACCTGACCGGACAATAACATATTTTTTACTCGAATCTTTCTGACCATGTACAAAGCCACACATCTGAATGGCTCCACAGGTAATTGCTCGAATGAGGGTCTGTTAATAATTGTAAAACATGGATAATCACACTTCTCACTGGGAATCGGTTATTGTGGCCAACAAAATTGGAGTGGGTGGGGGGGAGGGAGTGTTACAAACATAGGAAATACGCACGTGAGTGGCAGACAAGGATCCTTATAGACCAGCAACCCCAAGCTTCTCACGGAATAGGATCAGAATTATCAAATATCCTTAAGACGAGGACTATAACCAGTGATACCAAGCTTCCCGAGGAATAAGATCAGCATGATCAAATCTCCCTATGACAAGTACTCGAACCAACGGTATCAAGATTGACGAACACAAAGGCCATTTCAGTGGTGGCAGTATCGGACTTCCCACAGACTAAAATCAGCATTACATAAAACCTCTCTAAGACCAACGGAATCAACCGTCCAAGGTTTATTGATAGCACTCTGACACACAAACGTGTATGTCAATAGGTCACATATATGAAATAACAAAAATACATGCCGTAAAGTTACACAATTTTACAATATTCTCTACAATATATAGTTGTGATAATTACCAAGAACACACATGGACGTGCTGTATCAACCTTCTCACACACCTGAACTAGCGGAATCAACCTTCTCACATACGCTTACCAGCAGAATCAACCTTCTCACATACGCTTACCAGCAGAATCAACCTTCTCACATACGCTTACCAGCAGAATCAACCTTCTCACACACTTACTAGCGGAATCAACCTTCTCACACACACTTACTAGCAGAATCAACCTTCTCACATACGCTTACCAGCAGAATCAACCTTCTCACACACAATTACCAGCAGAATCAACCTTCTCACATACGCTTACCAGCAGAATCAACCTTCTCACATACGCTTACCAGCAGAATCAACCTTCTCACACACTTACTAGCGGAATCAACCTTCTCACACACAATTACCAGCAGAATCAACCTTCTCACACACACTTACCAGCAGAATCAACCTTCTCACACACAATTACCAGCAGAATCAACCTTCTAACACACACTTACCAGCAGAATCAACCTTTCACACACAATTACCAGCAGAATCAACCTTCTCACACACACTTACCAGCAGAATCAACCTTCTCACACACAATTACCAGCAGAATCAACCTTCTCACACACACTTACCAGCAGAATCAACCTTTCACACACAATTACCAGCAGAATCAACCTTCTCACACACAATTACCAGCAGAATCAACCTTCTCACACACACTTACCAGCATAATCAACCCTCACAAACACACTTATTAACAGAATCAACCTTCTCACACACACTTACCAGCAGAATCAACCTTCTCACACACACTTACCAGCAGAATCAACCTTCTCACACACACTTACCAGCAGAATCAACCCTCTCACACAATTACTAACAGAATCAACCTTCTCACACACACTAACAGAATCAACCTTCTCACACACACTTACTAGCAGAATCAACCTTCTCACACACATGAATGATTCATACAATGCCCATTATACACAAACAAATGTACATAAATATAAACTTCAAAGCGGGGTTCTTTTTAAATCTTAAAACATACCAATATATTTTATGTTCGCACAATCCTTTTGTTACAGACGGCCCCTATTAACCGTGACTATGATCTCTAATCACGAGTTACTTCCCCCTTTTAGCACTCCTCCCGTCTGTCTATAAAATACTCGTAAGGTTTAAACGCCCTCCAGAAAACAAATCCACGTCAAACAAATCGACAAGCCTCGGTAACGATTTGTTATGTACGGGTTGTTTTGTGTGTAATTTCTATTATGTTCTTTATATAAACGAAATCATATTACTGTTTTTCTTATTCAATCCTCGTTACAGATGATCTTCCCACTCATTTCTCTCAGTGTTTTTCGGCATAGCCGTATAATTTTCTTTTGACCGCGGATATGACGCGAAAGGTGACGTTACTGGTCAAGCTGAAGTATGTGATTGGTCAATGTAGCGGTAAATGCAAAATGCAGATATGCAGTTAAAGACGAAACAAAATTAAGATTGAATGCAAGCTGAATAAGTGGATGTATCTATTCAAATGACACATTAATAAAATCATATTCCTGATTCAAATGCAGTCTTATTATCACCAAAAAGTATTCAAACTGATATAATTTTGTTATCCGTGCTGAAACTGCGCATTTATTAATTAGTTCGTTAATTTATTTCACCAGCAGTTTTACATTATAACCACCAGAATTAAAACTACATTATGTCGTTTATATTTTTAAAGATATTTCTTGTTTGCGCATGTCATAGGATGAAGATGGACTATTTATGTACTTCCGGTAAACTTACCAGTGAATGTATGATAAACCGTGTCGTTTCACTTTCGTCAGTGATGACCAAACCACGATGTACTACGATTACTGTAAATGTCCCGGCCATGTAACAGGAGTAACGATCAAACTGTTAAACAGGATGTCCTACTGTTTTAACTGTTTATCAACTTCCTACTCCGCTGTTTTGTAGTATGGACCGATGAAGTGTTAATCTCCATCCTCAAAGTATTAAAAACTTTATCCACTCCTCCAATGTTACAGCTTCCGTTTTGGGAGTTGAGAGACAATAAGGTAGCATACAGTAGCTACCGATAGGTGCTCTTAGGAAGATGTGACAGGAAAACAGTAAAAATGGCGGGCGCTAGATAAAAAAAAAAGGCGGGAAAGAAACCAAATTGATCCCAAGGATTGTTCACAGTGAAAGTCAATTAAAACTGGTTTATAACAGAGACAATGGTTTATAACAGAGACAATGGTTTATAATAGAGACAATGGTTTATAATAGAGACAATGGTTTATAACAGAGACAATGGTTTATAACAGAGACAATAGTTTATAACAGAGACAATGGTTTATAACAGAGACAATGGTTTATAACAGAGACAATGGTTTATAACAGAGACAATAGTTTGTAACAGAGACAATGGTTTATAACAGAGACAATGGTTTATAAAAGAGACTGGTTATATATTTGGATTATTTGATGTTTAACATTCTTTATTTTGATAGATCAAAGTCGTCACTATTGACAGTTACAGTACAAACTAACAAGTTGTAACTACATTATTTTTCCAAAGCCCTGATCGTTTAAGTCGCATGTTTGATTGTTGGCGGCAGTCATAGCCACTTTAATGGTGTCACGATTCATGACTTTATCAGTCGGGAAATGACGAGTACCTCAGTGTGAACATGTCATCCATATAGACAAAGGTGTACCCCCAGGAGTGTTTCAAACTCATCATATCAATTAATTAACTAGTTATCAACCGAAGTTACGTATACTTTCATCATCAGATATAAACGTTTAAACAACCGTTCTCAAAACACAGCATCTCAAAAGAGGCGGAAAGAAACCGTAACTGAACAAATGAAGAGTAGACAACGCTTTCAATGAGCCAAAGTCGGGAACTCTGAGCGGAGATGAAAGAGTGAGTGTGTTTGTTGTGTGTTGTGGGTTTGTATGTTTATTCCGCCATGTTTGTGCATCGCTTCATGAACATCATTAATATGTCTAATTAATTGCTGGCACGTGCTGTTTATTAATAAATAAATTATGAAAGTGGGGCTTTATCACAGCAAAAAATTACAAAGAATATATTTCTCTGACAACTCATTACGCCAACAAAATCCAAACATTTAAGCAATTTACGCAAAAACAAAGACGGACAACCACTTAATATCAACAACAATGTGACAAAATAGACCGTGTAGTGTAACAACAATGTGACAAAATAGACCGTGTAGTGTAACAACAATGTGACAAAATAGACCGTGTAGTGTAACAAAAATGTGACAAAATAGACTGTGTAGTGTAACAACAATGTGACAAAATAGACCGTGTAGTGTAACAACAATGTGACAAAATAGACTGTGTAGTTTAACAACAATGTGACAAAATAGACCGTGTAGTGAAACAACAATGTGACAAAATAAACTGTGTTGTGTAACAACAATGTGACAAAAAAGACCGTGTAGTGTTACAACAATGTGACAAAATGGACCGTGTAGTGTAACAACAATGTGACAAAATAGACCGTGTAGTGTAACAACAATGTGACAAAATAGACCGTGTAGTGTAACAACAATGTGACAAAATAGACCGTGTAGTTTAACAACAATGTGACAAAATAGACCGTGTAGTGTAACAACAATGTGACAAAATAGACCGTGTAGTGTAACAACAATGTGACAAAATAGACCGTGTAGTGTAACAACAATGTGACAAAATAGACCGTGTAGTTTAACAACAATGTGACAAAATAGACCGTGTAGTAGACAGCAATGTGACAAAATAGACCGTGTAGTGTAACAACAATGTGACAAAATAGACCGTGTAGTGAAACAACAATGTGACAAAATAAACTGTGTTGTGTAACAACAATGTGACAAAATAGACCGTGTAGTGTTACAACAATGTGACAAAATGGACCGTGTAGTGTAACAACAATGTGACAAAATAGACCGTGTAGTTTAACAACAATGTGACAAAATAGACCGTGTAGTAGACAGCAATGTGACAAAATAGACCGTGTAGTGTAACAACAATGTGACAAAATGGACCGTGTAGTAGACAGCAATGTGACAAAATATACTGTGTAGTGTTACAACAATGTGACAAAATAGACCGTGTAGTGTAACAGCAATGTGACAAAATAGACCGTGTAGTGTAACAGCAATGTGACAAAATAGACCGTGTAGTGTAACAACAATGTGACAAAATAGACCGTGTAGTGTAACAGCAATGTGACAAAATAGACCGTGTAGTGTAACAACAATGTGACAAAATGGACCGTGTAGTGTAACAGCAATGTGACAAAATAGACCGTATAGTGTAACAACAATGTGACAAAATAGACCGTGTAGTGTAACAGCAATGTGACAAAATAGACCGTGTAGTGTAACAGCAATGTGACAAAATAGACCGTGTAGTGTAACAGCAATGTGACAAAATAGACCGTGTAGTGTAACAACAATGTGACAAAATAGACCGTGTAGTGTAACAACAATGTGACAAAATAGACCGTGTAGTGTAACAACAATGTGACAAAATGGACCGTGTAGTGTAACAGCAATGTGACAAAATAGACCGTGTAGTGTTACAACAATGTGACAAAATGGACCGTGAAGTAGACAGCAATGTGACAAAATGGACCGTATAGTGTAACAACAATGTGACAAAATGGACCGTGTAGTTTAACAACAATGTGACAAAATAGACCGTGTAGTGTAACAACAATGTGACAAAATAGACCGTGTAGTGTAACAGCAATGTGACAAAATAGACCGTGTAGTGTAACAACAATGTGACAAAATAGACCGTGTAGTGTTACAACAATGTGACAAAATGGACCGTGTAGTGTAACAACAATGTGACAAAATAGACCATCTAGTGGAGCAAAAATGTGACAAAATAGACCACGTATAGGAGCAACAACGTGACAAAGTGGGCCTTGAAGTATAACAGCAATGTGACAAACTGGGCTGTGAAGTGTAACAGCAATATGGCAAACTGGGCTGTGTAGTGTAACACAGAGGTACAGACTGTGGACAGACTTCTGGAACAAACCTGTGAGGTACAGACTGTGGAGGGACTTCCGGGACAAATATGTGAGGTACACAAATTGGACGGACTTCCGGTGCAAACATGTTAGATGCAGACTGTGGACAGACTTCCGGGACAAGCTTGTGAGGTACAAACTGTGGACAGACTTCCGGTAGAAACCTGTGAGGTACAGACTGTGGAGGAACTTCCGGGACAAACCTGTGAGGTACAGACTGTGGACAGACTTCCGGGACAAACCTGTGAGGTACAGACTGTGGAGGGACCTTCGGGACAAGCCTGTGAGCTACAGACTGTGGACAGACTTCCGGGACAAACCTGTGAGGTACAGACTGCGGAGGGACCTCCGGGATAAACCTGTGAGGTACACACTGTGGACAGATTTCCGGTACAAACCTATGAGGTACAGACTGCGGAGGGACCTCCGGGATAAACCTGTGAGGTACAGACTGTGGACAGACTTCCGGGACAAACCTGTGAGATACAGACTGCGGAGGGACCTCCGGGATAAACCTGTGAGGTACATACTGTGGACAGACTTCCGGTACAAACCTGTGAGGTAAAAACTGTGGACAGACTTCCGGTACAAACCTGTGAGGTACAAACTGTGGACAGACTTCCGGGACAAACCTGTGAGGTACAGACTGTGGAGGGACCTCCGGGACAAACATGTGAGGTACAAACTGTGGACAGACTTCCGGGACAAACATGTGAGGTACAGACTGTGGAGGGACCTCCGGGACAAACCTGTGAGGTACAGACTGTGGATAGATATCCTGATAACACACTGATCTATTTAGTTTGTGTTTACTTACCGTTTTTATACTCTGCTCAATCTCATTGTTCAAAGATGCTTTCTAACTCAATCTAGTACACGTGATACACTTTCATCAGTACATAACCCTCCAGATCTTACTGACTGTATAAGAATGGATATCAGATTTGTTACTGAAATGCTCTCCACTTTTTCATATCCGTTTGTATTATGAATATGAGAGAATAAGAATCTTTCTCACCCAACAAAGGGTGAACGTTCACGTGATGCGAGTACGTAACAAACACAAAATTGGCCATTATGTTTACGTTTAGGTCAACTGCAATCCCCAAAATATAGATGATACAAGATACCAAATATATACGTGTATTACCAGGAAACAGAACCACGACAGCCAGATTAGGATTTCTTTAGTAAAAGGCTATACACTGGCTTTAATTTGAACATATTTTATAGCTAAAAAGTCAAATGGTTGAATATGGCATAGACTTTTAAATGCAATTTCGAATTCCTTTAAATTCATTCTGGGGGCATTCCCCTTTTGATTAACTCTGTTATTGAGAGGGGAAAATAAAGTTCCTGACAGTCGAAACTATCCGCTTCCTCGAAAGCGTCTTAATGAAAAGGGATCTACGGTTTAGTATAATTACATTATTTATAGCTAATTAATGTACTAATAAAAAGGAAAACACCGACTTCTCGGTCTCTCTCCGGAACCCCCGCAGAGGGCCCAGACTGTCTGCCGAAGTATCTGCCGACTTCGAACCCGAGACGAGTTTGTAGCCGAGATTTATCGCCTAATGTGAAATTACATGTTCCTCACAGTGTCCTTATGAGCCTCAAGACAGCCCCAACTCGTTCATTAGATGTTCATTTTATTACAAAGCCGAAATCCCAAAGGAATCAGTTATGTCCCCTGTATCCGCTTTTCTCTCGTGACACCATGCACCGCGCGAACCCCATCTGGTCACAGGCTAATTACTACAATTCAGGTGGTGATATTATTAATTTGGTCCATGCTCTTTATATTGAAATAATACAATGTTATTGAATATGATGAGATATATAATTAATTGTTTAGATTAGTCTGATCAAAGAATGTTCAATTAGCTGTATTGTGTGTAAGATTTATATGAACGTAGAATATAGACAACTATCCAGTTTTGTTTAATATGAAATCCATTCCGGTATAACCTGTCTATAAAGGACACCTAAGGGACTGATAAAAAGTGTTCTTTATAGACAGGTGTCCTTTATACAGGGGTAAATCATGAAGAACATTGCAAGAAGTGGGTCTGATGAGTATGTCCTTTATAGACAAGTGTCCTTTATATAGAGGTGTCTTTTAAAACAGGTTTGATGGACGGACGGACGGACGGACGGACGGACGGACGGATATCAATGACGGTTTTACCATTTAGCTTGTAAACGATGGAAGCGGCTTCCAATACAAACGACAGATATACTGATTTAGACAATTATCAATGCTTCCTTTATATTAATACTATACATGTATAATCTCCACAAGAGATGCCTATCTAGTCTCACATTTCCTGTCAGAGTTTCCCTCAATTTTTCTCTTCGCGCGTCATCAAGATGATAAGATGTAAAGAACGGTTCTATATTGTACATTTCCATAAACTCATCCATGTCTGGTGTGAACCCTAAAGATCGGTAGTTGTTGGTTATATATACAAATATAGATCATCTCCTATATACACGATCACATGCACGTGGATGAACCCTAGATATCTGTAGATCCTCTCCTGTAAACACGATATCATGCACGTGCGGAAAGAACCCTAGAGAGATCGGTAGTTGTTTGTCGTATATAGATCCTCTCCTGTATACACGATCTCATGCACGTGCGGAAAGAACCCTAGAGATCGGTAGTTGTTGGTCGTATATAGATTCTCTCCTGTATACACGATCTCATGCACGTGCGGAAAGAACCCTAGAGATCGGTAGTTGTTGGTCGTATATAGATCCTCTCATGTATAGACGATCTCATGCACGTGCGGAAAGAACCCTAGAGATCGGTAGTTGTTGGTCGTATATAGATCCTCTCCTGTAAACAGGATCTCATGCACGTGCGGAATGAACCCTAGAGGTCGGTAGTTGTTGGTCGTATATAGATCCTCTCCTGTAAACACGATCTCATGCACGTGCGGAATGAACCCTAGAGGTCGGTAGTTGTTGGTCGTATATAGATCCTCTCCTGTATACACGATCTCATGCACGTGCGGAATGAACCCTAGAGGTCGGTAGTTGTTGGTCGTATATAGATTCTCTCCTGTATACACGATCTCATGCACGTGCGGAATGAACCCTAAAGATCGGTAGTTGTTGGTCGTATATAGATCCTCTCCTGTATAGACGATCTCATGCACGTGCGGGATGGACCCTAGAGATCGGTAGATCCTCTCCTGTAAACACGATCTCATGCACGTGTGGGATGAACCCTAAAGATTGGTAGTTTTTGGTTGTATATACAAATATAGATCATCTCCTATATACACGATCTCATGCACGTGGATGAACCCTAGATATATGTAGATCCTCTGCTGTAAACACGATCGCATGCAAGTCTGGAAAGAACCCTAGAGATCAGAAGTTGTTGGTCGTATATATATCCTATCCTGTATACACGATATCATGCACGTGCGGAATGAACCTTAGAGATCGGTAGTTGTTGGTCGTATATAGATTCTCTCCTGTACAGACGATCTCATGCACGTGCGGAATGAACCCTAGAGATCGGTAGTTGTTGGTCGTATATAGATTCTCACCTGTATAAACGATCTCATGCACGTGCGGAAAGAACCCTAGAGATCGGTAGTTGTTGGTCGTATATAGATTCTCTCCTGTAAACACGATCTCATGCACGTCTGGAAAGAACCCTAGAGGTCGGTAGCTGTTGGTCGTATATAGATCCTCTCCTGTATACACAATCTCATGCACGTGCGGGATGGACCCTAGATATCGGTAGATCCTCTCCTGTAAACACGATCTCATGCACGTGCGGGATGGACCCTAGAGATCGGTAGTTCCTCTCCTGTAAACACGATCTCATGCACGTGCGGGATGGACCCTAGAGATCGGTAGATCCTCTCCTGTAAAAACGATATCATGCACGTGCGGGATGGACCCTAGAGATCGGTAGTTCCTCTCCTGTAAACACGATCTCATGCACGTGTTGGATGAACCCTAGAGGTCGGTAGTTGTTGGTTGTCTGTAGATCCTCTCCTGTAAACACGATCTCATGCACGTGCGGGATTGACCCTAGAGATCGGTAGTTCCTCTCCTGTAAACACGATCTCATGCACGTGCGGGATGGACCCTAGAGATCGGTAGATCCTCTCCTGTAAAAACGATATCATGCACGTGCGGGATGGACCCTAGAGATCGGTAGTTCCTCTCCTGTAAACACGATCTCATGCACGTGTTGGATGAACCCTAGAGATCGGTAGCTCCTCTCCTGTAAACACGATCTCATGCACGTGTTGGATGAACCCTAGAGGTCGGTAGTTGTTGGTTGTCTATAGATCCTCTCCTGTAAACACGATCTCATGCACGTGCGGGATTGACCCTAGAGATCGGTAGTTCCTCTCCTGTAAACACGATCTCATGCACGTGTTGGATGGACCCTAGAGATCGGTAGTTGTTGGTTGTATATAGATCCTCTCCTGTATTTGGATCGGTGGATCTCTCTGTTAACCTCAAGAAATCCTAATGAAGATTTTTTTTCCATCTCATTCCATGCAGAATGGAAAATTTGCTCCACAATTCACGGTCAAATAAAAAAGTTGACAAGCTTACGAACTCCGATTGAGATGAAGCAGTTCAATTTCTTTCGATTCTTATTAATGGATAAATGGCTAGATCGCTTTTCAAGTATTCGTTAAATTGGATACCTGCACACATTTTAGAGATTTCACTTGAAATCCGATCTTGGCCGAATGATGTTAAGCAATTGTCATTGTCAATCTTTTTTTCTTTCAGGACGAAAATGTACAGTCGCAATTTTGTTAGACTCCATCTACACGTCGTGTAGTTGTATACGGTATTAAAAAGTCGTTGTAGCGCTGTATTACAACCGGTTGTGACACAAGTAGCGTCCGCTACTAATATCATATAGTCTATTGTTCTTCATCATTATAATCTACTGTATACTTTGTAATTATAGTATACTGTATACTAGATCATTATAGTCTACTGTATACTTGATCATTATAGTCTACTGTATACTAGATCAATATAGTCTACTGTATACTAGATCATTATAGTCTACTGTATACTTGATCATTATAGTCTACTGTATACTAGATCACTATAGTCTACTGTATACTAGATCGTTATAGTCTACTGTATACTTGATCATTATAGTCTACTGTATACTTTGTAATTATAGTATACTGTATACTTGATCATTATAGTATACTGTATACTAGATCATTATAGTCTACTGTATACTTGATCATTATAGTCTACTGTATACTAGATCATTATAGTCTACTGTATACTTGATCATTATAGTATACTGTATACTAGATCATTATAGTCTACTGTATACGTGATCATTATAATCTACTGTATACTAGATCATTATAGTCTACTGTATACTAGATCATTATAGTCTACTGTATACGTGATCATTATAGTCTACTGTATACGTGATCATTATAGTCTACTGTATACGTGATCATTATAGTCTACTGTATACGTGATCATTATAGTCTACTGTATACGTGATCGTTATAGTCTACTGTATACGTGATCGTTATAGTCTACTGTATACTAGATCATTATAATCTACTGTATACTAGATCATTATAGTCTACTGTATACTAGATCATTATAGTCTACTGTATACTTGATCATTATAGTCTACTGTATACGTGATCATTATAGTCTACTGTATACGTGATCATTATAGTCTACTGTATACGTGATCATTATAGTCTACTGTGTACGTGATCATTATAGTCTACTGTATACTAGATCATTATAGTCTACTGTATACTAGATCATTATAGTCTACTATATACTAGATCATTATAGTCTACTGTATACGTGATCATTATAGTCTACTGTATACGTGATCATTATAGTCTACTCTATACTAGATCATTATAGTCTACTGTATACTAGATCCTTATAGTCTACTGTATACTAGATCATTATAGTCTACTGTATACTTGATCATTATAGTCTACTATGTACTTGATCATTATAGTCTACTGTATACTAGATCATTATAGTCTACTGTATACTTGATCATTATAGTCTACTGTATACTAGATCATTATAGTCTACTGTATACTAGATCATTATAGTCTACTGTATACTAGATCATTATAGTCTACTATATACTAGATCATTATAGTCTACTGTATACGTGATCATTATAGTCTACTGTATACGTGATCATTATAGTCTACTGTATACTAGATCATTATAGTCTACTGTATACTAGATCCTTATAGTCTACTGTATACTAGATCATTATAGTCTACTGTATACTTGATCATTATAGTCTACTATGTACTTGATCATTATAGTCTACTGTATACTAGATCATTATAGTCTACTGTATACTTGATCATTATAGTCTACTGTATACTAGATCATTATAGTCTACTGTATACTAGATCATTATAGTCTACTGTGTACGTGATCATTATAGTCTACTGTGTACGTGATCATTATAGTCTACTGTATACGTGATCATTATAGTCTACTGTATACTTATCATTATAGTCTACTGTATACTAGATCATTATAGTCTACTGTATACTTGATCATTATAGTCTACTATGTACTTGATCATTATAGTCTACTATATACTAGATCATTATAGTCTACTGTATACGTGATCATTATAGTCTACTGTATACTTGATCATTATAGTCTACTGTATACGAGATCATTATAGTCTACTGTATACTTGATCATTATAGTCTACTGTATACTTGATCATTATAGTCTACTGTATACTTATCATTATAGTCTACTGTATACTAGATCATTATAGTCTACTGTATACGTGATCATTATAGTATACTGTATACTAGATCATTATAGTCTACCGTGTACGTGATCATTATAGTCTACTGTGTACGTGATCATTATAGTCTACTGTGTACGTGATCATTATAGTATACTGTATACTTGATCATTATAGTCTACTGTATACTTGATCATTATAGTATACTGTATACTAGATCATTATAGTCTACTGTATACTTGATCATTATAGTCTACTGTATACTTGATCATTATAGTCTACTGTATACTAGATCATTATAGTCTACTGTATACTAGATCATTATAGTCTACTGTATACTAGATCATTATAGTATACTGTATACTAGATCATTATAGTCTACTGTATACGTGATCATTATAGTCTACTGTATACGTGATCATTATAGTCTACTGTATACGTGATCATTATAGTCTACTGTATACTTGATCATTATAGTCTACTGTATACGTGATCATTATAGTCTACTGTATACGTGATCCTTATAGTATACTGTATACTAGATCATTATAGCCTACTGTATACATGATCATTATAGTCTACTGTATACTTGATCATTATAGTCTACTGTATACGTGATCATTATAGTCTACTGTATACTTGATCATTATAGTCTACTGTATACTTGATCATTATAGTCTACTGTATACTTGATCATTATAGTCTACTGTATACGTGATCATTATAGTCTACTGTATACTTGATCATTATAGTCTACTGTATACTTGATCATTATAGTCTACTGTATACGTGATCATTATAGTCTACTGTATACTTTGTAATTATAGTCTACTGTATACGTGATCATTATAGTCTACTGTATACTTGATCATTATAGTCTACTGTATACTTGATCATTATAGTCTACTGTTTACTTGATCATTATAGTATACTGTATACTTGATCATTATAGTCTACTGTATACTAGATCATTATAGTATACTGTATACTAGATCATTATAGTCTACTGTATACTTGATCATTATAGTCTACTGTATACGTGATCATTATAGTCTACTGTATACGTGATCATTATAGTCTACTGTATACTTGATCATTATAGTCTACTGTGTACGTGATCATTATAGTCTACTGTTTACTTGATCATTATAGTATACTGTATACTTGATCATTATAGTCTACTGTATACTAGATCATTATAGTCTACTGTATACGTGATCATTATAGTCTACTGTATACTTGATCATTATAGTCTACTGTATACGTGATCATTATAGTCTACTGTATACGTGATCCTTATAGTATACTGTATACTAGATCATTATAGCCTACTGTATACATGATCATTATAGTCTACTGTATACTTGATCATTATAGTCTACTGTATACGTGATCATTATAGTCTACTGTATACTAGATCATTATAGTCTACTGTATACTTGATCATTATAGTCTACTGTATACGTGATCATTATAGTCTACTGTATACTTGATCATTATAGTCTACTGTATACGTGATCATTATAGTCTACTGTATACTTGATCATTATAGTCTACTGTATACGTGATCATTGTAGTCTACTGTATACTTGATCATTATAGTCTACTGTATACGTGATCATTATAGTCTACTGTATACTAGATCATTATAATCTACTGTATACTAGATCATTATAGTCTACTGTATACTAGATCATTATAGTCTACTGTATACTAGATCATTATAGTCTACTGTATACTTGATCATTATAGTCTACTGTATACGTGATCATTATAGTTTACTGTATACTTAATCATTATAGTCTACTGTATACTTAATCATTATAGTCTACTGTATACTTGATCATTATAGTCTACTGTATACTAGATCATTATAATCTACTGTATACGTGATCATTATAGTCTACTGTATTCTTAGTCATTATAGTCTACTGTATACTTGATCGTTATAGTCTACTGTATACGTGATCATTATAGTCTACTGTATACGTGATCGTTATAGTCTACTGTATACTTGATCGTTATAGTCTACTGTATACATGATCATTATAGTCTACTGTATACTTGATCATTATAGTCTACTGTATACGTGATCATTATAGTCTACTGTATACTAGATCATTATAGTCTACTGTATACTTGATCATTATAGTCTACTGTATACGTGATCATTATAGTCTACTGTATACTAGATCATTATAGTCTACTGTATACTAGATCATTATAGTCTACTGTATACTTGATCGTTATAGTCTACTGTATACGTGATCATTATAGTATACTGTATACGTGATCATTATAGTCTACTGTATACTTGATCATTATAGTCTACTGTATACTTGATCGTTATAGTCTACTGTATACGTGATCATTATAGTCTACAGTATACGTGATCATTATAGTCTACTGTATACTTGATCGTTATAGTCTACTGTATACTTGATCGTTATAGTCTATTGTATACTAGATCATTATAGTATACTGTATACTTGATCATTATAGTCTACTGTATACTTGATCATTATAGTCTACTGTATACTAGATCATTATAGTATACTGTATACTTGATCATTATAGTCTACTGTATACTTGATCGTTATAGTCTACTGTATACTAGATCATTATAGTATACTGTATACTTGATCATTATAGTCTACTGTATACGTGATCATTATAGTCTACTGTATACGTGATCGTTATAGTCTACTGTATACTTGATCATTATAGTCTACTGTATACTAGATCATTGTAGTCTACTGTATACGTGATCACTATAGTCTACTGTATACTAGATCATTATAGTCTACTGTATACTAGATCATTATAGTCTACTGTATACTAGATCATTATAGTCTACAGTATACGTGATCATTATAGTCTACTGTATACGTGATCGTTATAGTATACTGTATACGTGATCATTATAGTCTATTGTATACTAGATCATTATAGTCTACTGTATACTAGATCATTATAGTCTACTGTATACTTGATCATTATAGTCTACTGTATACTAGATCATTATAGTCTACTGTATACGTGATCATTATAGTCTACTGTATACGTGATCCTTATAGTATACTGTATACTAGATCATTATAGCCTACTGTATACATGATCATTATAGTCTACTGTATACTAGATCATTATAATCTACTGTATACTAGATCATTATAGTCTACTGTATACGTGACCATTATAGTCTACTGTATACTAGATCATTATAGTCTACTGTATACTTGATCATTATAGTCTACTGTATACGTGATCATTATAGTCTACTGTATACTTGATCATTATAGTCTACTATATACTAGATCATTATAGTCTACTGTGTACGTGATCATTATAGTCTACTATATACTAGATCATTATAGTCTACTGTATACTAGATCATTATAGTCTACTGTATACTAGATCATTATAGTCTACTGTATACGTGATCATTATAGTCTACTGTATACTTGATCATTATAGTCTACTATATACTAGATCATTATAGTCTACTGTATACTAGATCATTATAGTCTACTATATACTAGATCATTATAGTCTACTGTATACTTGATCATTATAGTCTACTGTATACGTGATCATTATAGTCTACTGTATACGTGATCGTTATAGTCTACTGTATACGTGATCGTTATAGTCTACTGTATACTAGATCATTATAGTCTACTGTATACGTGATCATTATAGTCTACTGTATACTTGATCGTTATAGTCTACAGTATACTTGATCGTTATAGTCTATTGTATACTTGATCATTATAGTCTACTGTATACTTGATCATTATAACCTACTGTATACTAGATCATTATAGTCTACTGTATACTAGATCATTATAGTCTACTGTATACTAGATCACTATAGTCTACTGTATACTTGATCATTATAGTCTACTGTATACTTGATCATTATAGTCTACTGTATACGTGATCATTATAGTCTACTGTATACTAGATCATTATAGCCTACTGTATACTTGATCATTATAGTCTACTGTATACGTGATCATTATAATCTACTGTATACTAGATCATTATAGTCTACTGTATACGTGATCATTATAGTCTACTGTATACGTGATCATTATAATCTACTGTATACTAGATCATTATAGTCTACTGTATACGTGATCATTATAATCTACTGTATACTTGATCAGTATAGTCTACTGTATACTTGATCACTATAGTCCACTGTATACTTGATCACTATAGTCCACTGTATACGTGATCATTATAGTCTACTGTATACTTGATCATTATAGTCTACTGTATACTTGATCATTATAGTCTACTGTATACTTGATCATTATAGTCTACTGTATACTAGATCATCATAGTCTACTGTATACTTGATCATTATAGTCTACTGTATACTTGATCATTATAGTCTACTGTATTGGTCCATTTTTTAGTTATAACAGATATTTGTCCTGTTTTGAGTAATGACAGATATTTGTCCAGTTTTGAGTTAAGACAGATATTTGTCCAATTTTGAGTCATGACGGATATTTGTCAAGTTTTGAGTTAAGACAGATATTTGTCCAGTTTTGAGTTAAGACAGATATTTGTCCAGTTTTGAGTTATGACGGATATTTGTCCAGGTTTGAGTAATGACAGATTTTTGTCCAGTTTTTAGTTTGAACAGACATTGTCCAGTTTTGGGTTATGACAGATATTTGTCCTGTATTTAGTTATGACAGATATTTGTCCACGTTTTAGTTATGACAGTTTTTGTCGATTTTTTAGTTATGACAGATATTTTCCATTTTTGAGTTATGACAGATATTTCCATTTTTGAGTAAGACAGATATTTCCATTTTTGAGTTATAACAGATATTTTCCAGTTTTGAGTTATAACAGATACTGGTCCAGTTTTAAGATACGACACACATTTGTCAAATGTTAAGTGATGACAGATGTTTGTCCCGTTTTAAGTTATGACGAGTATTTTTCCAGTCTTGAGTTATGACAGGTATTTGTCCATTTTTTAGTTATGACAGATATTTGTCAAATTTATGTGATGACAGTTATTGTCCCATTTTAAGTTATAACAGATATCTGTCCAGTTTTAAGTAATAACAGATATCTGTCCAGTGTTAAGTAATAACAGATATGTGTCCTTCTAATCATGTAAAAATCAGAACAAACTAAGAAGATACCTCCCCTCGTATTGTATAATCCATATTGGTTGTATGTAAATATGTTTAAGTTTGTTTACCTGTTTTATGTAAGGAAGGGACTTATATAGGCTCTGCCTGATGTCCAATCCTATATTGATATTAACATCAGTCAATAAAATATGTTGAAATTGAAATTTGTCAGTTAGTAATAACAGATATTTTTCCCGTTTTGTGTTTTGACGGGTATTTATCAGTTTTGAGTTATGATAGATATTTGTCCAATTTTAAGCACTGACAGGTATTTGTCCAGTTTTTAGTTATGACAAGTATTTGTCCCCTTTTTTAGTTATGACAGGTATTTTTCCAGTTTTGAGCTAAGAGTTTGTCCAGTTTTGAGATATGACAGATATTTGTCGAGTTTAGATTATGACATGTATTTGTTCAGTTTTGTGGTTGCGAGAAGGACATTTAAAACAATCCATCGTAATGTATTTAAATTTAGATATAATTCTCATTTATTATAATATTACATTGTCGTAATGTCATTGCTCATCTAATAGATGTTCATGAAAAAGGAAAACCTGAAACATCAATCTTGTCATCTAAATTATCGAAATATGTCCCTGGAATCCCGAGAGTGTGTTTTGCCCGCCCCACCCTACGGCACCAGCATGTATACTCTACGAACTGTCCATACAGCGGGTCTCCAGACCGGAACGCAGGCTCCGGGGCAGGTCCTATGAATACGTAATTAGCATCCCATTGACACCCACAATCTGGCACTCTGTCTGTACATTTTTCAAATATTATATTTCGTTTTGAAATATAATCGACATCATGGAACATCTGTCTGCATCTGCACTAAAGGGCATGTTTATCACACAGCTCGAGCCCCACACATCCGTAAAGATCGACAGATATGCCTTAAATTATGGATACTTAGAATTTGTAATCGGCATCCTTTAACGTAAATCAAGCATTACATTCATTTATATAGGACAGACTGTCAAACAAAATGGAGGAAGTGAAAATCTGCATCAAAAGTATTAAGATAAACATCGTCAACCTTATGACGCCATACTTAAAATCAATTACTCAATGAACCTCAACTGTTGTGCGAAGGCGAAAATAAAAATCATGATAATAATGATGCTTTTGTGAGACTGTATGATGTCGTGTATACTTATACCGATTTTTGGGATTTACATATTTGATAAAAATTATTATAGGATATTTCATTTTCTTGTTTGACAGCCTATATACCGCTCCTCACAAACATAATAAAATGGCACCAACGGAAATATATCTAATTAACATCAATAAGAAGAAAAGAAAAAACAGCATCCCTATTAATTGCTTATTAACCCGGAAGTTACATACAAAATATAGATGTGGGGCACAATAAAATGTATTCGTGATGTAATTAACTATTTATCAACTCAACTTTTATCAAGTTCAAAGACAATATTAGAAGCTACTTAGTTATACTGTTTAAAACATACAACAGCCTTGTTTTAATCAATCGTAATTATTTTCAGTCTGATATGTTCAATTTATCAGCTCCTGAGTTATAGCCGGTATAAACGACACAGTTTTACAGGCAAACAACGTAATGCAGTGTGTCAATTATTTAATGTAAGTTGTTTTCTTCCTATGTGGTGACCAGCCACATTGACTGGTGACTTTATAATTATGTCGTCATAACGACATCGCGAGCAATGGTATTTAAGTCTGATCGATGTCACTTCTGACTGGTAGGTTTTGTGTGAACATTAACATTTCACCATCCGATGTTAATACGTGATAATTAATGACAGAATGGAGTTTTCCCTTTATTTGTCAACAATTAACTTGATACGCTGCTTGTCTTTGTCGCCACGTCTTCAACTAGACAATGGTTTATTACTAGATAATTGGAGAAGTATTTGTAAGCGATAATATAATCACTGTTTTATTGATTTCCCCTGAACTATTATCCCGCTCTGTAGATACCGGCATATCGCATCAAATGACACGCGCCGCAGAGTGAACGGTCACTTACAAGTCAACAACTTGTCTTGTGAATATCATATCATCGTTTCTTTCTAATTGTCGTGTATTAAAGAGGAAGTCATATTCAATAGTAATACACTAAAAAATAGCTCTCATTCTCTAGTGATGACAAAATTGAACATTCTGAGGGTTAATAATGCGACGCATGGAATATGTCCATAACCGAACCCCAATGTTGTGATGAAGAATTTTTTTTGTTTTTTTTTGGTTTTTTAAATGTAAAACGAACATAAGATTTCTCCCGCATCACTTTATGAAGGAGACTGACTATCCGGGCCAGCCTGGAACTATCAGCCGGTGTGTTAGTCGCTGTTCTCGGCGGCAGTTCTCGCTTGGAAACACTCGAATACGTCATTAAGTGCCATTCGGAAAGAGTGATTGATAGATCGTCTTGTCAAATATCATCCCGCAAAAATGGTGAGAGGAGAATGAATTCATCTCGATTTGACGAGAGCCAGCCACAGGGACAAAAACGGACAGGAAAGATTCCCGCCCACTTGGCAACGTTCTTTTTTCTCCTTCGGAAGAGAAACAGAAACGATGCATGTTGAGAGCGCGAAGGGTTAATCAGGTTCGCGGCGTACATCAATGTTAGATCTCTACAGCACAGGGGATCACATTCTCGTGTGCAATTTCGGGCATTTCTCTGTCAGTCGTATCGGATTGGCGATGATAACGTTTCATTAGATTGGAACTTAATTATGTGGTTTGGTGTCAGGAAACTAGAGAAAATGGCAAATTTCTGTCAATGAATGCCGAGTGGCTCCGTATGGTATATAATCAGCAATGTTGACATGTTTCAATTTGTTTTGGATGTTTAGAGGTTAACAGAGTGATTAGACGGACTTTATCACCAGATTTATGACACAAATTACATTTTGATGATAGCGAAGGAGACATTTTCTGGCAATACTTCTGTTTTATTGAGTTGTAAGCAGAGGTAGCATCCCATTCTACTCCCAGACTGTCGGAATCAGCATCCCATTCTACTCCGACATCCCATTCTACTCCCAGACTGTCGGAATCAGCATCCCATTCTACTCCCAGACTGTCGGAATCAGCATCCCATTCTCCTCCCAGACTGTCGGAATCAGCATCCCATTCTACTCCCAGACTGTAGGAATCAGCATCCCATTCTACTCCCAGACTGTCGGAATCAGCATCCCATTCTACTCCAAGACTGTCGGAATCAGCATCCCATTCTACTCCCAGACTGTCGGAATCAGCATCCCATTCTACTCCCAGACTGTCGGAATCAGCATCCCATTCTACTCCCACACTGTCGGAATCAGCATCCCATTTGTCCTCCCAGACTGTCGGAATATCAAACAAATATCCTCTTGGTGGACATGTAAAGTAGATGTTGACAACTGGACAAAAACCTTGACACACTTTATGGAACTGTTACAAGTTTAGAAGTATTGGCTGAATGTATTATAAACTTACATGATAACTAAACATCGGACGGCCTTGTGAAGTTTGTTTTAGTTGGATATCGCTCCTCTATTGGTCAAGCTGAACAAATTCTCGGGTAAAAGCAAACAAGTACATCTTAAATAACCCGACAACTCGTGTGTGGTAAGATCTATTCTGTGAGCCAAGATGGCCTCCATTGGTGCGTAATACTCCTTGGCTTCGTTGACATCCAATCAAATCCATGCTTGTTTGAAATCGGTCTATCGCTATATAAATCGGTCTATCGCTATATAAATCGGTCTATTGCTATATAAATCGGTCTATCGCTATATAAATCGGTCTATCGCTATATAAATCGGTCTATCGCTATATAAATCGGTCTATTGCTATATAAATCGGTCTATCGCTATATAAATCGGTCTATCGCTATATAAATCGGTCTATCGCTATATAAATCGGTCTATCGCTATATAAATCGGTCTATCGCTATATAAATAGGTCTATCGCTATATAAATCGGTCTATCGCTATATAAATCGGTCTATCGCTATATAAATCGGTCTATCGCTATATAAATCTGTCTATCGCTATATAAATCTGAGCAGGCTGTAACATCGACTTACATTTTATGTTTTATATTGACAGGTTCAAATTATCTCTTGTATGATTTTATACAAAGCAATTCCGTTCAAACAAACCGTGGAACGAGTACGATTTTTATGTTCGAACAATAAAGAAGAAGTGTAGCAGCTATATGGGTGTTTTAGATTCTTGACCAGTTCCGACTTCCGGCGGAAGTAAGTTGAGTTTCCGTCGTTATTCGAGTCTGACGTCATGTTATACTTCTCTTCACTGTATAACAAAATAAAGAGATTTCCAGTTAAAAATATAGGGTGGTTTGGTGGCACAGTGATGACCCCCTCCTCTCATAGTAAGACCCCTCGCGCGCTTCCATCCGTACCAACAAGAATAATTAATATAAGTTGATACAACTCGTTTGTAATTGATGCAAAATAAATAAAGTTGATATTCCAGTTTTGACAGGTAACAACCGGAACAGCGTTGAAATTATCCATTTAATTTCAATGGCTCACCTGCAGATATTAGAGCCACAGTAATGACTCTAATGTTACCACAAAAGGAACCGACTGTGGCTATCAACGTCTTTATGTATCTCACGGAGATGTATGCGTGATGTTTCCACTCCTAGCGAACACGGGCATCCGCATGATGTATATTACGGATCGATGGGAGGCACAACAAAAAACAACGAAAAGCACACGGAAATGACAAACTAATGAGCACGTTACCAGACAACCACGGACAGACGTATCAACTGCGCATGTCATTTGTGGACTTTGATTAGCTTCGTTACATTTGTGTTTTCTTCTATGATCGATGGAAAATGGCCACCGTCACAGCAGAGCATAAGTTACGAGACAGAATATCCATTAAGAGGAGTATACTACCGGTTGGCATGTTTTCAGAACCCGTGTTATCGGCTGTAAACTACGAATAAAAAGGCATATTTGGATGTGTTTCAGGCTTACTGCATTCTCTGAAATATGTCATCACCAAACCAAGTATTAGCCTAGATTGGATCAGCCGAATGAACATTCGACATTTGTAACGAAAATAAATTATGTTAAATTGTATCGATAATCTTCATGTGAAGCTTATGAAACGTTGAGACAAGTTTGCCGACGCATTCTGATAATTAGGTTCAAAACAGATTTGAATTATTGGATTAGGCTGTTTTTGGTCTCCACGGGCGCACAAACTAAAAATTAGCTAAGAACAAGCCAGCAAGAAATGTGCAAATGAAAAATGTATTACAATTAATGTTAATCACTGCCTACAACTAATGAACAATACATCCCGTGCGTTTATTGTCATGCTAATTATATTTCATGATATTCCGGGGAATGATCAAATATGGTATCGCACAGAAAATATTTATATCGAATTAACTCCATCGTTGAAAGTTCAGTGTTGAAAATACAATATATCAACAGGAGTTCAAATATTGAAACATGTGAATGTACATAATCTGTAATCAATATACAGATATTTTAAATATTTTTACCAAATATGTTCTAAAGTTTGACAAAACACCCTATTAAAATATATGAAAACTTTGTGAAATAAAACTGTACATTTTTGAATTGTAATGCCCGAACAGTAATGAAAAACTAAGCTGTAGCAGCGAAGGAATGACAAAGGTGTTATACATGTATATAATAAAACGTGACAAGTTCGTTGTGGTAAAAGGGTCGACAGTATGAAGACGAAGTCTGAAAAACAAAAATAACATACAATGCCAACGATAATGACATAACTAATAAATACTGACAGTTCTCCACAAAATACACATTGTCACACACATTAAACTTTAACACATTGTCATAACTGTTAGGTTATTTTGAAACAATCATGTTGGTAAACTATATCCGGCTTAAAAGGCGGACAATGGGGTCCGAACCTTGGCTCATATCTTATACAAAGCCTTGAGGACTTTCTCTTCGTTTCCCTCTTTGATCTTCCGTGGTTGTCGGATAAGATGGAAGTTTCCAATCTGGACTTTTTCATTGTCGTTCATTTGCATCCACGCAGAATACCGGATCCTGGAGAGTGAAAACCGCCGATCAGGCACGCAAAGTAACATACCGTTAATGAGTTCTGTGAGTTCAGGTGACAGTGGCTGCACGCGCTGGTCCGGGAATGGCGTCTTCTTGCAAAACTTTGACATCATTTCAGAACGAATCAGGCCGAAAGGAAAGTTTCCAATCGTCATAACATACAAAAGGCATCCGAAGGACCAGCAGTCGGATAACTGGGGATTATAGGGGACTTTAGAGATTATCTCTGGAGCCTGATACCCATTTGATCCGCACGTGTCCTTTCTCAGCGGATCCCCTGTCATATACCGTACGGCATGGCCGAAATCAGTAATCTTTATGGTGTTGAATTCTGTGATGAGCATATTAGAAGTACAAATGTCCCTGTGAGCAATCCCTTGATGATGAAGATATTCTATACCTTCGAATATTTGACGGAAGTATTTCCTGGAGACTCTTTCGGCTAAAAATCGTGTTTGTTTTATCCGGAGAAGTTGGTCCAGGTTTCCATTCTCACAGAATTCCATCACCATCCCTATTCTGCCTTGGTAACTGATGTTGTCCATCCATGAGATGATAGACGGATGTACCAAGTCTTTTAGAATTGCCATTTCCTCTGTAAACGTGCCCGCGCCAGATGCTTGCCTTGTAGACATTTTTCCAGAGTTCAATTTAATGGCTACTGGGATACATTCTTGCTCTCCGTAGAATCTGTTCTTGCTGAGGTCTTGAGCTAGTAAGATTGAACCGGATCTCCCCTTCGCTATTAACTGAATCGGATTGTACCCGACCAATTTCAAGTCTGAAATAATTATGTCATAGTGAGCATTTCCGGTTTTGATCGGCGTAAGCTTTTTGGTGTGTTGTCCTAGTGGTTTTGGATATTTATGTTCCCATACATCTCCGAGTTCACATCCTTGTGGCACAGTTCCGTAGGTTTCCGAATGGTGTGCCGCTTGATTTGTTTGGCACTTTCCGACAAATGCTATCTGATGGTGGCCACTTTCTCTAGAGTCGCCACTTGCAGATCCGGAAACAGCTCTTTGGTTCGATCCACGTGTGCCTTTCAGTGGACTCGATTCCTCCAGCATACGACAGTTGTCCCCACCTATATGCGGTTCCATTTTCAGTTTTTTCCTTGCAGGCTCGTCGCTTGACATTTCGACGTTTCTCTTACATTTTCTTCAAAACGCATTTCCGTGAATACCCACTGTGCTAAACAACGTTGCACAACAACTTCACAACATTGTGTTGCTGGGATAGAATAATCACATGACGTCATAGACTTGTGTTGTTGATGACGTCATCGACAACAATGGTTATATTGTTATCCACATTCCGGGAAACCTAACTGAAACGTCACCAGCTAAAACTTGAAATATAAAGAAGTTATTCTTGTTTTCTTTATGATAGATTGTTACATTTCAGGGCGGAATATGGCTCTATTTTAGATATAGTTTATATACAGGTGTGCCTAGCTCTAGACCTTTCGGCTGAAACGTACAAGGGCGTTTTTCGGTTTTCTGTTAGTGGACACCAATTCGATACCAGATAAAGCGATACAGTAGAAATAAAGTCATGCAGCTCCTTGCAAAGTCGATGGAGTTGAAGAGGTCTGATAACTGATTCAACTTATGAATTGGAAAATGCAGTGTATAATATATTATGGAGATTGCAAATTTATTGATATGGGACTTATAGGCAGTAAATGTCTGCGTCCATCAATTATCCTATCAAATCCTATTTATTGAAATCACAGCTTCCCATCTTTCATTTGTTATGATAAAAAATGAATTTCTACCCTGCTGCATTAATATTTTAAACTTGAATATCACTGCAATATTGACTGATACATATATATAATCAGTAAGTTCAGTACGTATAGGGTATACATATATATTATGTCATTGCAGTGTACATTGTAACCATAGAGTACTAAACTGAGTACACATTAGGTACAGTTAGGCCATACATCGCACGTTACACTATTTATCACATTACACGAGAATATCGAGAAAGATAATCCAATTAACTAAGTACTACAATAACCTGTAAAGGATGTATCTTATAATTCGTCACCTCAACAATACCACATCCGCCAGGCTACAATAACAGAACACGGCGAGTTCCCACCTGTTCATAATTAACACCCAGGTATGACAATGAATGGTGCTGATAACGAGCTGGTAGCCAAACAGGTACGTGTATTGACCTGTAGGTGGCGCATGTCTCTTATTTCGGTGACTTTGAAGAGATAATTAGGTTATCGACAGTAGGCCATTGATGTAGGACATACTAAATACAGATCTATAGGTTCTGATCTTTGGGGAAAGGGTGAGACAAAAAAAAATGTCACCAGGAGCGTCCTCATTACAAGAGAGAGAGACAATTAAGTATAACTGTCTATGACTTGGTAAGATGTCATTGTCCCTCATAGTCAGCAATACACTAACAAACAAGCCACACATTCGTGTTAAGAGGGGTTTATGAATTACGTCGATTATTTCTTGAAAAAGATTGACAAAAAATAATCCAGAGTGAATTTGTTGATACGTCCGGTAATAATTAACAAAGTGAATATATCTATACGTACCGGTAATAATTAAAACAGAGAATATATCTATACGTACAGGTAATAATTAACACCGTGAATATATCTATACGTACAGGTAATAATTAAAACAGAGAATATATCTATACGTACAGGTAATAATTAAAACAGAGAATATATCTATACGTACAGGTAATAATTAACAACGTGAATATATCTATACGTACCGGTAATAATTAGCAAAGTGAATATATCTATACGTACAGGTAATAATTAAAACAGTGAATATATCTATACGTACAGGTAATAATTAACAAAGTGAATATATCTATACGTACAGGTAATAATTAAAACAGAGAATATATCTATACGTACCGGTAATAATTAAAACAGAGAATATATCTATACGTACAGGTAATAATTAACAAAGTGAATATATCTATACGTACAGGTAATAATTAAAACAGAATATATCTATACGTACAGGTAATAATTAAAACAGAGAATATATCTATACGTACAGGTAATAATTTACAAAGTGAATATATCTATACGTACAGGTAATAATTAACAAAGTGAATATATCTATACGTACAGGTAATAATTAAAACAGAGAATATATCTATACGTACAGGTAATAATTAACAAAATCAATATATCTATACGTACAGGTAATAATTAACAACGTGAATATATCTATACGTACCGGTAATAATTAAAACAGAGAATATATCTATACGTACAGGTAATAATTAACAACGTGAATATATCTATACGTACCGGTAATAATTAAAACAGAGAATATATCTATACGTACAGGTAATAATTAAAACAGAGAATATATCTATACGTACCGGTAATAATTAGCAAAGTGAATATATCTATACGTACCGGTAATAATTAACAACGTGAATATATCTATACGTACAGGTAATAATTAACAAAATCAATATATCTATACGTACTGGTAATAATTAAAACAGAGAATATATCTATACGTACAGGTAATAATTAACAACGTGAATATATCTATAGGTACAGGTAATAATTAAAACAGAGAATATATCTATACGTACAGGTAATAATTAACAACGTGAATATATCTATACGTACCGGTAATAATTAAAACAGAGAATATATCTATACGTACAGGTAATAATTAAAACAGAGAATATATCTATACGTACCGGTAATAATTAGCAAAGTGAATATATCTATACGTACCGGTAATAATTAACAACGTGAATATATCTATACGTACAGGTAATAATTAACAAAATCAATATATCTATACGTACTGGTAATAATTAAAACAGAGAATATATCTATACGTACAGGTAATAATTAACAAAGTGAATATATCTATACGTACCGGTAATAATTAACAACGTGAATATATCTATACGTACAGGTAATAATTAACACCGTGAATATATCTATACGTACCGGTAATAATTAACAAAGTGAATATATCTATACGTACCGGTAATAATTAACAAAATCAATATATCTATACGTACTGGTAATAATTAACAAAATCAATATATCTATACGTACTGGTAATAATTAAAACAGAGAATATATCTATACGTACCGGTAATAATTAACAACGTGAATATATCTATACGTACCGGTAATAATTAAAACAGAGAATATATCTATACGTACAGGTAATAATTAAAACAGAGAATATATCTATACGTACAGGTAATAATTTACAAAGTGAATATATCTATACGTACCGGTAATAATTAACAACGTGAATATATCTATACGTACCGGTAATAATTTACAAGGTGAATATATCTATACGTACAGGTAATAATTAATAAAGTGAACATATCTATACGTACCGGTGATAATTAAAACGGTGAATATATATATACGTACCGGTAATAATTTACAAGGTGAATATATCTATACGTACCGGTAATAATTAATAAAGTGAATATATCTATACGTACCGGTAATAATTAGCAAAGTGAATATATCTATACGTACAGGTAATAATTAACAAAATCAATATACACTGTATCTATATGTACCATTAATAATCAACAAAGTGAATATTTTGATACGTACAGGTAATGAATGTTGTCAGCTTTTAAATCTTAGTTGTATTTTTGATAACTTTCAAAATGTCACCTACACAGCGTAAGACTCTCTGTAATGTATTGACATGTATTGAAATACTTGTTTATAGAAAAATACGAACATGCTATCTCACTATAATGCAACAATGGATGTCTCGCCTTTTATTTTTGTGTATTTCCTTGTTATCAGAAGCAGTTGATTGGGATCTTGGCAAGTGTTACATGTACTATTGCCTATTGACATTTTCCACATCTTTGATTCGGTCTTAGAAGTCATATTAAATGTACTTATTGCTCACCACTAAGTTAATGGTCAGTTTAGGACTGTACAAACGACACACATGATATGAGCACATTTGAAACAAAATGAGTAAGATACAGCAGATACAAAAATGAGTAACCTGTAACATACAGCTGTTTCGACCTTCCGGGACTCCTCAGTGATGTTAGGGACACCATACAGCTGTTTCGACCTTCCGGGACTCCTCAGTGATGTTAGGGACACCATACAGCTGTTTCGACCTTCCGTGACTCCTCAGTGATGTTAGGGACACCATACAGCTGTTTCGACCTTCCGTGACTCCTCAGTGATGTTAGGGACACCATACAGCTGTTTCGACCTTCCGTGACTCCTCAGTGATGTTAGGGACACCATACAGCTGTTTCGTCCCTCTAGGCGGAAATTATCTTTCTTTAATTCCAATAGAAGTAGTCCCTTGCCGAATCTAAGCGTAAGTATAAACGTCATGAACGTCTTGTAAAACGTAAGTATTTAAGATCAGAAGGTGACCGTATGAGTATGCTACGTAGAAGAAATCCAAAACTTTTTTATCAATATTTTAAGAAAAAATCAAACTTCCCCAGTACCAATTTGAATATTGGAGATTTTTTTTGAACATTTTAAAAAAGTAAGTAGTAGTGAAAATGGTGATACTGACATTCCATTGAATTCTCAAATCTATGATAATTCTAATGTGTATGACGAGTTGGATTCTCCTATTACAAATGACGAAGTATTGAATGTTTTAAAAAGTGCTAAATTATGTAAATCTCCTGGTATTGATAACATTCTTAATGAATACTTTGTTAAAAATAAGGACTCATGTATTCCTATTCTCACAAAACTATTTAATGTCATTTTTGATACTGGTGTCTTCCCTACAGTCTGGTCTAAGGGTATCATTCTCCTTTGTTCAATAAAGGTGATGTCAATGACACAAACAATTATAGAGGAATAACTTTGGTAAGCTGTTTATCTAAATTATTTACATGTGTTTTAAACACTAGATTGTTAGAATGGTCGAAGGAATACAACATCGTCAGTGACGCCCAGTTCGAGTTCAAACTTGGTGATGGTACTAATGATGCTGTTTTTGCTTTATATGGTATAATTCAGAAAATGCTGTCTAATAAGTGCAAGCTTTACTGTTGTTTTGTAGACTACCGCAAAGCCTTCGACAGTGTAAATAGAAACAAATTATTTCTGAAGCTTTTCCATAATGGAATCAGAGGGAAATTATTAAATATTACAAAATCTTTATATGAAGGTTTAAAATCTTGTGTTAGGTACAAGTCTGAATTATCTGATTTCTTCCTGTGCTCACGGGGCTTGATGCAAGGGGAGGGATTGTCTCCCTTTCTTTACTCCATGTTTGTGAATGACTTTGAAAATGAACTGATTAATACATCATGTGACGCTTTATTCCTACGAGCTATTTCGTTATTTCTTCTAATGTATGCAGATGACACTGTCCTTTTTTCAGAATCTGCCTCTGGCTTGCAGAAGTTGCTAAATTCCTTAAAACAATATAGTGATAAGTGGCAATTGACAGTTAATACAGAAAAAAAAAACAAAAATTGTTGTATTTCGAAATGGTGGCCGATTACGTATCGGCGAACAATTTCTATTTGATGGAAAAGAAATTGAAATTGTTGACAGATTTAATTATCTTGGTGTAGTTTTAAACTTTAATGGCAAGTTTACAAAAAGTCAAGAAAAAATTGCTGAACAAGGTCGGAAATGTATGCATAATGCATTAAGAATTTGTAATAATTTGTCTCTCAATGTAGATTCTAGACTAAATGTTTTTGGTGTTTATGTTTCTTCCGTTCTTAATTATGGTTGCGAAACGTGGGGTTTTCATGCTGCAGATAAAGTAGAAAAAATACATCTTGACTTTTTAAGAAGAATCCTAAATGTAAAGAAAAGCACGCCATCTTTAATGGTATACTCGGAGTTAGGGCGCCTGCCTTTACATATTATCAGAAAATGTCGAATAATTAAATATTGGTTGAAATTAATTAAATGTGACAATTGTATTCTTAAGTCAGTTTATGAAGAAATGAATGATTGTAATCACAGAAATTGTAATTGGCGTTGCCAAGTTAGAAACCTTTTATTTTCATCAGGTTTTGGTGATGTTTGGTTAACCCAATTTGTTGATAACGAAACTGTATATTTACATTGTTTTAAGCAGCGTTTGATTGATAATTTTATTCAAACAAGGAATGAATTTTATGAAAGGTCGTCTAAATGTTTTTTGTATAAATTCCTGATCGATAGCTTTACGTTACAATTTTACTTAACAAAGTCTATTCCAGATGCATATTTCAAATTAATTTCGAAATTTCGACTCTCCTCGCACCAACTTTGTATAGAAGAAGGCCGGTATCGTAATATACAAAGGGCAAATAGATTATGTCGTTATTGTAATCAAAACCAAGTTGAGGACGAGTTCCATTTTATTTTGGTCTGTCCACTCTATGTAGATATTCGTAAAAAAATTATCAAAAAGTATTATTGGAATCGCCCTTCTTCATTCAAACTTGTCCCGCTTTTATCTTTACGTAACAGAACAGATTTATGTAATCTCGGAAAGTATTTACAATCAAGCTTGTTATCACGGTCCAGAATTCATTCTTAGTTTAATTTGATCTCATTTACTTATTTATGTTATATTACATTAGTACATGTTCCGTCTCCTGCATTTGCTGTATAGTCCATCCCCTGACAGCACCACTTGACATATAGACCCTACTATTGTTTTGCTAATATACTGCACTTTACTTAGCCCCTTTTTCAGAATTACTGCCGATTCTTCAATTATTCACCATCAATTATGAATTAGTATTTATGTTTAAAATTGCATTTGTCACTTTAGAGCCGCCCATCTTTATAAATTTCTTTATCTTGTACCTATAATTGTTTTCGAACATCTATATTGTCCATGCAATGTACAAGATCATGTTTATTATTTGAAGATAGAATTATTTAGTATTTCATATGATTGATTATATATTATATTATTATGTATATGTATCCTTATGAGCCGTAAGGCTTAAAGTGAATAAACAATAACCAATCACTAGGGCTCGGCAGTGATGTTAGGGACACCATAAAACTGTTTCGTCATTCTAGGGCTTGGCAGTGATGTTAAGGACATCATAAAGCTGTTTCGTCCTTTTAATATTCGCCATTGATGTCAGGGACATCATACAGCTGTTTGGTTCTTCTGGGACTCGTCAGTGATGTTAGGAACACCATAAAACTGTTTCGTCCTTCTGGGACTCGTCAGTGGTGTTAGGGACACCATACAGCTGTTTCGTCCTTCTGGGACTCATCAGTGATGTTAGGGACACCATACAGCTGTTTAGTCCTTCGTGGACTCGTCAGTGATGTTAGGGACACCATACAGCTGTTTGGTCCTTCTGGGACTCGTCAGTGATGTTAGGGACACCATACAGCTGTTTCGACCTTCTGGGGCCTGTCGTCTGTCATTGATGCTAAGAACCTAAAATATTGTTTAAAGGAAGAGACACACACAAAAAAAAAATCGAAAAAAAACTGGAAATATTGAAATCAGGACTATGATTCAATAAACACGATTTTCAATATCGAATTTTGAAACAAAAAAAAGTCAAAAACGTGTGTATGAATTGAAATTAAACGTGATTCACTTAGATTCTAAATGATATTGTTGCATCATGGACATGGAGTGCACTCTCACGTTGGACAAGTTGTAGATTTTGCGTTACCTGTCTGTACTTACCACGTCCTTTCTGTTTTACAAATACATTCATCGTTTGGGACGTGATGTGCAGGAATGCCATTGGAAGGTTGGAATTATCTATCAGTATCATGTCACCATGTGTTTGACAATATTTCCCGTCAAATCTGTCACAGTTTGGGGGCTGTGTTTTGTACTGTTGATTCCGCTTGTTTGTTTTATATTCGGAATTTGATTTTGAAAATATTCACCTGAAATAAATTGCATTTCCTATTTATGTTGACACCACTAAGTCGGAATATAGCGTGATCCCATAACGTAAAGCACAGTTTACTAAATCAAGGTGCGAGAAGAAATTATCGTAATTGACAATATGAGATAGGAGACTAAAATAGTAATACGTATAGCCAAATAATTCATGTCTCCAGTTGAAAGTTAAATGCCCAATAAATAAGACGTCTCTGCGCTACAACGTACTTCCTTCCTTTGAATTCTGGGATGCGTACTTCCGTCTACAATGTATGCCGACGAGCGGATGCTCTGTTCTGTAGTTAATTTTGAATTATGAGAAACTGCAACTGTTTTCAAACGATATTTCTACTCATTGCGCATCCCGATGTATCACGTGACCGCTTTACACGTTACATTTCTATTTACATTACGAGACTTGTTGGCCGCGACGTGTATCAATAATTGTAACTTAAAATATACACTGTATTCAAAATCAGAACACCATATTATACAGATAGGTATGGTCGCTTCACTAATTAATATGTCATAAGGCAGATATCTTATCAAAACACCGGAACTACTCAGCGAGACCGATGAATCAAGAAAGAACCCTTTTGTCATGTGCAGGACAGGCGGATGTCGCGTGTGGTTATCTAAACGGCGGAACGAAACAGCCCGGAATCCGACAATTAAGTATTTCCACCGAGATTTCCATTTCTGGTTATAAGACAAAATGGCGACCCCTATTGACATGGGCCGTGATCGATGGATGGCCGGGGATAACAAAGCTATTTATAATCATTATATACAGAACTCCACGCCGCGCCCGCACGCGCTGCCAATTACGGAGCAGGTTTCCATTAATCAACGGGGGAAAAGATGCTACTGTCGGGTATCAGGGAAAAGTGTACAGATCTTAATTCTACCGAGAACAAGGACTAACCAAACATAAGGTCTTGTGTTTAGTTTCAAGAATATTTCCGGTCACAGCTTTTATTCTTAAAATCCGCAGTCAGAAGCCAAGTTATTTGGATTATCAAGTATATATAGCTCAACGTGGATTTATTGGACATCTATGTGTTCCATCTAGATCTTATCTCTGTACGGTGTTTTCTTCTTCATAAAACAAAAAAGGCTTGATTCCATTTCACATATGCTGTTTTAACCAGGCAGGCTGATTCATTGTTGATATAGGCAGACATTTTTTTTATGACTCGTGCCCTGACCGCACCTCGAACTTCCGATCTACGGCAACCGATCGCCTAGTCACCTTATACCACTGCGCCACATCTACGTACTTGCAAAAAGAACGTTTCGATGGCGAAGTCGTAGTCGGCCCGACACCCTGACATGGACATGACCATAGTGACAAATCTACTAGTAGATGATATGGATGCCTGGATCACAATATATAATATAAACAATCTGCGTTGCATTTTGCCTATATGTCGTTAGTAAACCAAAATCTGTAGTTATGAGACTGTTTATTACAATTTACTGTGATTCGGAAGTTGTCACACTCACAAAGGATCGTTTCGAATTTTGAGAAATGCAAGACACGGCAACACTAAAAGTCCAGCATCGGGGGTATCGACATGGTTTCCGGATGTGTATAATGGTTTTAGAGGGTAGGAAATTCACTAATGTCAAAGGCCTACCTTACTCCAAAAATCCGAAACCGAGCTGTGAAGTTGAACATCGTCTGCTAAGTTAGCGAAATTGATCCAATCGGTTATGCTATGGTCACAAAGATCGGCCGGTATCCGGGGATAGGGGGTAATCGGGAGTACACCGCTGGTTTTGGCAGAGGCAGTGAATACCGACCGAACATCTAATACTAATCGGCCGATTATCCTATGATGTCCAGGCGATAACCGGCCTATTCACCGGACATCGTACGAATATCGCCCGAGTATCCTACGGACACCGAAACGAACGATGATTGTACCAGGCCCGGCCGAATGTCGGGCGATTGTCGGGCGGTGTGATTACCGCTCGATTCCCGGCCGGTTATCGGACGGTACTTAAACAGGATATGTGTGAAGGATATGTGGTCGATTATGAAAATCTACGGGACACCGGAGGAATTTTAACTTCGAGTTAAAACTCTTCGGGCACCTCCCAATGCTGTCTGAGAGCCCCGGCCACCGGCCGGCCATGTCTGTGTCTGGCCAGGGACCAGGTCAAAATGGCTAAAAAATCATGCCGGGAGTACATCCTAAGCCTAATCGGAAGGGGTTGTGACTAAAGCATTAGACGTGGAAACTGTTTCAAACGAAATATACTTCAAATCATTTTCACCTTCTGTCAAGACGACTTTCATTTAGAATTTGAAAGCTGATATTATTCTGAAAATGATGTAAATCCAGTCGATAGAAACATAAACATTTCCGAGGAAACAATCGAGTCTATCCGGTACAATACCCGTTCAACGCCGCATCACTTGTAGATGATAACGACATACCATTGCGCAGGAAAACGGCTATAATTTCGAGCAATCATATGCAATTGTGAACAATTTTACGATATTTACATATTTTTTTGTGTGATATATGTATCAAGCGAAATTCGTGTTATTATCATCTTTATTTCCTCCACAAAGAAGAGCATGATAATACAAATACAATCAATGTAACGTAGATAATACGTGACTATTTACATAGTGATATCAAGCAAAAAAAAAAAAAAAAAAAAGTGCATGCGAGTTCACAATATAATCTTATATACATATACATGTAGTTAATAATCGTAGATATAAGTTGAGTAATATATATGTCTTATATTCCATGTATATATATATATGATACTACATGTATTAATTATGTGTACAGATCAAACATTCGTTTTATGGCATATATGGACTCTAATCTAAATTCTTCATGATCAGATTCATTCACCTGATGGTTCATTGGACCACCTAGTAAAATATGTATTAATGAATAATCAGGTAGTGAATGCAGATATGTACTTAGTTCTATACTTGAAATGGATGCTATAATACACCATAGATTATCACGGATATTATCCGTTACAGAACACTGCAAAATAACACAAAATAAACAATTTTACGATATTTACATATATTTTTGTGATATATGTATTAAGCGAAATTCGTGTTATACCAATTTTATGACGCGTGTCGTTTACGATGACACAAGGAACTCATTTTCTGGATAAATAGGATGTCGCGTTCTCCGTCACCTAACTTATATTAATACTGACTGTATACTAGCATCAGGTCACAGTTCAATATACTATATACATGCTCACTCCAATTAGTAAAACATAAATTTGCTTTTAAATGTCTGTATGAAATGTTTCTCTTTGCTTTCGATAAGATCTTCTGAAAATAGTTTATAAAAAGGAAATATCTTACGGTTTTTCGTCCACAAAATATACCTTAATATTCACTTAATCTAACTTTTTCGTATTCTGGTACATCAATGTACTGTTTGTGTACTCGAACCCGATCTCCTAGAGTGTTGCTTGTTTCTTCAATGTATTATTCATTAAAGTCCCGAGTATGTAATGACATTAATGAAGATTTTTAATACACCATATCGGCGTTGGTGGTAAATTCCTTTTCTGAAGATGGACATATATGCCGTATCGCTGATCTTTTACACTTTGGAAATGGTTTTATCTTCGAAATTCGAATTGCTTCATAATCTTCTTTTTTTCTATTACTGTTGATAAATTGTTTGTTTTCACTTTTCATATGTTCATATGTATTATTATGGGTTGTAAGTAATATAGATGTTTCTGGATTTCGTGGATTATGCGCTGTAATTAACGGTATTATACTCTGCCGTGTCAAAAGTCTTTCCGCCTGATCTAATTCTGATATACTAATTACTGTAAAATCTTACCACTTAGGTTTTCTTTCAAAGAATTATTTTCATGGATTTGTTGATAGACCGATTTTACTGGTTTCAGGTTCATTTTCATGATAATTTCATTTTCCGTTGCCGTTTACATGAAAAGTCAACAGTTATTAACTATATGAATTTTCGCAACATCATTTTGACGATATTTTGGTAAGTGTATGAATGATGACGGTCCCACAGGTAATTAAATTTTGTTGCTAATTTTATCTTTTAATCTCTTGAGTGGTAATGTTGTTCTGGTTTTTTTATGTTGCTTTTTTATGCCGTCCTCCATTATTCCTGCTGGGTAATGTTGTTCTATTTACTTATGTTGCCTTTGTATGCCGTCCTCCATTATTCCTGCTGGGTATGATGTTCTGTTTATTTATGTTGCCCTTTTATGCCGTCCTTCATTATTCCTCCTGGGTAATGTTGTTCTGTTTAGTTGTGTTGCCTTTTTATGCCGTCCTCCATTATTCCTGCTGGGTAATGTTGTTCTGTTTATTTATGTTGCCTTTTTATGCCGTCCTCCATTATTCCTGCTGGGTAATGTTGTTCTGTTTATTTATGTTGCCTTTTTATGCCGTCCTCCATTATTCCTGCTGGGTAATGTTGAGACTTGAAAAAGGTTCTAAACTCCTCGAATGTTGTTTTTGTTGTTGTTGTTATTGTTTAGGTGGGGGGGGGGGGGGGGGGGGGGGGGGTCGCTCCTCGCTTACAATTGTGCTGAGTTTTCTTGCCAAATTATAAGCCATGGCGCGTTTTGCGGTGTCCAGGACGACATGAACTGAATATTGATATGCATCAAACTCAGCTACGAGGACATCTAAAAACGTTATTTCTACAATAACTGATTTCAGTAGTATACAGTTATTGTATAGGTGTGAGGGAAATAGCACTTTTATTGTTCCCCGAGACATTAACTATTTCCCGAGGCAAAGCCGAGGAAAATAGTTATAGTTAATGCTGGCAGCGGATTCGTTATTGGGGATTCGAATAACGAATCCGCTGCCAGCAGCCGATTGGGGATTCAATTTTTTATGTTAAAATGATATTTCTTTTTATTGATATTTTGACATTTGGATTCAAATAACATATCCGCTGCAGCAGTGGATTGGCGGATTCGGTTACATGATTGTGGATTCGATTGGGGATTCGAATAACGGATCCGCTGCTGGCGGATTGGGGATTCAATTACTTATGTTTCATTGGTATTTTTCTAATAAACTATGATTGGAGATTCGATTTTACATTTTGATTTTGTGATTCGAATAATGAATTTGTTGCCAATAGCGTATTGTGGATTCAGTTCTTGATGTTTAATTGACGTATTTCATCATAAATTACGAAAATGGTAATTTGCGGGTATTACAATGATATAATTACTTTGTAATGCAATCAACAATAATGGGATTCTAGTTCGAATCTGCTGCCAAGAGTTTCTTTCTCGTGGGAGGTTTATCGTCTCTTTACAAGTAGACGAAGTTCTATGTTTCTTCGCCAGCATTCTATGGTACAAATATATAAAGACCAGAGTATCATTTCGATATAGCTGAAGGTTTGATTGGAATGCAAACATGTATACGGAATCTAAAATTCTATCAGTCAAATACTCTTGGTTATTATATTTATGCAACAAATTGGATAATATTGTTATACTATTCTGCTGTTATTCGAATCTCCAATCATATATTAAAAGGAAAAATATCAATTGAACATGTGTGTAACTGAATCCCAAATCCGCTGCTGGCTGCTGGCAGCGGATTTGTTCACCAGTGGATTCGTTATTCGAATCCCCAATAACGAATAACGAATCCGCTGCTAACTTCAGCCCGCTTTGGCAGCTTAATGCCAAAGGGGGCAATAAAAGTGCTATTTCCAGAAATACCCATACAATAACTTGTTTATGATACCCACATTCAAATTATTCCAATTTGTTCAAGACTAGTTATAAAAGCAAAGTCTGTTTCAAAAAAAAAAAAAAAAAAAAGGGGGGGGGGGGGGGGGGGGGCATTACTTATTGTATGTTAGCGTTGTCGTTGTCTTTCAGAAACAATCCTCTCCAACGCTTCTTCCTCCAGATTATATAATCTTGTAGATGAAGCCATTTTCTGAAATGTTCCTGTGGTATTCACTCGAACGATTTTAGTAAACAAACTGTTTCTGTTTCGTCTTGGACGCTTACGTTTTCGAAAGAGTTTTCGGACTTTATCCTAATACAAGGGATGGCGGTAGAGACGATCCGAAGGGATATGACAAATGCATTGTCCAATCAGAATGAACAAAGAAAAAAAGAAAAAAAAAGAAAAAATCCTCGAAAAATATGAATGCGCTCATTCCAGGTAAATAGCATTTTCGACTATTAACCTGGTCAATAGCATTTTTGGAGAATGTGTTTCAAATAGCATTTCTATTGTCTACCTTTTATATAGTGTAAAATAAGGAAAGGTATAATAACAAATTTAATGTTCGGTTCTAGTGTATTCATAAGGTTGTTGAATATGTTGTTAATCGAAACAGGTATCTAAAAATCTTTTCCGGTTTTTAACGATGTACTGACGAAATTCTGTGTCCCGTATTTCTTGTGTACGTTGGTGCCATCTTGGTATCCATTGGTGTTCCTGTTATCGTCAGAAGATGACACGGCTATTTGGTGTAAGAGGGACGGATTGACAGTTGAATCTACCCTGCCTTCCTAGGGAATGCTGTCCGGGTAAGGGTTGGTTTGGTTTGTTTTGTTTAACATCCTATTAACAGCCAGAGCCACTTAAGGACGTGCCAGGTTTTGGAGGTTGAGGAAAGCCGGAGTACCCGGAGAAAAACCACCGGCCTACGGCCAGTACCCGGAAACTGCCCCATGTAGGTTTAGGGCTCATATCGCCCAGTTTGGTGTGGGATATTTGGATCACACTTGCACATAATCCCTACATTAATAGGATCTCCGTACCATGGTAATTCAGTATCGGATGCTCTTCGAAAATCTTATATCGGCATACATAAGACTAATACGGAAAATATCTTAGGACCTTAACTCGAATATCTTTAATTATGTGAAATCTTTCATCAAATACAGATTTCGATTTCTTAAATTAATTGCAGACATATATATGTATATGCTTGTTTTCATTGTTATGCTAGTAGTTAAGATATTACTGTACGGATAAAACATCCTCTCGTAGTTTATATATCACTGTACAGGTAGACCCCTGTATTGACACTGTAAAAAGCATTTTTCCCCTTTTTGTTCCCTGTCATAAACCTTCCGTAGTTTTGGGGTACACGTACAGGGGAAAAATTTCTCCTTTGTTTAGATATCACTGTACAGGGTAGACATCCTCCGTAGTTTAGATTCAGTACAGGGAGACATCCCCTCGAGTTTTGAAAATGAAGGTAGACATCCCTTTGTAGTTTAGGATCACTGACGGTAGACATCCTTGTAGTTTTGAATCAGAAGGTAAAAATCCTCCGTAGTTTTTGATACATGTACAGGTAAACCTCTCGTAGTTTTAAAAAGGACAGGGAGCATCCCCGTAGTTTTAAAACCCTGTACAGGAGACATCCCCTCTAGTTTAGATATCAGTACAGTGACATCCTCTGAGTTTAGTATCACGAAGGTAGGCATCCCCTCGAGTTAATACATAAGGGAGAACCTCTAGAGTTTTAAAATCATGAAGGTAGACACCCCCTGAGTTTAGAAAGTACAGGTAGACATCCTTCTCGTAGTTTATATATCACTGTACAGGTAGACATTCCTCTTCGTATATTTAGATATTGCACTGTACAGGTAGACATGCCTCTCGTAGTTTAGCTATCCACTGTACCGGGTAGACATTCCTCCTCGTCGTTTATAATATCACTGCTTACAGGTAGACATCCTTCTCGTAGTTTATATATCACGGTAACAGGTCGACATCCTCTCGTAGTTTCGATATCACGATTACAGGTAGACATCCTCTCGTAAGTTAATATTCACTGTACAGTTAACATCCTCTCGTAGTTTAGATATCCCTGATACAGGTAGACATACCTCTCATAGTTTTAGATATAACACCATGTACATGTAAGGACATCCTCTAGTAGTTTATAGCATCACTGTACTAGGTCGACATCCTCTCGTAGTTTAGATATCCACCTGCTACAGGTAGACAATCTCTCTCGTAGTGTTAGATATCCACTGTACAGGTAGACATCCTCTCGTAGTTTAGATATCACTGTACAGGTAGACATCCTCTCGTAGTTTAGATATCACTGTACAGGTAGACATCCTCTCGTAGTTTAGATATCACTGTACAGGTAGACATCCTCTCGTAGTTTAGATATCACTGTACAGGTAGACATCCTCTCGTAGTTTAGATATCACTGTACAGGTAGACATCCTCTCGTAGTTTAGATATCACTGTACAGGTAGACATCCTCTCGTAGTTTAGATATCACTGTACAGGTAGACATCCTCTCGTAGTTTAGATATCACTGTACAGGTAGACATCCTCTCGTAGTTTAGATATCACTGTACAGGTAGACATCCTCTCGTAGTTTAGATATCACTGTACAGGTAGACATCCTCTCGTAGTTTAGATATCACTGTACAGGTAGACATCCTCTCGTAGTTAGATATCACTGTACAGGTAGACATCCTCTCGTAGTTTAGATATCACTGTACAGGTAGACATCCTCTCGTAGTTTAGATATCACTGTACAGGTAGACATCCTCTCGTAGTTTAGATATCACTGTATAGGTAGACATCCTCTCGTAGTTTAGATATCACTGTACAGGTAGACATCCTCTCGTAGTTTAGATATCACTGTACAGGTAGACATCCTCTCGTAGTTTAGATATCACTGTACAGGTAGACATCCTCTCGTAGTTTAGATATCACTGTACAGGTAGACATCCTCTCGTAGTTTAGATATCACTGTACAGGTAGACATCCTCTCGTAGTTTAGATATCACTGTACAGGTAGACATCCTCTCGTAGTTTAGATATCACTGTACAGGTAGACATCCTCTCGTAGTTTAGATATCACTGTACAGGTAGACATCCTCTCGTAGTTTAGATATCACTGTACAGGTAGACATCCTCTCGTAGTTTAGATATCACTGTACAGGTAGACATCCTCTCGTAGTTTAGATATCACTGTACAGGTAGACATCCTCTCGTAGTTTAGATATCACTGTACAGGTAGACATCCTCTCGTAGTTTAGATATCACTGTACAGGTAGACATCCTCCGTAGTTTAGATATCACTGTACAGGTAGACATCCTCTCGTAGTTTAGATATCACTGTACAGGTAGACATCCTCTCGTAGTTTAGATATCACTGCACAGGTAGACATCCTCTCGTAGTTTAGATATCACTGTACGGGTAGACATCCTCTCGTAGTTTATATATCACTGTACAGGTAGACATCCTCTCGTAGTTTATATATCACTGTATAGGTAGACATCCTCTCGTAGTTTAGATATCACTGTACAGGTAGACATCCTCTCGAAGTTAAGATATCACTGTACAGGTAGACATCCTCTCATACTTTAGATATCAGTGTACAGGTAGACATCCTCTCATAGTTTAGATATCAGTGTACATGTAGACATCCTCTCGTAGTTTAGATATCACTGTACAGGTAGACATCCTCTCGTAGTTTAGATATCAGTGTACAGGTAGACATCCTCTCGTAGTTTAGATATCACGGTACAGGTAGACATCCTCTCGTAGTTTATATATCACTGTACAGGTAGACATCCTCTCGTAGTTTAGATATCACTGTACAGGTAGACATCCTCTCGTAGTTTAGATATCACTGTACAGGTAGACATCCTCTCGTAGTTTAGATATCACTGTACAGGTAGACATCCTCTCGTAGTTTAGATATCACTGTACAGGTAGACATCCTCTCGTAGTTTAGATATCACTGTACAGGTAGACATCCTCTCGTAGTTTAGATATCACTGTACAGGTAGACATCCTCTCGTAGTTTAGATATCACTGTACAGGTAGACATCCTCTCGTAGTTTAGATATCACTGTACAGGTAGACATCCTCTCGTAGTTTAGATATCACTGTACAGGTAGACATCCTCTCGTAGTTTAGATATCACGGTACAGGTAGACATCCTCTCGTAGTTTAGATATCACTGTACAGGTAGACATCCTCTCGTAGTTTAGATATCACTGTACAGGTAGACATCCTCTCGAAGTTAAGATATCACTGTACAGGTAGACATCCTCTCGTAGTTTAGATATCACGATACAGGTAGACATCCTCTCATAGTTTAGATATCACTGTACAGGTAGACATCCTCTCGTAGTTTAGATATCACTGTACAGGTAGACATCCTCTCGTAGTTTAGATATCACGGTACAGGTAGACATCCTCTCGTAGTTTAGGTATCACTGTACAGGTAGACATCCTCTCGTAGTTTAGATATCACGATACAGGTAGACATCCTCCCGTAGTTTAGATATCACTGTACAGGTAGACATCCTCTCGTAGTTTAGATATCACGGTACAGGTAGACATCCTCTCGTAGTTTAGATATCACTGTACAGGTAGACATCCTCTCGTAGTTTAGATATCACTGTACAGGTAGACATCCTCTCGTAGTTTAGATATCACTGTACGGGTAGACATCCTCTCGTAGTTTATATATCACTGTACAGGTAGACATCCTCTCGTAGTTTATATATCACTGTATAGGTAGACATCCTCTCGTAGTTTAGATATCACTGTACAGGTAGACATCCTCTCGAAGTTAAGATATCACTGTACAGGTAGACATCCTCTCGTAGTTTAGATATCACGATACAGGTAGACATCCTCTCATAGTTTAGATATCAGTGTACATGTAGACATCCTCTCGTAGTTTAGATATCACTGTATAGGTAGACATCCTCTCGTAGTTTAGATATCACTGTACAGGTAGACATCCTCTCGTAGTTTAGATATCACTGTACAGGTAGACATCCTCTCATAGTTTAGATATCACTGTACAGGTAGACATCCTCTCATAGTTTAGATATCACTGTACAGGTAGACATCCTCTCGTAGTTTAGATATCACTGTACAGGTAGACATCCTCTCGTAGTTTAGATATCACTGTACAGGTAGACATCCTCTCATAGTTTAGATATCACTGTACAGGTAGACATCCTCTCATAGTTTAGATATCACGGTACAGGTAAACATCCTCTCGTAGTTTAGATATCACTGTACAGGTAGACATGCTCTCGTAGTTTAGATATCACTGTACAGGTAGACATCCTCCCGTAGTTTAGATATCACTGTACAGGTAGACATCCTCCCGTAGTTTAGATATCACTGTACAGGTAGATATCCTCTCGTAGTTTAGATATCACTGTACAGGTAGACATCCTCCCGTAGTTTAGATATCACTGTACAGGTAGACATCCTCTCGTAGTTTAGATATCACTGTACAGGTAGACATCCTCTCGTAGTTTAGATATCACTGCACAGGTAGACATCCTCTCGTAGTTTAGATATCACTGTACGGGTAGACATCCTCTCGTAGTTTAGATATCACTGTACAGGTAGACATCCTCTCGTAGTTTAGATATCACTGTATAGGTAGACATCCTCTCGTAGTTTAGATATCACTGTACAGGTAGACATCCTCTCGTAGTTAAGATATCACTGTACAGGTAGACATCCTCTCGTAGTTTAGATATCACGTGTACAGGTAGACATCCTCTCGTAGTTTAGATATCACTGTACAGGTAGACATCCTCTCGTAGTTTAGATATCACTGTACAGGTAGACATCCTCTCGTAGTTTAGATATCACTGTACAGGTAGACATCCTCTCGTAGTTTAGATATCACGGTACAGGTAGACATCCTCTCGTAGTTTATATATCACTGTATAGGTAGACATCCTCTCGTAGTTTAGATATCACTGTACAGGTAGACATCCTCTCGTAGTTTAGATATCACTGTACAGGTAGACATCCTCTCGTAGTTTAGATATCACTGTACAGGTAGACATCCTCTCGTAGTTTAGATATCACCGTACAGGTAGACATCCTCTCGTAGTTTATATATCACTGTACAGGTAGACATCCTCTCGTAGTTTAGATATCACTGTACAGGTAAACATACTCTCGTAGTTTAGATATCACTGTACAGGTAGACATCCTCTCGTAGTTTAGATATCACTGTACAGGTAGACAACCTCTCGTAGTTTAGATATCACTGTACATGTAGCATCCTCTCGTAGTTTAGATATCACGGTACAGGTAGACAACCTCTCGTAGTTTAGATATCACTGTACAGGTAGACATCCTCTCGTAGTTTAGATATCAATGTACAGCTAGACATCCTCTCGTAGTTTATATATCACTGTACAGGTAGATATCCTCTCGTAGTTTATATATCACGGTACAGGTAGACATCCTCTCGTAGTTAAGATATCACTGTACAGGAACACATCCTCTCGTAGTTAAGGTATCACTGTACATGTAGCATCCTCTCGTAGTTTAGATATCACGGTACAGGTAGACATCCTCTCGTAGTTTAGATATAACTGTACAGGTAGACATCCTCTCGTAGTTAAGATATCACTGTACAGGTAGACATCCTCTCGTAGTTTAGATAGCACGGTACAGGTAGACATCCTCTCGTAGTTTAGATATAACTGTACAGTAGACATCCTCTCGTAATTTAGATATCACGGTACAGGTAGATATCCTCTCGTAGTTAAGATATCACTGTACAGGAACACATCCTCTCGTAGTTTAGATATCACTGTACAGGTAGACATCCTCTCGTAGTTTAGATATCACGGTACAGGTAGACATCCTCTCGTAGTTTAGATATAACTGTACAGGTAGACATCCTCTCGTAGTTAAGATATCACTGTACAGGTAGACATCCTCTCGTAATTTAGATATCACGGTACAGGTAGATATCCTCTCGTAGTTAAGATATCACTGTACAGGAACACATCCTCTCGTAGTTTAGATATCACTGTACAGGTAGACATCATCTTGTAGTTTAGATATCACGGTACAGGTAGACATCCTCTCGTAGTTTAGATATCACTGTACAGGTAGACATCCTCTCGTAGTTTAGATATCAGTGTACAGGTAGACATGCTCTCGCAGTTTAGATATCACGATACAGGTAGACATCCTCTCGTAGTTTAGATATCACGATATAGGTAGACATCCTCTCGTAGTTTAGATATCACGGTACAGGTAGACATCCTCTCGTAGTTTAGATATAACTGTACAGGTAGACATCCTCTCGTAGTTTAGATATCACTGTACAGGTAGACATCCTCTCGTAGTTTAGATAGCACGGTACAGGTAGACATCCTCTCGTAGTTTAGATATAACTGTACAGGTAGACATCCTCTCGTAGTTTAGATATCAGTGTACAGGTAGACATGCTCTCGCAGTTTAGATATCACGATACAGGTAGACATCCTCTCGTAGTTTAGATATCACGATATAGGTAGACATCCTCTCGTAGTTTAGATATCACGGTACAGGTAGACATCCTCTCGTAGTTTAGATATCACTGCACAGGTAGACATCCTCTCGTAGTTTAGATATCACTGTACAGGTAGACATCCTCTCGTAGTTTAGATATCACTATACAGGTAGACATCCTCTCGTAGTTTATATAACACTGTACAGGTAGACATCCTCTCGTAGTTAAGATATTACTGTACAGGTAGACATCCTCTCGTAGTTAGATATCACTGTACAGGTAGACATCCTCTCGTAGTTTAGATATCACTGTACAGGTAGACATCCTCTCGTAGTTTAGATATCACTGTACAGGTAGACATCCTCTCGTAGTTAAGATATCAGTGTACAGGTAGACATCCTCTCGTAGTTTAGATATCACTGTACAGGTAGACATCCTCTCGTAATTTAGATATCACTGTACAGGTAGACATCCTCTCGTAGTTAAGATATCACTGTACAGGTAGACATCCTCTCGTAGTTTAGATATCACTGTACAGGTAGACATCCTCTCGTAGTTTAGATATCACTGTACAGGTAGACATCCTCTCGTAGTTTAGATATCACTGTACAGGTAGACATCCTCTCGTAGTTTAGATATCACGGTACAGGTAGACATCCTCTCGTAGTTTAGATATCACTGTACAGGTAGACATCCTCTCGTAGTTTAGATATCACTGTACAGGTAGACATCCTCTCGTAGTTTAGATATCACTGTACAGGTAGACATCCTCTCGTAGTTTATATATCACTGTACAGGTAGACATCCTCTCGTAGTTTAGATATCACTGTACAGGTAGACATCCTCTCGTAGTTTAGATATCACGGTACAGGTAGACATCCTCTCGTAGTTTAAGATATCACTGTACAGGTAGACATCCTCTCGTAGTTTAGATATCACTGTACATGTAGACATTCCTCTCGTAGTTTAGATATCACGGTACAGGTAGACATCCTCTCGTAGTTTAGAAATCACGATACAGGTAGACATCCTCTCGTAGTTTAGATATCACTGTACAGGTAGACAACCTCTCGTAGTTTAGAAATCACGGTACAGGTAGACATCCTCTCGTAGTTTAGATATCACTGTACAGGTAGACATCCTCTCGTAGTTTAGATATAACTGTACAGATAGACATCCTCTCGTAGTTTATATATCACTGTACAGGTAGACATCCTCTCGTAGTTTAGATATCACTGTACAGGTAGACATCCTCTCGTAGTTTAGATATAACTGTACAGGTAGACATCCTCTCGTAGTTAGATATCACTGTACAGGTAGACATCATCTCGTAGTTTAGATATAACTGTACAGGTAGACATTCTATCGTAGTTTAGATATCGCTGTACAGTTAAACATCCTCTCGTAGTTTAGATATCACTGTACAGGTAGACATCCTCTCGTAGTTTAGATATCGCTGTACAGGTAAACATTCTTTCGTAGTTTAGATATCACTGTATAGGTAGACATCCTCTCGTAGTTTAGATATCACTGTACATGTAAACATCCTCTCGTAGTTTAGATATCACTGTACAGGTAGACATCCTCTCGTAGTTTAGATATCAGTGTACAGGTAGACATCCTCTCGTAGTTTAGATATCACTGTACAGGTAGACATACTCTCGTAGTTTATATATAGAGAATACATGGTCAGTGTCTTAAAATATAAGCTGTATTTTGGCGAGGGTAAAGAAAGATAAAAGTGGCGAGCCTTGGCGAGCCACTTTTGTCTTTCTGTCCCGAGCCAAAAATACAGCTTATATTTTAAGACACTGACCATGTATTCTATTTATCCTGCAACAGTCATAAAAATACTCATAAAAATAATCATTTTGAAGTGAAACGGTGTCAAAAATGATAGAAATATGTTCGCCTTTTAAACGTAGTTTCACTTTGAAGTAGGTCAGTCGAACTGACGCACGTGCAAAGATTCCAAAATACAGCTGTTTTCCGTCCTGCCGTGTACAGCAAAAATATATACGGTGGGTGTATTCCGACAATGCGGTGGCAGTTGCAGGATAAATCACTGTACAGGTAGACATCCTTTCGTAGTTAAGATATCACTGTACAGGTAGACATCCTCTCGTAGTTTATATACCACTGTACAGGTAGACATCCTCTCGTAGTTAAGATATCACTGTACAGGTAGACATCCTCTCGTAGTTTATATACCACTGTACAGGTAGACATCCTCTCGTAGTTTAGATATCACTGTACAGGTAGACATCCTCTCGTAGTTTAGAAATCACGGTGCAGGTAGACATCCTCTCGTAGTTTAGATATCACGGTACAGGTAGACATCCTCTCGTAGTTTAGATATAACTGTACAGGTAGACATCCTCTCGTAGTTTATATATCACTGTACAGGTAGACATCCTCTCGTTGTTTAGATATCACTGTACAGGTAGACATCCTCTCGTAGTTTAGATATAAACATCCTCTCGTAGTTAGATATAACTGTACAGGTAGACATCCTCTCGTAGTTAGATATCACTGTACAGGTAGACATCCTCTCGTAGTTCAGATATAACTGTACAGGTAGACATTCTATCGTAGTTTAGATATCGCTGTACAGGTAAACATCCTCTCGTAGTTTAGATATCACTGTACAGGTAGACATCCTCTCGTAGTTAGATATCACTGTACAGGTAGACATCCTCTCGTAGTTTAGATATAACTGTACAGGTAAACATTCTCTCGTAGTTTAGATATCACTGTATAGGTAGACATCCTCTCGTAGTTTAGATATCACTGTACAGGTAGACATCCTCTCGTAGTTTAGATATCACTGTACAGGTAGACATCCTCTCGTAGTTTAGATAACACTGTAAAGGTAGACATCCTCTCGTAGTTTAGATATCACTGTACAGGTAAACATCCTCTCGTATTTTAGATATCACTGTACAGGTAGACATCCTCTCGTAGTTTAGATATCACTGTACAGGTAGACATCCTCTCGTAGTTTAGATAATTGACTTGGTTAGTTACATGCAATAAGCAATGTTCTGGATTGTTTTTATTCTTTTATTGATCTGTGAATTCCATGTTGATTTTGTTTGATTGCGTTATACTTTACAAACTGAAGTGAGCCATATATCGGTATTGGCTGTGTTGGGAATTATATTTATTCTAGACGCATGTTTTCTCTCACTCTGCATGTTTGGATCGTTTGCGATTTTTTTTCACACGTGCTTCCCAAACTTTCCTGTTCTTGAAGACCACGACTATACCTTGTACACAGTTAGAATATGCCCTGGTTGTATTAAACAGTACATGTTGTAGTTAAAGTTTGCTCACTAGGCTACGAGTGATTCGGATGAATAATGTGTTGCCACCACCTTCCCCAACAACCAAAAAAAATTCTATCTTCATAAAAGGTGCAGAGAAGCCATCGATTTCACTTTCAGTGTTGGGAATAGAATTATCAAGGTGGGCTTTAGTAGTGGATACAATATCATCATCCTCTATTAAGGAACATGAATGTTTTTTGAAGTTAAAGTTTTTTCTAAATGTACAGAAGCATATGCTATAGACATCAAATATTGATTTACAATGAATATCGCGAATCGCGACGTTTCTGATCTTCTGAAAAAAAAATAGATAACTGTGGATCTATTCGCAGGCTATGTCACAACGACTACAGAATTTCCACCCAGGCAATCATGTTTACAATTTGAATTGTTCAATTAGAAACCACAAAACTAGAATGGGGCATTAAAGAATAAACAAGAATAGCGATTTAGTCATATTCAAATATGTCCGTAATAAGATATATTTCTATGGATTATGGACCACCCATATCTACACGAGACACCTTCCTGTCCGACGGACGGACTAGACTTAAGAATCCTGAGCTTCGCACCGTAGGATTTTCTTTCAGCAAACAATAGCAGGACAAGATATATATGAACGTGCGCTCTGACATGCGAATGCGTTTGCGATATATATTTTTTTAACACAGCACTTTTTTCTTTCCTTACTGAATCCCATAGGCTGTTCAAATGAAAAAACCCTCCCCCTCTCCCACCTTATTTTTCTTTTCTTTTTTCTTTTTTTTTTCTTTTGTGCATCTCTTTAAGAGGAATAAACTGACTGTGGCATCAACGTTGACGGCCTTGATATAGCTTCTTAGTGTAATCAAAGTACTGAAAGTACTGTAGCGCTAAAACTCTTGTGCAATTTTATCAGTTGACAATGTTTTACACGTTTTTTTTCTGTTGGAATTCTATCACAAAGAGGATTTCCCTTATTTTTGAGCAAGTCGATATTCAGTTCGTCAATTGGTTCATTAGCGTAATTTGACAGGTAACACGTTTGGACCTGACCAAACTCAAATGTCTATTATATTCATTTTAGTTAGCCAAAAGCCGTTTGAAAGTGTTTACACAGTTGTTTCATTGAATATGGTTGATGTTAACTTATTTGTTGACTTCTATAAAATGAACGCATTAGTCAAGTGTAACTAATTTAGGGCCTTTTGATTTTGGGAAGTAGTGTCAAGGTATAAATGAATGTCAGACGGGCACTGCAACATTTTGAAGCGTTTTACCCGGGTCATTGTATTGAGAAGGTTTAGTGATAAGACTCCTCCGACTCTTAACTCTGTAAGATTAATTGAATCTGAAAGAATGAAGAATTTGGTCGGACTCTACTAAGTTTAAGGAAAACCGCCATATTCTTATTCGGTCATTGCATGGAAAGGGTAGGTGGTATCTCTTGTCAATAAACGGGCCATAAATCCACCGATTGCAAAAGTGGCAATCGAGCATGGCCGAACTGTTAAGGCATTTCAACCTGTTACTAAGTTTGATGGAAATCTCTCGGACTAGTTAAAGCCACATATTCCCAAACAACCTAAAATTCTAGTTGCACACATGTATTAATGGCACTCCAAGATGCTCATTCACGCTCTCCTAACATCAAAATGACTACTGGCCTGGACGCTTGACCGGGGGAGTCCTTGAGACATCAGTGTATAAAAATAACTCGCCGCGTTAATTACTATCGCGAGATTTGTCACAGAGCCGAGAACGAGGCTATAACAATGTGCACTGCACATAAACTACACACATGGCCTTTGTTTACATATCGAGTATACGTGAACTTTGCCTAATAATGCTTTCATTCAAATATATTAACAGAATATTAGCGTAATAACGGAACAAATAAACAGACATAGTTTACATTTAAATACTAAATTTTAAATGCAGCAACATGTATACAACAAAACATCGATAAAATTTTAGATCGGTGAAGTTGACAATGTTCAAAAGCTAACCAGCAATCCAATAGACGTCCGGCAAAATCGGAATTCGAGTATATTCCGTTTTCTTCTCTCGCTAAGTTCCAACGAATCATTTCCTTTCCTAAGGAAATACTCGGGTTTTGCCGATTCCAGTCCCTTTTACGTTTCTTTTTGGCAGAATCTGTCTGTGTTTTGGCAGGCTCACGCATCATCGGCAATCCGCCATTTTGTATAGACCAGAGAGTTTATATTACATCTTTGTATAGACTGATAACCCGCCCGTTGCATTATGGGACTATTTCACATAGAAACTTGGCAACCTAGCTATGTCGGACCCAGTTAATATTTTTGGGAATTTCTCGTATACTTCATAAATACACATTTTCCTCTAGTTTTTGATTCGCGATAATGTGTTATGATTATATTATGTCTGAAAACTGTCAAGAGCTTGAAATGTAAATATTTCAGTATTTCAGTATGTGGCTTTAATTTCGAGAAAACTGACAATCAAATTTGGAAGTCCTTATGACATTTAACCAGGTCACCAGAAAAAAAAGTGAAGTGAAGTGTGAAAGATGGCCGAACCCAAGCCAATACAACCTCTGGGCTTTGCTTAAAGCAAAGGATATAGGAAACTCCAATACCTTGCACGAATAATCTGTGTATTTGGATTTTAAAATTGATGCATGGAGAAGTATGTTGTGTGGTATTTATAGCCATGATGTCAATTTTTCAATAACAGAGTTACTTGAAAAGCAATATTCCAGACTTTGTGATATTTCTGAAATTTTAATTTATGAATACATCAGTTTGATGAATAATTGTATGTATGTAATGACAGTTTGTTAGGAACATGGATTTAGTCCGAAATTGCATGAACAGGAATACGATAAGAGTAATGACAAAAATAAGTTAAAGCTGTTAAAGATTTATTGATCATCATCGTAACTGACATAGTACACGTTACTTTGGCACACGTTACTTCGGTACATCCACAACTAATAAAACTGACATTATAATACAGATTTATCGTTACATCAACAACTGATGTAAAGTTACTTTGTTTTTCTGTTTCACCAGAAAGGCCCGAGTGGTTTTCGGATTGTATGTGAACAAAGTACGTGCGTACAGGCTTGCATGGTTTGATAATTAAACATGGGATCCAGTAGGATTAAAATCTCAAGAGTCAGTGTCATTTGTAGTTTTATTTATCCTTTTTTTTTTTTTTTTTATTTATACTGAAACAGTATAATAATGATAATCAAATAAAACTTAAGGCTTTTTTTCTCACTTAAAAAAATAAAATAAAATAATTTTCTTATTTTGAACAGATACAACTAGAACTGTCGTCCAGAGGGCCAACTCATACCCCCTCCCCTCCACCGCCCCTCTGGTGAAGATTTTCCAACAAAAACTTGTTTTTAGTGAACGGGTTACCACGGCAACCTAAATTTGTGGAGAAAAAACCTGCATCCATATGTACACATTATGAGTCCCTAGCATTCCTGTGTATTTCAAATAAAATCGGTTGATAGCTATATTGGAGTAATCCGAGTTGTCTTGACAAAGTTTTCCACAAGAATATGGGTATTGAAACCTGGTAACCATGGAAACCAAAAATTCTGTAGAGAAATATCATTTACGCACATTTACACATGGTCCCTATCACTCCTGTGTAGTTTGACTTGAACCAGTTCACAGGTTTATGAGGAGTTGACTGGACAAAATTCCCCTTCACCCAAAAAACGAAGCATATTGACCGGGTTACCATGGTAACCACAAAATTACAACATTATATGGATTAAGCACATCTACAATGTATAAGGGTTATTGCCATAAAGTTTCGTTGAAATTCCCTCAGTAGTTTAGGAAGAGTAGCCGGTACATCGTTGTGTCTACAGACGGACAGACGGCCGGACAGACCACGAACGCAGTGCGATTTGAATAGCCTGGGCTTAAAATGGGGTCTTATTTGGCATTATTTTCAGAGAATGGACTCAAAGATATGTTCTTCATTGCACAACTGTATCATATGTAAAATTTTAGGGGTTTATTTGACCGAGAAGTATTTAAAATTCAATTTTTTAATCATTCGTGATTCACAGCCCGATTTCCGTCTGAGTTGAATATTAATTTAATAGTTCTATATGTTGTTGAAATAACATAATTATTAAGACATAAATTAAAATACTAAAGACACTTGAATAAACTGTATATAATCAACACAATGGTTGCTAAATTGAAATCATTTAAATTCTAAGAATCTTATTTTATATACATAATAACTTTATGTTACAACATAACTTTTTTACACGTTTTATAATTCCAACATCCTCATTATGCAAATTCCACATGAACTTGTATAATAAAAAATTAGAATTAAAAATAATGATTTAATATATTATCCATGGTTATACATATTACATAATACGCAAGAAAAAGTGAGTGCACGGCACAGTAGAATAGTGATTTGCAGTTGTATGTGGTCTTTACAAAGGTAACGTAATTACAAGTTTATATTACTACTTTACCTTGATAAGTAAGATTATGAGCTATATATGATTGACTACTTAGATTCAATTTCTGTATGAAATATTTTGTTTATTTTCCTTGATATTATAGTGTGTTTTATATAGATTTACTTGGCAAACCAACTTTCAACATATTTCAACGATATGGAATTGATTTCTACCATATATGAAGATTAATTTCTCACACCCGGGAAGATTTATAATTGACCTATAGACCTCCATTTTTCACCTGCGAGATATACCCAGAATTTCCTAAGACTGACTTTATAATAACTTTAACTAGATGTAAATCATCTTTAACTGTAAGTTTACAGTATAATTCATCCTTTTTTTTGTATCGGATAAGAAAACTCTACTGAGCTAGTAGTTACACTTCTTATGTATTTAAACATATGTACTTGTGCAATTAATAAAATATCTTTGTTACATCACAATTCAAATATATAAAGTCAATTTCGGATCAATATTAAAACGATTTCCGGTGAAGATAGACGACAGAGTTTTTACAAGAATTTATTTGATATATCTGTGCTTCTTTTATACTCAAAACATTTTAAACATACAGTTATTACACAGACACAATATGTATATAAGTATATATACGTCTGTCTTTTTTTTTATATATATATAAAACCCATGTTTATATGTTTCGCTTGAAAAAGAAAGAAAATTAAATATCTTGTTTATTTTATCATATTATTTCCCAGAAAACAAATGTTAAAATCAGGGGAGACAGAAAAAAAAATCATTTTTTTAGAATACTCATCGCAACAACCATGGCCCCCGCCAACAGCATAATCCAAATTTTTGTGAGAGAATGGCTGCAGTTCAATCACAATGTTCTTAAATCAATTTCTACGTTGCAAATAACATAATTTCACTTCAGGTAAAGTTGGTAATTGGAGACGTCACCTGTAACCCAATTTTGCGACAGTCGAACTTTGTCACGGTTGACTGACTCTTAAAATTAACCCCTTGGGGTCAATTTGTGTCACTGACTATGTATAGCTAACATACACATTAGTGAGTCTGTATATTGGACAACACACAAGACTTACATGCAGCACTTGTGTTAGTCAAAATTTGAAGTGTCAAATTGACGAGCGGCATGCAAAAATCACGCGTCAAATTATTTTTTTCTGCGTCAATGCACTAATTTAAGATATAGAAATAATTCTAAAATCATATTTGCAAATGAGTTACGAAAAGATAGTACTAAATATATCGTTAGGCTTAAAATTTTTATGACATTTTATGTTCCTTAATGATTACTTGAAAAGGGGACATATAAGATATGTATGTCCCTGCTTGATAATACCGCTGATAAAAATAGCGTTTGATACCTCCTGAAACTGGCTACAGACAATTATACAACTATCAAATTATTAGGACCATGTGTGAATTTGCATGTGTACTCATCACCGTTTGTCAACATGTCACCCGATCACTATGGAGGGTTAAAAGGGACATAATTATATGTTTAACTTTTCTTGTTTGTTTAACCATTTAACTTATTGTTTTGATTATTGTTCCTTTATCTTTTATTTTTTCATTTCTTTCTTTTTACATCGTGATAAGTGTTGATATTAAATTTCTTTTATTCAGCGGTAGATAGTTTGTGTTTCTTTGTTTCATATTCCTATTGCTGCAGACTGATGCTATAAACTAAGTAAAATTGTGTTTAACAATTTTAGATATTAGTCGGCTATTTCTATTTTGTGACCAAAAACTTTGATTTAATATGTCATTTTTTCAGTTTCTGCTCGATAGTTTTATGGTTTTCAAATTTAGTGGTTTAATATCGCATTTTCTTCTTTTTCTATTTGGTTATTTAAGTATATTTTGTTTCACAACAACAATGTAAGTGTTTCAGAATTATGTCCCAAAAAACCCTTGATGCATTTTTTCCAACTATTCTAACACCAGGGGGCAGTAAAATCTAAACAAAAATATATAATCACGGGGCGCTCCCCAACAACCACCGACTGGTAACTTCATATTATGATTTTGTCAAAACGGTTAAATCCTAGGCATTGTGCTTATTAGATATGTAATTATTAGTATTGAGACACCGTTTGTGTACCCATAAAATGTTTCTTTTTGACGATTTTTCCGTGTCGTTTTACGACATCGCTCAACTTTTGTGACGGAAGTGGGTCAATCAGCTAGACCAACGTTCATCTTTTCGATAACAAATCTAATCTCTTATGGAGTCGTAGGTTTCCAGTAGGTACGTGTTCATTCACGTTTTAGAGACAGGCGACGTTTAAATATGTAATGTTTTTAAAATGTCTTTATTGTTTGTTTAATGAAATTGCTGTGTCGTTATTTTATGCTTTGATGTCTTGATCAGCTGATATTTGTTTATGTTGTGGAGCAACGACATTTCGAGAATCATATCTCGTACACATTAGCTAAGTACGATGACACGAACTTTCAAGGAACTACGTATACTGTACATGTACTTCAGTACACACTAGCAGTATATTAAATAATTCTTTTTCAGTAATAGAAGTTTTTTTCTCAAATTCTTAATGAAATATAGATATGTTCTAATTAATGCTTTAAATTTTGACAGTGTCAAATTATATCATCTGTTGCATTGATTAATAAATGAAATAAGTTTTCAAATATATTTAAACCCTTCACTTTATGCACCAAAGAAAGCAATATGCAAGAAAGCTGTTCTGATAAATTTTAAGCTAAAATATTGTCAATTATTATGTTGCATTAGGAAAAATTCTGTTGCTTTGGGTGTATAGAAAGATGTCATGCATTTTTTTTATCTTTTAAAATTAAATCAATTTCAATTTATTACAAAAAATTATCAGATAGAAAATTATTTGACAAAATCAAAGAGTTACCAGGTTTTAGCTATCACAATTTTACAAAATAGTTTACTTTGAAATTTCATGAATTAGTAAATTTTCAAATATCTATAAGTTGCTTTATTATCAATTCCATATCAACATATTTCAACCCTTTGCTTACATGTGCCAAAGAAAACCATGTGCGAGAAACCTGTTCTGAGAAAATTTTACTAAAATTATGTTGATTGTTATATCACATAAGTTAATTAACTAATTTAGGGTGTGGAACCATGTTGAAGTTTTGTCTTTTGAATTTGTAATCAGTTTCAACTTATCACAAAAGGTATAATAGAAAACTACTTGTCAAAATTAAAGAATTGCTAATATTTTGTTATCACTATTTTACAAAATAGTTTTTCTCAAAAATTTCATCTGCACATAGGTAGCAAGTGGTAAATTTTGAAATATCTTTGCTTTAAATATCATTCCAACATATTTCAACCTTTCGCTTACATATACCAAAGAAAACAATGTGCAAGACACCAATTCTGACAAATTTATACTTAAGTTTTTGGAACTATTATGTATTTACTGTGTTGCACTATGTTAAATTCAATGTTGGGGAACAAAGTAGTTGTTTTTTTTATCTTTTGAATTTAAACTTTACTTATATAAAGGTATTATAGAAAATTATTTGACAAATTCAAACAATGACCAGGATTTAATGATAACCATTCTACAAGATAATCTTCTTCATAATGTCATCTCCACACAGGTGAAATACAGTAACACTACAGTAGGACTAGTGTACATGTAAATAGTTTATATGTTTCTTTTTTTTTAGGCCAACACAACCATATGCAAACATTTACATTAGGAAGGGTGTTACAAATTGTTGGCCAAAGACTGCAGTTAATTTCCCTCTATATTCTACTGAAGAACAAATTCAGGATTTTGAAACTTTACATAAAATCTGGTTTTAATTTCATATTGTAGAACTATTTTCTCAATATCAAACTATTTTGATATTGGGATAACACCATTTTCTTTTATCTTCACATCTTTTACAATTGCAACTGTAACAAATAAAAATTAAAAAGTTTTAAACAGGTACTGAAATTGCAGGCCTTAGACCGCAAGTAATTATCCTCTATGTTCTACTTAAAAAAAAAATTCATTAAAATGTTTTTGAGACTGCATAGAATATGGTTTTCATTTCATTTTGTAGAAGTACTCTCTCAATTTCAAGCCATTTAGATATTAAGAAACAAATTTTCCACAATTTTCACTTCTTTGGTACTATTGCCACTGTAAGATAGTTAATTATTTATTATTGAGGGGCCGCGGTGGCCGAGTGGTTAAGGTGTCATGACACTTAATATCACTAGCTATCCACCTCTGGGTTGCTAGTTCGAAACCTACGTTGGAAGTTAACTGGCCATGGTACTGACCGTAGGCCGGTAGTGTTTCTCCTGGTACTCCGGCTTTCCTCCACCTCTAAACCTGACACGCCCTTAAATGAACTTAGCAGTTAATAGGACGTTAAACCAAATACACCAAGTATATAGTATTATATATATAGAAGAAGTATAGTTTGAACAGTTATCCTGCAGAAGAAAATGGAAGCTGACAATCAGTCGGGTATGTGCTGTCATGGTTATGTCTTTGGACAAGACCACTTTACCCTTTTTGTTCTGGATGGCATGCAATGGGCCTCTTGTATGTTGTTCAGTCAGGTAGTCACCAACTACTACAAGGAGACCCAGCCTCAGACTTAAAGATGCTACTTATTTTTTAGAATCTTGGCAAACTGGTCTACACTGCTACCTTACAAGAAGTTTAAATCATTTATTTGAAAAGAAAATATTATTTATTTTGCTTGGTAAGCTCCATTTCCTGGATGGCTTGTGGACAGACAGGTCTCCTGCATGTTGTTCAGAGGTAGTCACTAACTACTACAAGGAGACCCTGCCTCAAACTGACTCAGCTGGCTATTCAAAGGGTGAAAAAACAAAGCTAACAAATAACAAAGCAAATATATATTAGGGTAAGAGATAATTTGCCACTTAATTTTCAGAAACTCCAGGGCAAACTGGTGTACACTGCTACCTGATAAAAGGTTGAAAAAGTTATTTAAAAATAAAAATATGATTTATTATGCATTATTACAATGTAAGCTTCCTTTACATGAATTATTGGTCAAATTCACATAAATAATTTAAAACTTGCTAATTACTTAATTTTCACCTGTGATAGAAAAAGGGAGATAACTCGCTCACCTGTTCTTGATATTAAATTACATGGGTAATAAGATATTTCCCTAAAGTTCTATTCATGATCGATCAATTACCGATATGATGATGATTGATAATGAACTTATTAGTGATTCCCAACACTACTGAAGAAGTTTTCGAATAAAAAAAATTAGACAATCTCCCAATTTGCTTGATACTGACTTTGAACTATGGGGAAAGTCCCGAAATGAAATTTACAATTTAATATATTGCAATATTCGGCAAAATCATCGGTTGATGGAAGTCTAACCGTTATATCGAAGTCTTGGAACTGGCAGTACGGGCGCTGTATGATCAATCTAATTAAAATCTAGATGGTCATTATCACTACACGTTTCTCATGTAACGTAGTGAGAATGACCATCTAGATTTTAATTAGATTGCTGTATGATGTGCGGAACTACGAAAACCAGTCTAGTACTTCGAGCTCTTGGTCTACTGCCTGTGCCATTCAACCGGAGCAGACACGAAAAAACGGGCTCGGTGTCGTAAACACTTTTTTTAAACTAGGATTTTATCATCTGAGGATATAATATTGATATTATTTCGAATATTAAGGATAAAAAGCAGTGAGTGTATAATTTAGGGCCAAAGCTTAATCCAAACAATGATGAATTGTTTCAGTCGGGCATTGGTAGGAATTTGAGAGTCACTAGTACTGTTGCCATGGCTGCTGTAGGGAGTAATCCTTACTTCCGAAGCGATTGATTTGAGCACCCTCTGGCGATAGAATGAAGATGAAAAATTGCATAAGGGTTTTTTGGGACATAATTCTAACTTTCTATTTCTTACTTTTTCCCCTTTCTTTCTCTCTTCATTTTTAGTTTTCATCTTTCATGTAACATGTTTTAGCAAAAATAGTTATTTTACAAGTTGTAAAATTGGAGAACTTTAAAGTTTAAATATAAAATCTTAACAACAGTAAAAAAACAAAAACAAAAAAACAAAATGCACAATTGAAGATAAAATGTTAAAATAAAGAGTTTTGAATTCAAAAAAGTAATAACGTAAAATGAAGCATTAAAATTGTGAGAAATAAATCAGTAATGACAAATAATGAGAAGTTGCAATTAGAAAAGTAAAAAAAAGTAAGAAAAAAGATTGAAAATAGTATGTTTGACTTATGTCCCTTTTAACCCTCCATAGATCACAGCCAGGTAAGTTGTGAATTGTATCACAAGTAAGATGCAAGGTTCCTTTGAACTGCAGCCAGAGAACTTTAGATCACAGTCCTACCTGTACCGGCATTGAAGATACATGGAAAACTGTCGGAGGGGGTTGGGGTTGGGTTGAGGTTAGGGGTGTTAATATGGTGACATCTAGCTGGAGGTGGTCAATTAACGTACATACCGGCAGAGACATATATACATATATATGTCTCTGATACCGGGTGGCACAGAACGCAACAAGCAGACGCATTTTTCACATTCACAATTAATCAATTTTATGGTAAATTAATACGTATTGTGTTAAATGTGTCCATTTTCTAATATATAGAATCAGAGACATATATGTCTCTGATAGAATGGTGTATTTGTAATAATCAGTTTGGAATTAAGATCATCCTTGTATGAAATCTCTAGGAAAATATATCATTCAACAGATACAACTTCGAATTCACTTCCCTAGAAAAAACAGTATTTAGGACCTTTTTGGTCATTTTGATCCATCACTTAGTAGCGTGTTAATTTGTGTCTTCCTCATCACGTGAAAGTGCCCGTTTTCTTGTATAAAATAAAGTATTTTCTAAACGCCTGATCGATTTGAAATTACGAACAACAATGTATGAAATGTCAAAGAAAATAAAATATTTAACAGATTAAATTTCACTTCACTAAAAAAAAAAAAAGGAGTATCCTGGACCGTTTGGGTAATTTTTACCCACAGCTTAAATAACATGCTAATTTGTGTCTTCCTCATCACGTGAAAGTGTTCGTTTTCTGATATAAAATAAAGTATTTTCTAAACGCCTGATCGATTTGAAATTAAGAACAACAATGTATGAAATGTCAAATAAAATAAAGCATTCAACAAATTAAATTTCACTTCATTAGAAAAAAGGAGTATCCTGGACCGTTTGGTAATTTTGACCCACGGCACGATACCGATACGAGTTTTTGTATCTTTGTATATCGACCTTAATTTGAAGACAAATTAAAGCAAACTTTACACCGATTTGTTAAATTATACCAACCCAGAAATCAAACGTGTGATTTGCGTTAAATGTGTGTGTGTGTTTGTATTTGTATGGGTATCTCTGATGACAAACAGAAAGATTTAAGCATGTAAAACTTAATGCCATTTTTCCTAAACGGAGAAAACACTGCTAAAACTCGTTTTTGTTTTCTTAAGGCTACGCAAAAATTTTCTTCATCCGAAAAAGGGGGGTTCCTGACCCCCAGGACCCCCACCCCCTGGATCCGCTAGTGGTATTCCTTCGACTAAAGCTCCCGACAGCAGTATAGATTCTAGATCGGAGGCATACAATTTTAAATGTGTTTGAAGGGAGGCAACCCCTGTGTCTTACGTTATATGTCTATATATGTCTCTGTGGGTACTAAATGATCACCAAACTAATTCCTGATTAATTTACATGTGTACGTAGACACCTTTTTCCTGAAGGCAAACACATGAGTTTTATATTCCGTTTAAGGTGTTGTATACTAAATACATCCATCAAATAATCACTGTGATTAATGTTTCGGGATATATATGACGAACAGGACTAATAGAGGATCATGTTCTTTAGGTGTTCACCAAGCCGAATATACCACACTCTTTGTTTCTCCATTGATTTCCTTGTTGAAATGAAATATTGGTATTGTTCAAATCTAGACTAGTACTTCACTACTTGCAAGTTCAACAATTTAATTTGAAAATTTAAAAAAAAAGTTTTTACCGACTGAGGTACGTGTACACTAAATAAAATTAATAACAACCAACAATCTCATTTCAATACATCATTATATCTAAAAGACATGCGTCATCATCATCATCATCATCATCGTCGTCGTCGTCGTCGTCGTCGTCATACACATTTCATTTGTCATTAGATCACACTGACGTATACTGGTCCTCACCACATCATCATCAACCTCATTAACATTTTCCTTACACACTGAATCTCGACATACAAACAACATAATGTCATTGCGTTTTAATCTATCGGCAATTTTTATTACCATACATACATATGTAATTATCATCTTTAAAAACACTAGCCTCGTTCCTCCACATTCACAGCTAGACATCATTCAAAATTATCTGCTTAAAATATCGGAAATGACTTACAAAATCATATTCATCATCTTTTAATTATACTATATATTGCATTTTATTGACAGGATAGGCAGGACCGTTGGAAAGGGAGGAGAGGTTGATTGAGAGCTAATTTACATTTTCAGATTTTTTTCTATACGCCAACTAGGCATAGTCAGCAGGAATGGCGTCAAGTTCGAGTTGTCTGCCCTTAGACATTCTTCTCGACATGCGTACATACAGCATCAAAATGGCGGTGAGTTTGGTGTTCGTTGAGGCATGTTTATTATGATTTCTTATTATGCACTATTTGTTGGTGACCTATTTATGTACGAACTTATCCATGAAAGCTTGTGCTCCACGAATATTGTCTTTAGAATTTATATGTTATCAGGTAAGGGAAAGAATGGCTCGCAGATAGACATGGTTCGTTTCCATGGCTGTAATGGGGAGATTGACAAGTTGTTGACTGTTTTGTTGATTGTCATAGTTTGTGTCCTCGTTTTATGTTGTCAGTTATCAAGTCATGTCGATCATACGAATGCATATGACAGCAGATCTGTTTCATAGGTTAGACGTTTGCCGAAAATTGAATATGTTTATTCTAAATATTCTGACGTTAGCCTATCGGGTCAGCACTGATGGGTTAGTTTGTCCGTCGACTGAAGTAAGATGAACGTCAAATCGATTGCGTTTGGATGTATGTGCAATGTCTTTTACTATAACTCAGCATTAATAGATCTTCTCGGTACGATTTTAAGTCTTATCACTAGAACATTGGATTTACAGAGGACGAAACATGCCTTGACTGAAGCGATCGATGATATTGTTCGATCACCTGTCAATAATGCCGTAGGGCTTCCACTGTTTACACACTTTACGTGTCGGAACATGCCGGTTATAATAATGGATTGCTATGATATATACTCTAAAGCGGATCTTCTTTCTATTCCCAAAAGTATAATGAATAAAAAAAGGTAAAATAAATGACCAACTTAGGACATTTAGATGACAATAATAGTGGTTATCTGATAATCATATGAGTGGGTAATTATACAGTATGATTAATGTAATGTTGATCTTTTATAGGGCAATGGCTACAAAATATTTCAATATTTGATGCTATATTTTGGTTAAATATTAAGACCTATAGCCTATGATAATCATACTCTGTGTCAAGTTAAGCATTATGTTAAAATCTGGTAAAGATTATAATCAGGATGTGTTAATCACAAATATCACAAGACCATGTTAGTTCTATCCAAACTTTGCTTAATTTATTTCATTTGAAATGTCTCTAATGTTGTGTAATTTTCATGGTACAGTAGGCCTACCATTGAGGTATAGAAGATCCTAAAAGAAACCCAAGTACCAATGTGTAGGAGAAATGAAAAATACCCTGCCCGTGCTGGGACTTGAACTAGCGACCTCTCGCTCTCAATGCAAATTAAACATCCCACCACGTGTATACATGTACTACATGTATATATACTAATACAAAATGTATAGGCTAAAGGAAATTCCTGCTAGTCTGAGCTAGTAAGATGATCTTAGTTTCTGTAACATTAGTGTTGGGGAAATAGTAAACTGGGCAATATATATATATACTGTCAAATTATTGTCAATGGGCCGTTGTTAACTGCTCTGAAGTCTGAATTGTGATGTGGTTGTAGTATTGATCTTGTTGAGAAGCTGTGATTGTCAGTTTTGTGATCAGTGGTTACATATGGTAAAACTTGTAATGTGTTTTTCAAAAGGTACTGCATGCATTCTGCATATATATATATATATATAGACAGGAAAACTTCAAACCATATCTATTAAATCAATGAATTGGACAATGTAATAGGGATACAAATTTATTGAGCTCATTTTTTTCTTTTTCTTTTTTTTTTTTAATTATATGGCAGATTTATACATGTTGATAATTAAATTGGAGTAGTACACTTCCGGTATCTGTCCCACTGTCTGATAAAGTGATGTTATTAGGCTAAATAGGAGAAATTGTATCTTTTGTTATTGATTTTCATTATTTATTTACCTTTCTTAATTTGTGCCTAGTGGTTGTTTGGTCTGGAAACAATCAATGAGCACACCAATTGATGTCCTATATTGCCATGTGTTTACACACATAGATCAAGTTCCAGGTTGTCCCTAGACCAAACATGGCTACTATACATTGTGACAATTTGTAAACTCAGCTTGTTAATTAGCGTTTTTTATTACACTGTAATACCTGTCACTGATACTCTGGCAGTTTTGGATAATTAGAAGTAATTAATCTCCCCCATGTGTACAGTGCTGTACACCCATCACACTGACTTCATATTACTCGGCGTCAATTGGATATTAAAACCATATTCCAGGAGTGTTCAATTACATGTGTAGTTTGAGAGTAGGCCTACCTCATTTATACTTATATGATATAATAAGCCCTCCTTTGGGAGGGCTTGTGAACCACTTGATTATGCAGAAATGAGGAAGGGTTTCTTTTTGTGTGTGCAGGGGTTATTTTGCTGAAAAATACAGTATGCAGGTATATTTTTAAAAGATCAAGCAGAATCTGTAAGTTATTTTCATTGTTACTAGCCTTGAATTCCAGGGCATTGGGCAATCAGAATAGTTGTAAAGGCCTTGGACTTGTCTCCTGTCCATTTCAGCTTTCAGCCTTTCTCATTGTCAATAAATTAAAAGAAGCTTTTCAGATTTTACTGCTGGTTTTTCTAAAATTTTACTTCAATGGGTTTTGTTTCAATGTGTAAACATTTACTGTCTGTATCTTGTTTTTTTAGATCTAGACGTATGGCAGTATATAGCTGTGAAAAGAGGTAGCCATGTTCAAGGGGAGAAAAGTGTCCGATCCCGTTGTTCATGGTACCACAGGGGGAACTGCAAGCGGCACCAACAGATATAATGGAGATAGAGGTGAGCCTGATTGAGAGTGAAATATCTCAAGTCATTGCATTGTACATACCACTAACAGACTTTTTCTTGGCCTGAAGGTGTGATATATCACCAGTAAAGTGTGACATCCATCTTTTGTCGTCACTTTACAAAACGCTTTTTAAGAACAGCTGGTAAGCTTTACTCTGTATAAGTCAGCACTGCCCAAGGAAGGGATAACACAGGATGCAGTGCAGCATTCCTTTGGTCGGAAGGGCAGGTCACAATAGTGGAGGTTTTCTTAATAGATCTTTCTCAAAATTTCTCAGTAGGTTCCCCTTGGTAGTTGTGGATGTTCCATTTTGATGCTGCTTGGGAAACAGGCTTCCAATTTGAATTTTGACAGTTAAAAATTGTTCTCTATTTCTTGGAGAGTTCTTCATGGATCTTTCTGAAATTTCTCATGTAGGATCTTATTCCCCCAGTTGTTTATATATTCCATTTTGAAACTGATTGGAAAATAAGATGGCCAACATGCGGCCATTTTGAATTTTGTCAGTTACAATTTGTTATCACTATTTCTCAGACAGTTCTTCATGGATATTTCTTGAATTTCATTTAGATTCCACTTGTATTGGTTGAAGTTTGTTAATTCCATAGAGAGCACTTTTGTCGTAGATATGCTGTCTGACTGATTTATTTTCAATGAACGATACTTAATTTGAATTCCTCTATCAAAGCATTTTATTTTCTTTGTCAGCATCAAAATAGACTGATATATTTACTGAATGTTAGTAGTTTGGACAAAAAACCTGACTTTGCGTGACTGCAGGTCATATGACAATGAGGCTCTCATGGCAATAAATGTTGCAGACGCTTATGAGAAGGTAATGAAATTAATGTTCTGATTGGAAATTTAGCAGATCATGATAAATTGTGTATTAGTTAGATTTGATATTGATAAGTTTAACTGAATGTTATATTGCAATAGTTCTCCGACTCAGTTTAACATAGCGTTTGACATCAATTGAAAGTGAAAGTAGAAGTGTGCTATAGATGTCCTTAAATTGTGGCGATTTTGACAACAAAATACAAATGTCAGTAATAAATTAATTTTGATATTTTTCGTAGCATTTGTTACAAATTTTTTTGTATGATGTTTATTTCTGTGTTTTTCATCTCTTTCTGCACTTAGTCACTATGATCTTAATGGGCCCAACTTCTTGTTCAAGGGACATATAATTGCTCGGTAATTATGATATTCTAGCTTTTATAATATTTTTCTCTAGAAAGTAGAATATTATAATAAGAGGGATGTACTGTATAAGGAAAAGCTACAAAATTTTCAAAATATTGTAACTATATATATAACATTACCATAGTTCTAACAGGAAATATTAGAAAAAAGTTATATACAAATGATCAGTCAGATTGTGATGTTGTCGACTTTGGAAAGAAGGCTGGTTCACTTATTATCCTAACTGCTATAAGTAACAACTGAGTTTTGCTGTCACACAGTTCTAAATATTTGGCTTATTTCCCCTTGATTGAAATTTAGGAGAATGGTTTTGGATTTGGCAACCTTCCAAAATTCCTGTTGAATGACCTGGGTTATTAAATACCAGGACTTAAATTTGTTATAACTATATACAAACACCATGGCCTGTATTAACTAGAAAATTGTTTGATAATAAATCAATAATTTCAAGGTGTACACTGGCCATTATGACATGCCTGTCACCTTACCTTGATATGTCTTTGTTGAGATATTTTGTCCTATAAGCTGTATTAAACACAATGGTTTAAACCATTACATATTTAGAAGGAATTTGTGGATCCATTTGCTGGACAAGTGTGCTTACTTGTCAATTTTAATTTTGTCTTCAAAACATTGATAATATATTTAACAACAAATACATATAAATACATTAATGTATACAACAAATTGACTTGTGTAATAACAAAATTAAATCCTGAACTACATTCAAGATTTGTTCATGCATGTATATGTCACTGACCATTTCAACCTTTTATTTCCAGTTGTCAATTTTTTTTAGCTGCTTCAAGTTGAAGCTTCTTTAACCCTTAATCTACAATCACAATGTCAGACAGCATATAGTCTCAGATAGGACAGGTGTCAGTGTACAGTATCAGATAGGACATGTGTCAGTGTACAGTATCAGATAGGATAGGTGTCAGTGTACAGTATCAGATAGGACATGTGTCAGTGTACAGTATCCGATAGGACAGGTGTCAGTGTACAATATCAGATAGGACAGTTGTCAGTGTACAATATCAGATGGGACATGTGTCAGTGTACAGTATCAGATAGGACAGTTGTCAGTGTACAGTATCAGATAGGACAGGTGTCAGTGTACAATATCAGATAGGACAGGTGTCAGTGTACAATATCAGATGGGACAGGTGTCAGTGTACAATATCAGATGGGACATGTGTCAGTGTACAATATCAGATAGGACAGGTGTCAGTGTACAATATCAGATGGGACAGGTGTCAGTGTACAATATCAGATAGGACAGGTGTCAGTGTACAGTATCAGATAGGACAGGTGTCAGTGTACAATATCAGATGGGACAGGTGTCAGTGTACAATATCAGATAGGACAGGTGTCAGTGTACAGTATCAGATAGGACAGTTGTCAGTGTACAATATCAGATGGGACAGGTGTCAGTGTACAATATCAGATAGGACAGGTGTCAGTGTACAATATCAGATGGGACAGTTGTCAGTGTACAATATCAGGTAGGACAGGTGTCAGTGTACAATATCAGATAGGACAGGTGTCAGTGTACAATATCAGATAGGACAGGTGTCAGTACAATATCAGATAGGACAGTTGTCAGTACAATATCAGATAGGACATGTGTCAGTGTACAGTATCAGATAGGACATGTGTCAGTGTACAGTATCAGATAGGACAGGTGTCAGTGTATAGTGTCAGATAGGACAGGTGTCAGTGTATAGTGTCAGATAGGACAGTTGTCAGTGTACAGTATCAGATAGGACAGGTGTCAGTGTACAGTATCAGATAGGACAGTTGTCACTGTACAGTATCAGATAGGACAGGTGTCAGTGTACAGTATCAGATAGGACAGTTGTCACTGTACAGTATCAGATAGGACAGGTGTCAGTGTATAGTGTCAGATAGGACAGGTGTCAGTGACACTGACACCTGTCCTATCTGACACTATACACTGACACCTGTCCTATCTGACACTATACACTGTGTATAGTGTCAGATAGGACAGGTGTCAGTGTATAGTATCAGATAGGACAGGTGTCAGTGTATAGTGTCAGATAGGACATGTGTCAGTGTACAATATCAGATAGGACATGTGTCAGTGTACAGTATCAGATAGGACATGTGTCAGTGTACAGTATCCAATAGGACAGGTGTCAGTGTATAGTATCAGATAGGACAGTTGTCATTGTACAGTATCAGATAGGACAGGTGTCAGTGTATAGTGTCAGATAGGACAGGTGTCAGTGTATAGTGTCAGATAGGACAGGTGTCAGTATATAGTATCAGATAGGACAGGTGTCAGTGTATAGTGTCAGACAGCACATGTGTCAGTGTACAATATCAGATAGGACAGTTGTCAGTGTACAGTATCAGATAGGACAGGTGTCAGTGTACAATATCAGATAGGACAGGTGTCAGTGTACAATATCAGATAGGACAGTTGTCAGTGTATAGTATCAGATAGGACATGTGTCAGTGTATAGTATCAGATAGGACATGTGTCAGTGTACAATATCAGATAGGACATGTGTCAGTGTATAGTATCAGATAGGACATGTGTCAGTGTATAGTGTCAGACAGCACATGTGATCATGCACAGTGTGAAATAGGGTAGATGTTAGTGTTGATCATCAGAGAGGACACTGGCTATATTCTCAGGTAGGACAGGTGTTAGCATACTGTGTCAGGTAGGACAGGTGTTAGCATACTGTGTCAGGTAGGACAGGTGTTAGCATACTGTGTCAGGTAGGACAGGTGTTAGCATACTGTGTAAGGTAGGACAGGTGTCAGTCTACAACCACAGTAGCATATAGTCATAATTCATGTCCTAGAAATGTTGGTTTTGGCTGAGAAGTGTTTTCCTTTTTATAATTGATGAAATGAGGGTTCATTGTACTGTTTTCAAGGACAGACACAGCACTGTTAATGTAATCTATTCTATCATACAAGTAGAAATTTAAAAAGTATGCATGTGTATAATGCAAGATAAAACTTTCTACTAGAATGTATACTTTGTTTTACTATTTTGTTTACTTGTATACAGAATCATGTGCTTGTATGCACAGACACAGACATGCACATTCTTTAATGCAGCGATATGCACATTCTTTAATGCAGCGATATGCACATTCTTTAATGCAGCGATATGCACAGGTAGAGTTGATGGCGTACATGTTGATAGAGCAGCGAAGCTGATATGCTAAACACCTTGCTGTTTGTTCTACATATTGATTGCTCCCTTAGGAAATTAGCCTCAGATATGGTTGGGTTGACAGTTAGGTGGAAATACTGCTTCAGAATGTGTGAAATTTAAGTCTACATCAATCACATGTAATTCATGAATTATTGAAGCATTTATTATATATTTTCTAATTCTCATCAGATATGAAGCAAGAAACTGATCTGAGACTTTGAATGTGTGAAGTAGCACCAAGATGAAAAAAAGAAAATTTCAGTAAAAGCTTCTAATAAAAAGAATATTTCAGAATTAGCATGTTCAGAGACAGTATAGACATAAAAGTAAAGCACTATTTTGCCATATATTTGTTGTAGTTATAACCACGCTTTGGCTTTAATGTCACCTTTCCCAAGAAAAGACCCTGTATTTAAGCTGCATACTCCCAAACAATCTAAAATTCTAGTTGCACACATGTATTAATGTCAATCCAAGATGCTCATTCACACTCTCCTAACATTAAAATGACCATATTGGACTGGACACTTGACCAGGGGAATCCTTGCTACATCAGTGTATAGAAATAACTCGCTGCATTTATTCTTATTCTGGACACCATTTTATATAGATAGGCTGAATGGTCCTATGATGTCCTCTAGCCAAGACAATACCAGAGTCTTTAAAAATGGTAGTTGCTACTCCTGCTTAGCGCTCAGCATATTTGGAGTGGGACGACTGGTTCGCCCATTGTCAGTATAATGTGACCGGGTGAGGTGTGCTGCTGTGTCTTCGGCAGTATGCTTCAGTGAGGTAGCACTATAAATCGGCAAAAGTTCCGGCCTATCACAAGGAGACTTAACACGAACATACCGCAGCCTCCCAAAACACACAGTCGCATACACGGGAGGCCGTCCTTAAATGACCTTAGCTGTTAATAGGACGTTAAACAAAATAAACCAAACCAAACCAAACCAAACCAAACCAAACCTATGATGTGGCGGACATCATATAGATAGGCTGACAGGTCCTATGATGGGGAGGACATCATATAGATAGGCTGACTGGTCCTATGATGTGAAGGACATCATATAGATAGGCTGGTCCTATGATGTGGAGGACATCATAATTGACACTGTAATAGAGAATGAAGGATGTCATTTCCTGACACTGCCACTTGTTATATCATTTCTCATAGTCAGAAAGGATCCAGTTAACAATTTAATCTAACTCTATTGAAATAAATGTCTTTAGTAACCTTTGCAAAAGTTTACACCCTAAAAATTGGAGGACTTTTTTCTACCTGTAGATTAATATAGGTAATCAGTATGCAACTATGCATACCAGTTATAATGATAGTTGTGTATACATAGGACATTTATACTACTTTACCGATTAAATAGAACATGGTTATATTGATTCTCATAGCTAGGTCATTGTATATTTTATTTAGATGAAATCAATTTGACTTTGAAATTCTTCAGCATTTCTAGGGACTGGCAGGTCAGTTAACTCAGGAATCTTTGGCAGGCGCCGTTGGTCTTCCATGGAAATTTTCTACAATCATTTCCCCGTTCCTTTAGTTTAATAACTTTGGATGACTGTGTTCCACTATTCACTGCTGTTAAAATGAGCGTAATTATTCTATATGGCTTTTGTCCTCGGTTTCATTGGACCTGAGGCTGGCTCCCCTCCAAAACTGTTTTGAAATCTTATTTATGTAAATCTTTTTTGTAATTTCTCTCGGATATAATGCTTCTGTCAACGGTATGACTTTCACAGATTACATGTTGTTGTACATGAAATGTTTACTTTAGGGAACTTTAAAATCTTACATACATAACTGCACAATTATGTTTTCATATTCTTCTCACAAAATAATAATTTCTTCTTCACAAGCCTGTAGTGATGTCCATTCTTGGAATTGTGCCAAGCTGGTGATGATGTTGTCTTTGATGCTTTATGTACTGGTGTGTGTCACCACTGATTGTTATAAAGGCTTTTAGGATCTGGAGATCTAACAGGACTTTTGTGGGAAATGTGTGTGGGAGGACAAGAAATCTGTCACAATAAACTCCTGGTAGAATGAGAAAATTTAGCCGATAAATGATGAACATACCATGTACACACTAACATGTTTTAATATTCAAACTTACTGAATAATTTTAGCAATATAGTTGAAAAGAACTAATGAAAATAAATTGCTGATTTTATTAATATCTTACTTATTGCCATTGCCTGAAAGTACTGGTTGTGCATTCACCAATGTCTGTACCAATCCATTTGACTTAGATGTTATTTTTCTATATGCCATATACCTTTCCAGTAAACTGAACTCATTTAAAAATCCATTAATTGTATAATCTTGTTATATTTGTGTGGGGTTATAGAGTTTGTACTCCTTGTTCAAGAGTTTGTGTTAATACAAACATTGTGTGGTTTAACTTATTGTAAGATATTGTCCACACTGACTTGGAACCCAGGGTCACCTAAACACTGCCTGTACACAAGGAGTCTTACTCCAGTTTCTCTTTCACAGGGCATTTATGAAGCAAGTCTGCAGAATTTTTCGTGACATTTTTCATTAATCATGCATTAACTAGAAATGGATTTTAATATCCTTTTTATCACCATGCAGATCAAGAATGTTTGTAATCTTGCAAAATATAACTTTTCTAGGTCTGAGTATAATTTATTACAATGTAAAATTCTGTCATCTTCACCCATGTCTCTTAACCCATTACAATATCATATAGTCAAATGTTTATTTGTTCATTTCCTGTCAAATGTCTTTTTCATTTGTCATTGGACCAAAAGGTTCAAAATACTTTTATTTCTTCAGTAAGCTTTTCCTTTTGGATGTTATATATATAACCTGATGACCCAGAAGTCATAGGTGATTTTTGTTTTGTTTTGTTTGACTTCAACCTTAACCTCAAGCTCAATCCTTTCTGGAGCCATACATAGCTGCCTTTTTCCAAGCCTTTATGTTGATGTTTAAAGTTCCCACACAGTCACAACATTGGTAGCATTTGTAAACACTTTGATTTCCAAATCTCGCACTAGCGAGATATTTTTTCATCTTCTGACTACTTCCTGTAAATGATACAATACACAGGTTAGTGTTGTTTAATTCAGTTCAAAAAATGGGCATTGTAGTCGTATTAGACAGGTTTGCCACATTATAGAGGTAAGATATGTAGGAAATATGTTGTTTGAATCCTTATAGTGATGTATTAGAGAGGGTGACTCTAGAACAGGTACAACTGTGTACATTATATACCGGGGTATCTTTATTAAGTGCATTGCTGGGCTAGGGTGTTCAAATTATAAAACTTCCATGAATTAACAGTCTGACGATTCAAAATTGTTAATTGTTGAATTATATACAAAGCTTTCTTAGAAACTTTGTTACAAGCATATGTACCTTTGTTACAGGTACACCGACTTTGTTACAAGCATAGGTACCTTTGTTACAGGTACACTGACTTTGTTCCAAGCATAGGTACCTTTGTTGCGGGTACACCGACTTTGTTACAAGCATAGGTACCTTTGTTACAGGTACACTGACTTTGTTACAAGCATAGGTACCTTTGTTACGGGTACACCGACTTTGTTACAAGCATAGGTACCTTTGTTACAGGTACACCGACTTTGTTACAAGCATAGGTACCTTTGTTACGGGTACACCGACTTTGTTACAAGCATAGGTACCTTTGTTACAGGTACACCGACTTTGTTACAAGCATAGGTACCTTTGTTACAGGTACACCGACTTTGTTACAGGTACACCGACTTCGTTACAAGCATAGGTACCTTTGTTACAGGTAAACATGCAGCCTTTTTCTCTGGACATGATCTGCTGCTGATGCAATTGTCTCCCTTATATCCAACTTTTTAAATTTGAGATTGTAATTACTGTGAGATAGCTTTGATGATACTGGAAACAACATCAATGCATACAACCACACAGCAATGACAGGGGGAGGACCCCTACTAATACTTTTTGCTTACAGTAAATGATTTTGAAATCTTTGACAGCATTCAATTTTTACCTCATTATATAATTGGTCATATGATACGTGTTCATATGGCACAGGTGTTATAACTGAATAACACAGAATTTACCTGGCTCTAGTTATACACTGACTGATGTAGATACATAAAGGTTGAACACCTGTTAAATCACATACTTTACATAATCAGGCATAAACTAGACTAATGCAGTTTTAATGAAGATTAAGAGTTTGCTGATAGAAATGCTCTGTAATTTATTTCATATCAAAATTCTGGACATAACAATGGAAGTGTATTTAATGAGGATTTATTCAAAGAAATTAAACATAAAATCTATTTTTATAAGACTGAATTAAAACTATATCTTCCTTATTTGCAATTTTCATTTTTGAAATTTAGATTGATATATTGATTGGTATGTTTATTACCCATTTTATACCTTTACATTAATAATTAACTCAGGACTACACTTTGGATAATACATTTGAGTTCTCTGGTTTGGCTAGCAAATTAACATAATGAAAGAAATTGAATAAAAAAATGGACAATATGTGATTGAAGTAGTTAAAGAATGACCTTCTATTTAGGATATTTTAATTGTGATATGTTACCAAAGAGACAGTTAGATTTTCAATGTTAAGTCTGTTATTGTTCCGTTGAAATCTATAAGATAATACACAGGGAGCTTTTATTGTCTCATAACTGTTTTCAATCTCGTGTTTGTCATTGTGGAATAAATGAAAGTACAATGTATGTCAATTCTTATACCACCAGTCAGAATCAGATCAATGAGAAGATTGGGTGTTTTGCCTGGCATCAAATCAATGAGAAGATTGGGTGTTTTGCCTGGCATCAAATCAATGAGAAGATTGGGTGTTTTGTCTGGCATCTAAACAATGAGAAGATTGGGTGTTTTGCCTGGCATCAAATCAATGAGAAGATTGGGTGTTTTGCCTGGCATCAAATCAATGAGAAGTTTGGGTGTTTTGCCTGGCATTGTATATGAAGTCAAGGAGGCAATTTCTTAAATATTTTCCATGACAAAGCATCGCATTTTATGTGACAATGACATACAAGTATTTCCTAGAATTTGGAACCTGTATTCTAAATAGAGCCTGTAGCTATTGTCACCTTCATTATTCTATGTCTGCCTTTGTTTGACAAATTATATGTTTTGTTGAATCATGTCTGTTCATTGGCCTGTTTATTTGCATGTGAAACTGCCCGCATCTCAACATATGGTTTGTTGCCTAGAGCATCCTCACAGTCTAGAGAAAGCTGTGTTGAAGGTCAAAGGTTATAGGTTCAATGTCAAGCTCACTGGCATAGAATGTTACATGATGGTGTATAGATATATTTTGTTTGTTGTCTAGAGCATCCTCACAGCCCTGAGAAAAGCTTTGTTGAAGGTCAAAGGTTATAGGTTCAAGGTCAAGTCCACTAGTATAGAATTTTACATGATGGTGTATAGATATGTTTGGTTTGACGTCTAGAGCATTCTCACAGTCTAGAGAATAGCACTAAGTGTTGAAGATCAAAGGTCTTCTAAATATCAATTAGCGGATCAGTCAAGGTTAAACTTTTAAGTTGTACTAGGTCACAGCTGTTACATCATATGCATGGCGATGACAGGTTTGTACACAGCTTAATTACAGGTTCATCATAAAGTTTTTTTATCACACTTAAGCTTTATGAACATAAACATAATATTGATTTTAGCTTGACACAGTTCAAGGTCTGAATGTTCAACACTGAATTCAATCAGATGACACAGTTCAAAGTCTGAATGTTCAGCACTGAATTACTTGATGACACAGTTCAAAATCTGAATGTTCAAAACTGAATTCATTCAGATGAGGCAATTCAAGGTCTGAATGTTCAACACTGAATTTATTGATGACACAGTTCAAGGTCTGAATGTTCAACACTGAATTTATTGATGACACAGTTCAAGGTCTGAATGTTCAACACTGAATTTATTGATGACACAGTTCAAGGTCTGAATGTTCAACACTGAATTCAATCAGATGACACAGTTCAAAGTCTGAATGTTCAGCACTGAATTACTTGATGACACAGTTCAAAATCTGAATGTTCAACACTGAATTCATTCAGATGACACAATTCAAGGTCTGAATGTTCAACACTGAATTCACTCAGATGACACAGTTCAAGGTCTGAATGTTCAACACTGAATTTATTCAGAGGACACAGTTCAAGGTCGAAATTAAAATGTTCAACCCTGAATTTATTGATGACAGAGCTCAAGGTCTGAGTGTTCAACACAAAATTCACTAAGATGACACAGTTCAAGGTCTGAATGTTCAACACTGAATTTATTCAGAGGACACAGTTCAAGGTCGAAATTAAAATGTTCAACCCTGAATTTATTGATGACAGAGCTCAAGGTCTGAGTGTTCAACACAAAATTCACTAAGATGACACAGTTCAAGGTCTGAATGTTCAACACTGAATTCACTCGGATGACACAGTTCAAGGTCTGAATGTTCAACACTGAATTCATTCAGATGACACAGTTCAAGGTCTAAATTAAAATTTTCAACACTGAATTTATTCAGATGACACAGGTCAAGGTCTGAATGTTCAACCCTGAATTTATTGATGACACAGCAGGAATGAAGGGAGCAGTAACATTCATTATTGTTGAGAAATGTCACCTTAAGAACAGTATTTTAATGTTGATATTCATGTGTTGTATAGGATTGGTATATTTAATTTGACGTATGTGTCCATCCAACACCCAAAGTTTTACCCGGAGGAAGTCCATAACTGTTAATTACAGTGTCTATAAACCTGATGATCATAGGAATTTACTGTATAGGTAGGCTATGTAAATCGTATAGAAATCAGATCATTACAATCAGGTTGATCCCTACTGGCCATTCCTACTGTAAACACTAGACACAAATTGGCTGTCCGATTGCACACTGATTACCATTGTGAAGTATCTACGGGCTGTGTGTCCCACCGGTACAGGTTTTGGAGCGTGGACCTGTTTTAATACATAAATACCTAATTAGTATAGTAATGGATATTGACAGCATACAGGTAGTTTGAAAATCAGATGTTTTGGTGATCGGCAATTTATGTACATATATATTGCTATGTAAGTGTCCAGGTGCAATAATAAATTGAGATGTATAGTTACATCCTGTATGTGTTGGATATATATATGTCTTTAGAAAAGCACATTTATAGTGATTTTATAAGATTTGAGAATCGGAAAAGGTACATTTATACTGGTGCAAATTATAAGATCTGATCAATTAAATGTTACAGAATAAAAAAAATGCCATGTTGAATAATAGAAGGTTTAAGCATTGAGACCTTTTTCGGTTTAAAAGCATGTGAAGACATGTCCGTAACAATAATTTAAGCTGCCATTTAAACAGTTTGCCTTTATTCAAGGTATTTATTCCAATATGTAATATACATATTTATACTTGGACAGCAGTGTATATTTAGACTATAGATATATATACAATATCTGCCTTTAAATATAGAATATAAAAATGTGATACCAGGAGGGATCAGGGAATGCTGATTTAGTAAACAGACTATAGCCAATGGTTAATCCTGGAAACCAATATATTGTTATGTGGATGGGATTGTCCCGACCTCCTCCAGACAGTCCTATACACATCTAGTTTTAGTTATGTGGATGGGACTGTCCCGATCTCCTCCAGACAGTCCTATACACATCTAGTTTTTGTTATGTGGATGGGATTGTCCCGACCTCCTCCAGACAGTCCTATACACATCTAGTTTTTGTTATGTGGATGGGATTGTCCCGATCTCCACCAGACAGTCCTATACACATCTAGTTTTAGTTATGTGGATGGGATTGTCCCGATCTCCACCAGACAGTCCTATACACATCTAGTTTTAGTTATGTGGATGGGATTGTCCCGATCTCCTCCAGACAGTCCTATACACATCTAGTTTTTGTTATGTGGATGGGATTGTCCCGATCTCCTCCAGACAGTCCTATACACATCTAGTTTTTAGCTCACCTGCCCGAAGGGCAAGTGAGCTTATGCCGTGGTGCGGCGTCCGTCGTCCGTCCGTCCGTCCGTCCGTCCGGCCGTCTGTCCGGCCGTCCGGCGTCAACTTTTTCATTCAAACAACTTCTTCTCAATAACCAAAAGGCCAAGGGACTTGATATTGGGCATGTAGCATGCTGGGGTGAAGGGCTACAAAGTTTGTTCAAATAAATGACCTTGGCCTTCATTCAAGGTCACATGGGTCAAATAGGCTATAATCTTCAAACGACTTCTTCTCAATAACCAAGAGGCCCAGGGACTTGATATTGTGCCTGTAGCATGCTTGGGTGATGGGCTACAAAGTTTGTTCAAATAAATGACGTTGACCTTCATTCAAGGTCACATGGGTCAAATAGGCTATAATCTTCAAGCGACCTCTTCTCAATAACCAAGAGGCCAAGGGACTTGATATTGGGCCTGTAGCATGCTGGGGTGAAGGGCTACAAAGTTTGTTCAAATAAATGACCTTGACCTTCATTCAAGGTCACATGGGTCAAATAGGCTATAATCTTCTAACGACTTCTTCTCAATTACTAAGAGGCCCAGGGACTTGATATTGGGCCTGTAGCATGCTGGGGTGAAGGGCTACAAAGTTTGTTCAAATAAATGACGTTGACCTTCATTCAAGGTCACATGGGTCAAATAGGCTATAATCTTCAAACGACTTTTTCTCAATAACCAAGAGGCCCAGGGACTTGATATTGAGCCTGTAGCATGCTGGGGTGAAGGGCTACAAAGTTTGTTCAAATAAATGACCTTGACCTTCATTCAAGGTCACATGGGTCAAATAGGCTATAATCTTCAAACGACTTCTTCTCAATAACCAAGAGGCCCAGGGACTTGATATTGTGCCTGTAGCATGCTTGGGTGATGGGCTACAAAGTTTGTTCAAATAAATGACGTTGACCTTCATTCAAGGTCACATGGGTCAAATAGGCTATAATCTTCAAGCGACTTCTTCTCAATAACCAAGAGGCCAAGGGACTTGATATTGGGCCTGTAGCATGCTTGGGTGAAGTGCTACAAAGTTTGTTCAAATAAATGACCTTGACCTTCATTCAAGGTCACATGGGTCAAATAGGCTATAATCTTCAAACGACTTCTTCTCAATAACCAAGAGGCCCAGGGACTTGATATTGGGCCTGTAGCATGCTGGGGTGAAGGGCTACCAAGTTTGTTCAAATAAATGACCTTGACCTTCATTCAAGGTCGCATGGGTCAAATAAGCTATAATCTTCAAAGAACTTCTTCTCAATAACCAAGAGGCCCAGGGACTTGATATTGGGCCTGTAGCATGCTGGGGTGAAGGGCTACAAAGTTTGTTCAAATAAATGACCTTGACCTTCATTCAATGTCACATGGGTCAAATAGGCTATAATCTTCTAACGACTTCTTCTCAATTACTAAGAGGCCCAGGGACTTGATATTGGGCCTGTAGCATGCTGGGGTGAAGGGCTACAAAGTTTGTTCAAATAAATGACCTTGACCTTCATTCAATGTCACGTGGGTCAAATAGGCTATAATCTTCAAACGACTTTTTCTCAATAACCAAGAGGCCCAGGGACTTGATATTGATCCTGTAGCATGCTGGGGTGAAGGGCTACAAAGTTTGTTCAAATAAATGACGTTGACCTTCATTCAAGGTCACATGGGTCAAATAGGCTATAATCTTCAAACGACTCCTTCTCAATAACCAAGAGGCCCAGGGACTTGATATTGTGCCTGCAGCATGCTGGGGTGAAGGGCTACAAAGTTTGTTCAAATAAATGACCTTGGCCTTCATTCAAGGTCACATGGGTCAAATAGGCTATAATCTTCAAACGACTTCTTCTCAATTACTAAGAGGCCCAGGGACTTGATATTGGGCCTGTAGCATGCTCGGGTGAAGGGCTACAAAGTTTGTTCAAATAAATGACCTTGACCTTCATTAAAGGTTACAGGGGTGAAATCGGCTTAAATCTGTAAACAATAATTTTGCGATAGCCAAGAGCCTGCAAGACCTAATATTAGGCCAATAGAATGCTGGAATGTAGGACTAGAAAATCTTTTAATACGAATAAATCTAGCTTACTATGATATTTTAATAAAGAGGTAATCAACATAGTAGAGCCAGGTGAGCGATACAGGCCCATTGGGCCTCTTGTTGTTATGTGGATGGGACTGTCCCGATCTCCTCCAGACAGTCCTATACACATCTAGTTTTTGTTATGTGGATGGGATTGTCCCGACCTCCTCCAGACAGTCCTATACACATCTAGTTTTAGTTATGTGGATGGGATTGTCCCGATCTCCACCAGACAGTCCTATACACATCTAGTTTTAGTTATGTGGATGGGATTGTCCCGATCTCCTCCAGACAGTCCTATACACATCTAGTTTTTGTTATGTGGATGGGATTGTCCCGATCTCCACCAGACAGTCCTATACACATCTAGTTTTTGTTATGTGGATGGGATTGTCCCGATCTCCTCCAGACAGTCCTATACACATCTAGTTTTAAACAATTTACCTCGTTAAGGACTATAAAAATCAGTTTTAGGCTTTATACAGTATTGTATGGCATATTGTGATTAAGTTGTAAATATGCAGTGTTTGAATGTGCAGATAGGTTTTACTGCACACGGGAATTAGATTAATTTGGTATCTGGAAGTATGTTTGCAGGATAATATTGAACAAATTAATAATTTACCAGATGTAAATTTTTAAAGGACATATCCTGATGGCTGACACTATAATGTGTATGTGAACAGGGTGACGTTTCTGATGGCTGACACTATAATGTGTATGTGAACAGGGTGACGTTTCTGATGGCTGACACTATAATGTGTATGTGAACAGGGTGACGTTTCTGATGGCTGACACTATAATGTGTATGTGAACAGGGTGACGTTTCTGATGGCTGACACTATAATGTGTATGTGAACAGAGTGACGTTTCTGATGGCTGACACTATAATGTGTATGTGAACAGGGTGACGTTTCTGATGGCTGACACTATAATGTGTATGTGAACAGGGTGACGTTTCTGATGGCTGACACTATAATGTGTATGTGAACAGGGTGACGTTTTTTATGGCTGACACTATAATGTGTATGTGAACAGGGTGACGTTTCTGATGGCTGACACTATAATGTGTATGTGAACAGAGTGACGGATACATAGTTGGATTCAGCTGTATCTACCAGCTCTCAAATGTTGTGTGATTAATTTTTTACCAGAACTGTAAAGGACCTGTTTGTTGATTCGTTACTGTTGTATATAATATTTCTACTACCTGTATCTGTTCTATAATAACTTGGTAAATATAAACCATATTGAATATCAACAAATTGTAATACTGTCAGAAAGGTATTATGACCAGTTTGACAACAAGCAGTATGCCTGTGTGCCAGGATTTCAATAATGTTTGGCTGTGTTATTTAACACCTGTTCACAGTATGATGTATGACTTTATTTTTGTTCTTTTGCAGACTTAAATAGAGCCTGGAACAACATTGGAAAAGCAAAATCGGAGGTAGGAAGTCTTTACAGTTTTTACTTTTGATCCTTTTTCTTTGCTGCCTTTTTGAATCAGTAACTTCTCCCCACATTGTTTCATTTCCTCAGTATGATGTATTTCTTTTGATTCTTATTTCCTTGGATGCTTCTCATTTTATTTCCATATCTTCTAATTAAACCCCCACATTAGTAGGGGATAATGAATTGGGATTCGCCCACGTTTTCTCCATCATATATATCATATGATGCTACATAGATTGTTTGCTGTATTTATTGTCCCTTGAACAGTCATGGTCATTTTGAGGCGGGTCGCCTTGTAGTAGTTGAGCGACTACCTCATTGAGCAACGTACCTGGAGGCCTGTGGCATGCAATCCAGAGCAATAAGGGTAAAAGCATCTTGCTCAAGGTTGCAACCATGACTGCACAGACCTTACATTGCTTTTTCTGTGCACAGCTCTATATAGTAACAACCATGCAATCACTCTAACACCCCCCCCCCCCCCCCCCCCCCCTCCAAAAAAACTATAAACTTAATTTTGCAACCAATTTACTACAGGAATGGTTTGTATTTTTTATTGTGTTATCATTGAAACAAGTAAGGAAAATATGAATTTTACTGTTTGTGGAGTATGTCTCCTGCTCACGTGGTTCAGTTTCAAATATAAAATTCTATATTTAGAGTTGGTTAATGTATTTCTGATGTCTGTGTCTAAGCATTGAATTTATGAAAGGAGTTTTATAAGGCAATTTATCACGTAATTGGCCTGTTCAACTATTACGATTGTACAATCCGAAAAGCTGTTCAACGTCTCAGGAAAATTAATTGAGGGTTTTCACTTACTTTTGTTTGAATATGAGTGATGTGATAAATAAGATTTTCCTTTTGCAGTGGAAAAAGCAGATATAATTTGCTGGTACTGAAACACACTGACAGAGCCATAGTAGCTGTCTCTGTCATTGAATCTGTATAAATGTCCTGTATGTGATTATTCTGTACTTGATATGCAATTATATAATTATGATGATAATTATGATTAAACTTGAAGTGTCTTTTTTTCCAATGATGTGATATTAAAATAATCTTTGGTGTGTCAAAAGGCTGCATGACAAGTCAGTTTTAAATGAAAGAATACAACAATTACATGAAACTGAAGCCAATGGTAAGGTAAAGGAATAGAATGTGGTAATTGAAAATTAGAATTGTATGTAATAAAAAGCGTAATGTTACTAGTGTAGGGCTTTAGACCAATAAAAACCAGCTGATCTTTATGGTTTCAAATATTTGCAACTATGAATATGTTTGAGAGTGTTTAGTTTACAGAAAATAATAAATGTTTCACTGGGAGGTAAAAAACATGTAATATTATCTCGGAATGTACTCGGTGTAATTGGTGTCTTTTGTCAATTTCTTGCCAACTATTGTGTTATTATTGTAGCTATTACTGATATCACCAACTATAATTTCCAGACTTTTTATTGGTTATTTGTCTTCTTTACTGGTAAAAAAGGCAGATCTCACTACAGGGTTAGTATTACAACAGTGAGGTACAGGAGGACCTCATCTTACTATTAAAAACACTTCCTTAGGGGACTATATAGAGAAATAAATATTGTAAAAACTTCCTTAGGGGACTATATAGAGAAATAAATATTGTAAAAACTTCCTTAGGGGACTATATAGAGAAATAAATATTGTAAAAACTTCCTTAGGGGACTAGAGAAATAAATATTGTAAAAACTTCCTTAGGGGACTAGAGAAATAAATATTGTAAAAACTTCCTTAGGGGACTATAGAGAAATAAATATTGTAAAAACTTCCTTAGGGGACTAGAGAAATAAATATTGTAAAAACTTCCTTAGGGGACTATATAGAGAAATAAATATTGTAAAAACTTCCTTAGGGGACTATAGAGAAATAAATATTGTAAAAACTTCCTTAGGGGACTAGAGAAATAAATATTGTAAAAACTTCCGTAGGGGACTAGAGAAATAAATATTGTAAAAACTTCCTTAGGGGACTAGAGAAATAAATATTGTAAAAACTTCCTTAGGGGACTAGAGAAATAAATATTGTAAAAACTTCCTTAGGGGACTATATAGAGAAATAAATATTGTAAAAACTTCCTTAGGGGACTATATAGAGAAATAAATATTGTAAAAACTTCCTTAGGGGACTAGAGAAATAAATATTGTAAAAACTTCCTTAGGGGACTAGAGAAATAAATATTGTAAAAACTTCCTTAGGGGACTAGAGAAATAAATATTGTAAAAACTTCCTTAGGGGACTATATAGAGAAATAAATATTGTAAAAACTTCCTTAGGGGACTATATAGAGAAATAAATATTGTAAAAACCTCCTTAGGGGACTATATAGAGAAATAAATATTGTAAAAACTTCCTTAGGGGGACTAGAGAACTAAATATTGTAAAAACTTCCTTAGGGGACTATAGAGAAATAAATATTGTAAAAACTTCCTGTAGGGGACTAGAGAAATAAATATTGTAAAAACTTCCTTAGGGGAATCAAAGAAGTAGATTAGTACCTCAATATTTGGGAAAGTAGGACAATACTGAACTGGTAGAGGATTAAAGGATTAGTATCACATCAGTTGGGAGAGTCATGACGATATTGTACAATATAAACTTCCTTAGGGGACTAAAGGATTAGTATCACATCAGTGGGGCGAGTCACGACGATGTTGTAGCATATAAACTTCCTTAGGGGACTAAAGGATTAGTATCACATCAGTGGGGCGAGTCACGAAGATGTTGTAGCATATAAACTTCCTTAGGGGACTAAAGGATTAGTATCACATCAGTGGGGAGAGTCATGAAGATATTGTACCATATAAACTTCCATAGGGGACTAAAGGATTAGTTTCACAGTTTCACAGCAGTAGGGCAAGTCACTGCGATGTTGTACCATATAAACTTCCTTAGGGGACTAAAGGATTAGTAACATTCTTAGGGAACTAAAGGATTAGTAACATTATTAGGGGACTAAAGGATTAGTAACATCCTTAGGGGACTAAAGGATTAGTAACATCCTTAGGGGACTAAAGGATTAGTGACATCCTTAGGGGACTAAAGGATTAGTAACATCCTTAGGGAACTGAAGGATTAGTAACATTATTAGGGGACTAAAGGATTAGTAACATCCTTAGGGGACTAAAGGATTAGTAACATCCTTAGGGAACTAAAGGATTAGTAACATCCTTAGGGGACTAAAGGATTAGTAACATCCTTAGGGGACTAAAGGATTAGTAACATCCTTAGGGAACTAAAGGATTAGTAACATTATTAGGGGACTAAAGGATTAGTAACATCCTTAGGGGACTAAAGGATTAGTAACATCCTTAGGGGACTAAAGGAGTAGTAACATCCTTAGGGGACTAAAGGAGTAGTAACATCCTTAGGGGACTAAAGGAGTAGTAACATCCTTAGGGGACTAAAGGATTAGTAACATCCTTAGGGGACTATAGGAGTAGTAACATCCTTAGGGGACTAAAGGAGTAGTAACATCCTTAGGGGACTAAAGGATTAGTAACATCCTTAGGGGACTATATGGTATAGTTTCCCTAATGTACAACTCACAGTGTCCACACAGTGTCCACACATTATCTTAATTGAAATCATGACAAACGATATCATGTGCTAACAGAAGAAAAGTTAAGTGTTAAAAACAAACATTTCAGTGATCTTATTTGAGAGATGTCTAAAACACGGCACGGCCAAGTTTCTGGATAATGCGGAAAACCAACAGCAGATTAATTTTTCTCCGGAATTTGTTTTTTGATGCAGACGTTTTTATTTTTTGTTTTTATAAAGAATAAGTGGTGCTGGAAGTTCAAATTTGATGTGGGCGGGCTTGAGAAACGGGAAATTTTATTTGGCCTAATATATTACCATACCTGCAGTGAATGGAACCTTTCATTTGATATATATATATGTTTCAATTAGCATTTCAGGTATCCTTAGTGTGATTATATAGGTGTGGATTGTCACACATTTAGGTGTTGATTGTAACACCATTATATACAGCTGTCATAAAAACTGTTACTCAGGTTACACTGCAGATCTAGTCAATGTTTGGGGTGTTCAGGTTACACTGCAGATCTAGTCAATGTTTGGGGTGTTCAGGTTACACTGCGGATCAAATCAATGTTTGGGGTGTTCAGGTTACACTGCGGATCAAATCAATGTTTGGGGTGTTCATGAACCGCTGATCACTTCACTGGTTCATAACTCTTTTAACTCTAAAGGATCAGCTGAGTTTCAAAGAACGAGGAGTTTACTATTTACAAGGTCAAACTATAATGTGTTAAGTGGTTAAAATTGTTGCCTAATTAGAGCCTGGTAGCCTCCCGAGACTATCACTTCCCTATAGTGTTTTGTAATCTATCGCTGTAGAAATAAAACTAAGTGCTCAAATTCAAGGTGAAGATTGTCAACTTAGCAAAAGAAGAATTATGCGGAGTACAAATAGCAAGAAAGATTTTTACATTTTGGATTCCTGAAATATCAGGTGGACATCAATTATTCTCTAATTATCCACAATTTGATGTTCATGAATGCTACAGTAAAAACTGTGAAATATGGTTTATCTTGTAGTAAACAAATAGTTATGGGTGTGTTTGCTCATAACTACTGAAATAAAAACAAGTGCTTGCTCAACTCATTGGCAGCTGTTTCCTTCACCCAGAGATTTATTTATACCTAGCTACATATTTGGCTAAGTCTCCTAAACAAAAAAAATATCTCTGAATAAATTGTTTCTTGAAATATTTCACCATTTTAGGTCATCTGTCTCGTTGCATGTTCTGATAGAGTTGTCATTGTATTAGACCTGACAGTACCTTGAGGTTAAAATGTTACTAAATCGAAAGCCTTGTTTTGGAAATGGTTTGCTTTGATGACTTTGATTGGTTGACATGTATTGTGAAGTAGGACATATGTATCCATATATAGGTATTTCTCATTTTTTTTTTTTTTTTTAAATATTTTCATGTTGTTATTGTATTGTCATAAAACTTTGTATTATGTCAATATTGACATTAAACATCTGTTATATTGTGCCAGGAAGATCCGGTTCAAAGTGGCATCATTTTGAGGACTTTTCGAAACAGAATTTTATTATGGACATCTTCAAGACGCTTGGCTTGAAGAGTTGTATTTTGTGATGTTGACACAAAAACAAAGAACATGTAGAATTCTTTAAGTAATTGACAGCATGTCAGTATATAACAACCAGTTTGTCAGTTCACATGTGCCCCATTCCCACTTGAATTTATCAAACTTTTATGAATGATATCCCAAATTTGAATTTTTTCACCTCTCAGATTTCCTTAGCATCTTGTTTTTGTTTTGTTTTTTTAATGATAGTTTTTAAGAAAAAAAAACCTGGTTCAAACCTGCACAATCAAGTATCTATATATCAATCCAACAGGCAAGAAGTTCAGGTACTGAAGTATAGTTCTGTGTGTATGTCTAGTAGGTACTGAGGTATAGTTTTGTGTGTATGTCTAGTAGGTACTGAGGTATAGTTCTGTGTGTATGTCTAGTAGGTACTGAGGTAGTTCTGTGTGTATGTCTAGTAGGTACTGAGGTATAGTTCTGTGTGTATGTCTAGTAGGTACTGAGGTATAGTTCTGTGTGTATGTCTAGTAGGTACTGAGGTAGTTCTGTGTGTAAGTCTAGCAGGTACTGAGGTATAGTTCTGTGTGTATGTCTAGCTGGTACTGAGGTATAGTTCTGTGTGTATGTCTAGTAGGTACTGAGGTATAGTTCTGTGTGTATGTCTAGTAGGTACTGAGGTAGTTCTGTGTGTAAGTCTAGTAGGTACTGAGGTAGTTCTGTGTGTAAGTCTAGTAGGTACTGAGGTAGTTCTGTGTGTAAGTCTAGTAGGTACTGAGGTATAGTTCTGTGTGTATGTCTAGTAGGTACTGAGGTATAGTTCTGTGTGTATGTCTAGTAGGTACTGAGGTATAGTTCTGTGTGTAAGTCTAGCTGGTACTGAGGTAGTTCTGTGTGTATGTCTAGTAGGTACTGAGGTAGTTCTGTGTGTAAGTCTAGTAGGTACTGAGGTAGTTCTGTGTGTATGTCTAGTAGGTACTGAGGTATAGTTCTGTGTGTATGTCTAGTAGGTACTGAGGTATAGTTCTGTGTGTAAGTCTAGTAGGTACTGAGGTAGTTCTGTGTGTAAGTCTAGTAGGTACTGAGGTAGTTCTGTGTGTATGTCTAGTAGGTACTGAGGTAGTTCTGTGTGTAAGTCTAGTAGGTACTGAGGTATAGTTCTGTGTGTATGTCTAGCTGGTACTGAGGTAGTTCTGTGTGTAAGTCTAGTAGGTACTGAGGTATAGTTCTGTGTGTATGTCTAGTAGGTACTGAGGTAGTTCTGTGTGTAATGTCTAGTAGGTACTGAGGTAGTTCTGTGTGTAAGTCTAGTAGGTACTGAGGTATAGTTCTGTGTGTATGTCTAGTAGGTACTGAGGTAGTTCTGTGTGTATGTCTAGTAGGTACTGAGGTATAGTTCTGTGTGTATGTCTAGTAGGTACTGAGGTATAGTTCTGTGTGTAAGTCTAGTAGGTACTGAGGTAGTTCTGTGTGTATGTCTAGTAGGTACTGAGGTATAGTTCTGTGTGTATGTCTAGTAGGTACTGAGGTAGTTCTGTGTTTAAGTCTAGTAGGTACTGAGGTAGTTCTGTGTTTAAGTCTAGCTGGTACTGAGGTATAGTTCTGTGTGTAAGTCTAGTAGGTACTGAGGTATAGTTCTGTGTGTATGTCTAGTAGGTACTGAGGAAGTTCTGTGTGTAAGTCTAGCAGGTACTGAGGTAGTTCTGTGTGTAAGTAGTAGGTACTGAGGTAGTTCTGTGTGTAAGTCTAGCAAGCTTTACATAGATATGTATATGTTACAGGTGATCCCCGATTTCTCTATGCTGTGTTGATCATGTTCTCTCTGATCACACACTATATGTTATATCTACAAACCTAGGGGTATTATGCGTTGGTCACCACACTGTATGTTATATCTACAAACCTAGGGGTATTATGAATTGGGTCACCACACTATATGCTATATCTACAAACCTAGGGGTATTATGTGTTGGGTCACCACACTATATGTTATATCTACTTTGGTTTGTTTGGTTTGTTTTTGTTTAACGTCCTATTAACAGCCAGGGTCATTTAAGGACGTGCCAGGTTTTGGAGGTGGAGGAAAGCCGGAGTACCCGGAGAAAAACCACCGGCCTACAGTCAGTACCTGGCAACTGCCCCACGTAGGTTTGGAACTCGCAACCCAGAGGTAGAGGGCTAGTGATAAAGTGTCGGGACACCTTAACCACTCGGCCACCGCGTTATATCTACAAACCTAGGGGTATTATGCATTGGTCACCACACTATATACTATATCTACAAACCTAGGGGTATTATGCGTTGGGTCACCACACTATATGTTATATCTACAAACCTAGGGGTATTATGCGTTGGTCACCTCTCTGTGCCCACTACACAATGTCTCTACGTCTGTTCAATGGATTAAATATTGTAAATTAAAGGTATCCACTTTTTTCTTCACTGTTTGATTTGTAGAAGTTAAACCAGTTTTAGATAATAGGGAGCGAAGAACCTTCATTTCGTTTGGCGTGGATTGATTGGATATAAAACTGACAAGACCAATGTATTGATATCTGGAGTTACTGATTTACTCAGAAGCTGTGCCATTTACTGTTAAACCTGGGAGATTGGTGACCCGTTACAAAGCGTTTATTACTCGTATGTAACCCTTTAATTCTACTATACAATCATAGTACGGTGACGGTGACGGCCTGTGAAACAAAAGGCAGGGTGTACAGGTAAATCATAGGTAGACCCGGCCAGTCAGCCAACCGTTACATTCCATATACACACAATACACTGGTACGTAGGTACGTAAGTCATTACTACACAGTTCCTACATCGGTAATGTTCGCATGGACCGTATATTGGAGAGTTGTGAATCCTTGTGATTATTGAGTTTTACAAATTCGTACTCTAACTAATGGATTGTAAAGCTAACTCGTTTGTGTTATCCTCCACTAACTAAAGTGATATACTGTTCCAGCATACCGGAGGGAGTTAAAACTGTAAGTTCCTTGTTGTCTACAAATTAGTGTCATTGATGTCTTCATGCTTATTTACTGTGACCTTGAACCTTCATATTGATTTACAATATAGTGTTCATTTTAAATATTCATCTAAATGTGAAACACTTTATTGGTATCTTTGTTAAACATGCTATTGATTTTTGAAGTTAGAAATGTTTTAAAGGCAATTTCAATATATGTATACTTTTAAGAATGTTATTTCAGAAATGAATTAATTCTTACTGTATTGATTACATTGCTGTTTCCAAAGTAACCTAACCTTTACAGTGAACATGTTAACAGCTTACTTTGCACTTCATTATCTATAATGCTGTGAGGTGACAATGTTGATGGTCTCTAATGCTGTACATTGCTATTTTTGTTATCATTGATCATGTTAAACTCATTTTGCCAAATAAGTGTGTCTGTGGTAGAGATCAGTCACAATATTCCCCACAGCCTGTCATGTTTTAAGTGTATAGAAAACGACAGGTTCAATATCATGTTGGAATTTCATATCTGATTTTCCACTTGGGTTAGAGAATTCTATATTTATCTGCTAACTGGACAGGAAACTGTATCCTTTTAATTAGGTTGTTGGATTGGAATGCATGTGTTTCATACTATTAAGTGTAATTATAAGTATAAAGAAAAACTTTGGTTTATTTTTTAGGATGTTGTTATAATTAGTGATTAAGACATACAAATATCTTCTTTGTACAAGTCGTTTAGTGTCAAGGTGATCACGTCTAAGTGGTAAAAACTTCATAGGAGTTCAGCACCAAATTATCATATTCAAATGATTATACACATTACTGGTAAATGCCTAAAATTTCACTTCTTTTAAAAACATTTTGAAAAATAGAAAAACTGATTAAGTAAATGTTTTTTTAACAAATGTGAGTTTAATATGTTTTTACTAGGATAGATTTGGAGCTGTTTGTAAGGATTTGTACCCAGGTGCTTCATGCATCCATCATAAGGTTCAAGATTGTCATTTATTATATATTTCATTGTGTAATTTTTCTTTAATATAATATATAAACACATAAGTTCTGCATATAATAAAGTAAAGAGAAAACGTATGAATGTGTACTTGACAGGTTGAGTATTACAGATTCCCTGTTTGTGATTTGTGATAGGTTTAGTTGGTACAGTATAAGATGGCCTTGTATGATAATTAATGTTTTAACAAACATAAACAGTTTGTGGTCCAAGAGACTTTGATGTTGTACATGTACTTGTTTAAGTCTGTCTGGGGCTTTGAGATCTCTGCTATTTCCATCTACAATATTATCACAACTATGCAAATATTGCCTGTCAAATAAAAATATGATGACTTGTAAACACTAATTTTTTTGTTTGCTGGTTTTATCGCCCCATGAACAGCCAGGGTCATTTTGAGTTTGGGGTCTCCTTGTAGTAGTTGGTGACTACCTCAAAAACACTTCTCTGTGACCTTTTCAAAATAGTTAGTAAATAAAAGTTAACATTAGGTAAAAACTTTTCATCGTAAAACCTTTGGTTTAAATGTTCTATAGTACTATTGGTACCTTATGATCAGTATAGTAACACAGTTTAATGAAATACACCTGTACAATTATATATGTCATCAGATTTTAATTATAACACATTGTTTAACTTCATACATGTGTATCAAATTGTGATGTGAGTGATGGTCGTGGAGAGGACTTGTCTGTCATACATGTGATGTGTGTGATGGTCGTGGAGAGGACTTGTCGGACATACATGTGATGTGTGTGATGGTCGTAGAGAGGACTTGTCTGTCATACATGTGATGTGTGTGATGGTCGTAGAGAGGACTTGTCTGTCATACATGTGATGTGTGTGATGGTCGTAGAGAGGACTTGTCGGACATACATGTGATGTGTGTGATGGTCGTAGAGAGGACTTGTCTGTCATACATGTGATGTGTGTGATGGTCGTGGAGAGGACTTGTCTGTCATACATGTGATGTGTGTGATGGTCGTAGAGAGGACTTGTCTGTCATACATGTGATGTGTGTGATGGTCGTAGAGAGGACTTGTCTGTCATACATGTGATGTGTGTGATGGTCGTAGAGAGGACTTGTCTGTCATACATGTGATGTGTGTGATGGTCGTGGAGAGGACTTGTCTGTCATACATGTGATGTGTGTGATGGTCGTGGAGAGGACTTGTCTGTCATACATGTGATGTGTGTGATGGTCGTGGAGAGGACTTGTCTGTCATACATGTGATGTGTGTGATGGTCGTGGAGAGGACTTGTCTGTCATACATGTGGTGTGTGTGATGGTCGTGGAGAGGACCTGTCTGTCATACATGTGATGTGTGTGATGGTCGTAGAGAGGACTTGTCTGTCATACATGTGATGTGTGTGATGGTCGTGGAGAGGACTTGTCTGTCATACATGTGATGGTCGTGGAGGAGGACTTGTCTGTCATAACCTGTGGTGTGTGTGGGATGGTCGTAGAGAGACTTGTCTGTCATACATGTGAGTGTGTTGATGGTCGTGGAGAGGACTTGTCTGTCATACATGTGATGTGGTGATGGTCGTTAGAGAGGACTTGTCTGTCATACATGTATGTGTGTGGATGGTCGTGGAGAGGACTTGTCTGTCATACATGTTATGTGTGTATGGTCCGTGGAAGAGGACTTGTCGTCATACATGTGATGTGTGTGATGGTCGTAGAGAGACTTGTTGTCATACATGTGATGTGTGTGATGGTCGTGGAGGACTTGTCTGTCATACATGTGATGTGTGTGATGGTCGTGGAGAGGACTTGTCTGTCATACATGTGATGTGTGTGATGGTCGTGGAGAGGACCTGTCTGTCATACATGTGATGTGTGTGATGGTCGTAGAGAGGACTTGTCTGACATACATGTGATGTGTGTGATGGTCGTGGAGAGGACTTGTCTGTCATACATGTGATGTGTGTGATGGTCGTGGAGAGGACTTGTCTGTCATACATGTGATGTGTGTGATGGTTGAGGCGATTATATCTCGTCTGTCATTCATGTAATGTGAATGTCTTGTCTGACTTACATGTGAGTCGGTAAAAGTCAGTATACATACCATAGTCAATCAAACATCAGTAATATCTGGACATCAACAAACTTTTGTGCTTTGTATTGTTTTGATTGATTTAAAGGGAGGTTTTTAAACTTTGAATCACTGGAATAAATGAACTGCATATGGTTAAACACCAAGTAATAGAGAGATCTTAATTCAGATTAACCTTGACTAAGACTTCTGTTCAATAGATTGTTTTGTCTTAACTGCTACTTCTAGAATATCCTGTGTACACGTCAAAATTACAAAATTAACAGCATTTCTCCTGTACAAATCACAACACAAGCTCTGTACAAAGCAAACAAGCACTGTACCCTGTACACAACAAACAAGCTCTGTACCCTGTACACAACAAGCAAGCTCTGTACCCTGTACACAACAAACAAGATCTGTACCCTGTATACAACAATCAAGCTCTGTACCCTGTACACAACAATCAAGCTCTGTACCCTGTACACAACAAACAAGCTCTGTACCCTGTACACAACAAACAAGCTCTGTACCCTGTACACAACAAACAAGCTCTGTACCCTGTACACAACAAACAAGCTCTGTACCCTGTACACAACAAACAAGCTCTGTACCCTGTACACAACAAGCAAGCTCTGTACCCTGTACACAACAAGCAAGCTCTGTACCCTGTACACAACAAACAAGATCTGTACCCTGTATACAACAATCAAGCTCTGTACCCTGTACACAACAAACAAGCTCTGTACCCTGTACACAACAAACAAGCTCTGTACCCTGTACACAACAAACAAGCCCTGTACCTTGTACACAACAAACAAGCTCTGTACCCTGTACACAACAAACAAGCTCTGTACCCTGTACACAACAAACAAGCTCTGTACCCTGTACACAACAAACAAGCTCTGTACCCTGTACACAACAAACAAGCTCTGTACCCTGTACACAACAAACAAGCTCTGTACCCTGTACACAACAAACAAGCTCTGTACCCTGTATACAACAAACAAGCCCTGTACCTTGTACACAACAAGCAAGGTATGTACCCTGTACACAACAAACAAGTTCTGTACCCTGTACACAACAAACAAGCTCTGTACCCTGTACACAACAAGCAAGGTATGTACCCTGTACACAACAAACAAGCTCTGTACACAACAAACAAGCTCTGTTCGCTGTGTGTATAATATGATTTTATTGATCATCTTGTTTTGAAATCTGATTGATCTTTGTCCTGCTGATCACAAGGATTAATGTGTATCCATACAGTGTGGCCACCCACTTGACTGGTACCTCTACCCCTAACAGGGGATAGCCACCCACTGGTACCTCTACCCCTAACAGAGGATAGCCACCCACTGGTACCTTTACCTCTAACACGGGATAGCCACCCACCGGTACCTCTACCCCTAGCAGAGGATAGCCACCCACCGGTACCTCTATCCCTACAGAGGATAGCCACCCACCAGTACCTCTATCCCTAACAGAGGATAGCCACCCACTGGTACCTCTACCCCTTACAGAGGATAGCCACCCACCGGTACCTCTACCCCTACAGAGGATAGCCACCCACCGGTACCTCTACCCCTAACAGAGGATAGCCATCCACTGGTACCTCTACCTATAACAGAGGATAGCCACCCACCTGTACCTCTATCCCTAACAGAGGATAGCCACCCACTGGTACCTCTACCCCTAACAGAGGATAGCCACCCACTGGTACCTCTACCCCTAACAGAGGATAGCCACCCACCGGTACCTCTACCCCTAACAGAGGATAGCCACCCACCGGTACCTCTATCCCTACAGAGGATAGCCACCCACCGGTACCTCTACCCCTAACAGAGGATAGCCACCCACTGGTACCTCTACCCCTAACAGAGGATAGCCACCCACCGGTACCTCTATCCCTACAGAGGATAGCCACCCACCGGTACCTCTACCCCTAACAGAGGATAGCCACCCACCGGTACCTCTATCCCTACAGAGGATAGCCACCCACCGGTACCTCTACCCCTAACAGAGGATAGCCACCCACTGGTACCTCTACCCCTAACAGAGGATAGCCACCCACTGGTTGGTACCAACAGAGGATAGCCACCCACCGGTACCTCTACCCCTAACAGAGGATAGCCACCCACTGGTACCTATACCCCTAACAGAGGATAGCCACCCACTGGTACCTCTACCCCTAACAGAGGATAGCCACCCACTGGTACCTCTACCCCTAATAGAGGATAGCCACCCACTGGTACCTCAACCCCTTATAGAGGATAGCCACCGACCGGTACCTCTACCCCTAACAGAGGATAGCCACCCACTGGTACCTATACCCCTAGCAGAGGATAGCCACCCACTGGTACCTCTACCCCTAACAGAGGATAGCCACCCACTGGTACCTCTACCCCTAACAGAGGATAGCCACCCACTGGTACCTCTACCCCTAACAGAGGATAATGTGTTCAGGTTAGACCAATGTCCTGTCTGTGGTGTTTGTCCACTCAGCTTAAAGCTCAACTTATATATGGTGTAAACAAACTTTTCAAATGTTGTCATAAAACCAACTACATTCCCGTTCAACCTGTGGGTCATATCCCACTTATTAACTTGCAAACAAAACAGCACAGGTATGGTTTTGGATCTAGTTATATAATTAAGCAATAAATCTTGAATTGTTATGTATATGTAGTAGAAAATGTCTTTTTTTGTACTGCATCTTATCATAAAATTTAGAAAGTTATAATGTAGAATTTCAAATACAGGGTGAAAAGTTGTTTGCTAACCATACCATTGGGACAGTTAGAGTTCATATAATTCCATTGACCTTGTGGTTCGGTGATCATGTACATCAAATACATCATTTCACCAAACTGGAAAATTGTATTAAAGTTCTTCATTGAGATGAGAAAGGATATGTTATAGATTTTATATACAGAATTGAAATAGCATGAGATAGTAAGCATTCAGCTATTCCTTAAGAACTGATAAAGCATTAAATAAAATGTTCTTAATGTGATTTCTATTGAGAATGGTTGTTTGAAAATGACTAAAGTTCATACCTGGTTTATGTTATTGGAACAGAGTGCTGATAATGTGCAATTCTGTGAAAATGTGCGATGAATTGTGTTATTGTAAATACAAAGTACTAATGAATTCTGTTGAAGTTTCTTATGAGCATTATTGTAAATTAAATTTCTGTTGATAATAAATCTGGAGGAAATCAAGCATCTAGTCAGATGTTATAATACTAGAGGAAGAGAAGAAATGAATCGATATATCAACATAAACAGTTAATAAAAGGCTTCACTTGGAGATCGAGTACATGGACTGGTTAGATTTTATGGTGCTGTGTGTAGTAATTAAAGTGATGACCATATTGTGATGTTACGTGTGTGCGCTATCTAGATATTACATGGACTGGTAAGATTTCACGGTGGATGTTATGGTGAATTGAGGACGATGTGTAATCAAATAGTCTGCATCCTAGTCTCTTTAGCCCGCCATCATCATATGGTGGGATATTCAAATCGCCCTGCCCGGTGGTCTGTCTGTCCATAAACAATCCTTAATGTTACGGCTATATTTCTTGGAAAAGTTCTGGAGTGTTCAATCAAATTTGTTTGAAAAACCATGTTATGAAATTAATCAGATATGTTGTATATTTCAAGTTGTATGGAAATTTATTTACATTACTTTTTCCTTTTTGCATAATTTGAATGCATATAATTATATATCCATTTTGTATTAACATGCAATATACCAAAATATTCAATTTCCCTAGCAAATTATAGATTTGATCGCATGATAGTTTTCATTCCTAACTGAAGGTTAAATATGCAACTGTTAAAATGACAATATTTAAATTTTCACATTGGCATAATGCCATCATTTAAAGATATGTGTTTGAATATGTGTTGTTTTTTTTATTATATGAACATTATTATGTTCCTAAAATATAAAGAATACCAAGTTTTGTTGAAGTATTTAGCTTACATATAACACAAAGAGCCAGTGAGCTTATTATGGTGCATACGTTAGTCAATCATCCTTTGTCTGTCTGTCTGATCATCAACTTCTGGAAAACTACAAGCAACTGAAAACTGATATTTGGCCAGGAGGTACATGAGGAAGAGTACATGTAAATGAACTTAATCTTTTGTCAAGGCCAAAGGGGTCACGTATGTTAAAAACTTTAAGAATCTTCAAGTTCTAGAAAACTCAAAGAGACCTGATATTTTACAGCAGGTACCTTTGACAGAGTGGTATACATTTTCCTCATATAAAATGCCTTGACCTATTTTCAAGGTCACTATATCTAGGGGTCAAATAATTAAAGAAATTAATTTGCAGGTCTTATTTGGAAGTTTTAAAAGACCAAGGGTACTACTCATCTTGTGGTAACAGGTTCCTGCTCTGTGATGTTAAATTTCATCATATAAATGACATTGACCTATTTTTAAGGTCGCAGAATCACATAGTATAACATTCCTTTGCAAATCTTCTTCTTATGTTATAAAAATACAGGGTACTCATCTTTGGCCAATAGGCACCTGCTGTGGAGTGATATAAGTCAGTGCTCCTTTTCTAATTTAAAGCATATCTTAGTGTTTTATTCTGACATAATTGCGTTAATGGTAGTTAATGATCTAGCTAAGAAAAGCTTATTGTTATTGTAATAATTTGTTGAAGAACTATATCTATGGCGTAATATTTTTTCACAGGATACTATACTGTGAATACTCACATTGAATAAAATATTGTCCCCCACTATTCAAACACTGTCTTTGTCATGTAGATTGTAAAACACCAATAATGCATATTATACATCTACATCCGAATTATAGACAAAAGGAACAGATCGAGAACTGTATCTCTGTAATGCTGAATTCATTTACAATATAGATAATTTTCTGGTTCATATATTATTAGAATGTAGTCTGACCACTGACAAACCTGTGTATACAACTCAGACTTTTCACTACTACATCAAAAAGCATACTTACACAATGTTGAATTAATGAATAAATGGTTTTGGAACAAGGGTATAGTGATCGAAATTGGTTGGTCTGTGGTGCATGCTGTGCACTGGACCAATTCCAATGAAACTTTGAATGATTGAACTGTATTTTGTGTTTAAAACATTTTTGATAGAATTGTTTCCTGTTTTTTGTTGTTTTTACATTTTGACTCTTAATGGATTTTTGAACAAAATCCATCAAAAAATGCTTATTGATGCTTTTTTTTCTTCTAAATAACCAAAAATGTGTATATTGGCATCCCAGTGTGATTTACATGTTCTGGTTCATTTATCCATTTGATACTTCTAGTGCATATGAATGACACAACCATTCATGTTACTGCTTGCTGTATGAAATGTTGTATTCAGAGACCATTCTGTGAGTGTTGTGACATTATTTTACTGAGCAATGCTTTTCTTAATACTGAAACTGTTAATGAATGCTGAACTTTGTAAATAGCCAAATGTACAAGAAATTCCACTGAGATGTGTATGTTTGCAATATGGTTTAAATGATAAAAAGTGCTTGTTTTATCATCTTTATGGAAAAGCCGTGAATCATCCTAGTTTTAATTTGATTATCCTCAATAAAATGTTGGATCTTGTCCAGCATGTCTGAGAGTCACGGGAGATACTTTCACAGGTGTACCAAGTAAAAAATCAAAACCTCCACGAAGATATTCATTTATCAGTCATAACCTGTCAAGCCTTGTGTTGGATTTAAATTGCCCCTATTGGAAGTGAAAGGGTGAAGTCATGGGCCAACATTTGATCTATGTCAAACTTGATAATAAAAAGGTGTAATTTTGGAACTTACATCGGTAACAATTTATCAAAAGGTTGTACTCTTCCGTTCATAACATGCCCCAGTGTTTTCCTAGATTGATGTCACTATCTTGTATTTGATACCAGTGACAGAATTATGATGAAAGAAATTTTAAGTAAAAATCGATATTTGTGTTGATCACCTGAGTCCTTTATAGATGTATTGGATATAAGCCTAGATAAAAATATCACGGATGGCTCAGGATATATAACACTATCCATTGACCCCATATCACAGTGTGTAACTCGATCAACTACCTAAACTTCTTCATTCTATTGCCACCTCAAGTTTGTGACTTGCCGTTAGTCCTATGTTAATAGAACTGGTTAATATTAAACCATTGAGATTTATTAAATGCATTACAAACTGTGTTATACATTAGAAATCAAAGAAATTGATACACAACTAGGATTGCACGCTGTCAACCTTTTGGCCCTAAATTTAGACTTGGTTAAATTGTCTGTAAAATTTTGTCCTGATAAAAGACCTGATTCAAATATGTAAGACACAGCCTGCAGCTTATCATCATGTTATTGAATTCTACATCAAATTCAAAATTATGACAGTCTTAAATTTCTTAAAACTTTAAGAATGAGGATTCTAATTAAGTTTTTAAGAGTTATTGTTGCCAGTAGATACTCCATTACATGGAACAGACAATTTTCACCCTGTGTCATCGTAAGCCACGTGAGCATGCAGTGGTTATCATAGTCTGCGAAATACTAAATCCATATCCTGTGTGATTTCAGCTGCGGAAGATTGAGCACCGGTTAGGAGATCACCGTCCCCATCTCAATGAGACAGCTGAGACTAGCATCACTGAGTATCCCTCACTGGACCAGACGTACAGCAAGACTGAGTTTCCCTCAGGGGTACGTACAGTTATCTCCCCTGTCCACCTGCTTCTATAGAATATATTTAAATTCCCCAAATATTCATCTGATTCAAATCTGGGCTATAGAAGAGCTGAAAATAAGTGATGAGATATATACCACTTGATAGATGAATGTATTGATTAATCTTTTCCAGTTAGAAATCTGAAAAAATGGCCAAAGATTAATATGTGCATATATCCGTTTCAACAAAGTTGACTATGAAATTCCAATTTTCTTTTGTGAAGTAAAACTTTTGTTAACACATTTTCTCATTTCAATTGTATGCAGTGCTCCGAGGAATCTGACAATTGACATGCATCTGTGTTTGACTTCCAGCTTTAACCATTTTGTGATTTTGAAATCAATTACATGAGAATGCCCTTAAGCCTTATAAAGGTTTTAATTTTCAATATGTATATATAACTGGTCAGTAAACAGCCCAGACTGTATAGTTAAACTCTCAGTAAGTACAAAAACCACTCTCTCAAGGCTATACTACACCATCGTGATATTCTTTATGAATTATTAATGAGCATGTATTTATGATTGTATTTATGATAGGAACTATGAAATTGCCCTAAAGATTAAAATTACCTTACAGAACATTCGATAACACAATAAAACAAACAATACATATCCCTTGAAAGATAACTTGATATTTTTTCCTGATAATATCTTTCCACAATAATGATGTCTAGAAGGTTGAGGAATTTTAAATGATCGAAAGTAGTAGATTCTTGTCCCAAATATCTCATTCTAATTATTGTAATTTGTCTCCATTAAAGGATGTCAAGCAGCAACATATAAAAGCAACTGTAGAGCACAGAATTTACGACTTATGATTATATAATCCATTTTGATAGTCGGTTATATAAAGGAAGGTGAATTTTGACATTGCATGTTAAGTGCTTGTTACTACAAGAACAGGTAGGCGTTGGATAAGTTGTTCTTTGTGTCAGGTCACAGTAATAGGTGTTTTTACCAGCACACATTGTTTGATATGTCCTGTAGACATGCAACCTGGCTGAGAACAAAACACGTCTCACCCTCTCGTTTATTGGACGATTTACTGGATAGTTTATGTCCATTTATTGGAGAACGTCCAAACCTTTTTGTATGCCGTTCTTACTAAGTCACAATTTTCATGACTTATTTGTACAGGAGATAAATGATTTTCTATGTTGTCTTTTAACGTTTTTGTTATGATCATTGGTTTGAATTCACATATAAAGATTGTGTAATTGACTTGTATGAACTTCGTCAATACCATACATTTAAGCCTTGGTTTTGCAAACAACTTGAATTAAGGACCTTCACAAAATCTGGACCTGGAGCAAATCTTCAAAACCAAATTACTGTACTTGGTATTTATAAACCCCCTCCCCCTTTTGGGGGTATATTAAACCTGTCACTTGTCCGTTCCCTTTTAATTTAATTTTGCATTGCTGCATATTATTGATGAAGCTCCATACATGGCACTTTGTTCGACTATAGAGGAATCAAAACCCAGGTAGAATGTACTAATGGTGAGAGTTTGATCTGCTGTCCGGTGATATTCATTGATGATTGACATCAGAGGCTTTATCTGAAGAGAATACTGAAGTTCTTGTAATACAATGAAAAGCACTGATAGGTTGACAGACATTGTTTAGTCCTAACAGAAGATTTTCTTTAATTAACATGTGATACATGCACCATGCTGGTACTACTTCACTTTAATTAGCTATAGTCTCCAGGCGACTGACTACAATCAACACTGGCATGTCTTAGACACTTTGGTACTGACAGCATCAAAGGTACAAATAGAGATGTATACCTGTATACTTTGACACATCAGTGAAAATCTAAATGGATGGAGATTAAATTACACCAAATTATTTCAGGTATTCATATGAGAGCTGGGATAGCTTTATCATTATTTCAGTCCATGTATTATTTATTAGGAGGATAAAGGACCTTTGGTTACCATTTCTGTCAAAATCAAAATTCATTCACGAAACATTTAATTGAAGTTTGATTGATTGCTTCGTCATTACTCTAACAATATTGCAAAATGACACAAACATATGTTTCCAGTTGATAAACAGTGGAATTGTTGTTTGTATTTTGCATTGATGAGAAGATAAAAGATAAGAATTATATTGTGGTGGTACAACAAAGATATAAATGTTATGGATGTCAGTCAGGGATAATTGTACATTGTGTTGTTGTTACCGGTAACTATTATGAGCTAATGGCTTATTTAACAAATAGCTGTTTTTGCTATTGGTATAGATCATGCATGTACCATTCATACTCTCATAAAGGAAGCTAACAAATAATACCACATCATGGGATGTCATGTTTTGGTGAAGTTAAACATTCACTTCACAACCTGATGTAATACCACATCAGTGGACGTCATGTTTTGGTGAAGTTAAACATTCACTTCACAACCTGATATAATACCACATCAAGGGATGTCATGTTTTGGTGAAGTTAAACATTCACTTCACAACCTGATGTAATACCACATCAGTGGACGTCATGTTTTGGTGAAGTTGAACATTTTGTTCACAACCTGATGTAATACCACAACATGGGATGTCATGTTTTGGTAAAGTTAAACATTCGCTTCACAATAATACCACACCAGTTGATGTCATGTTTTGGTGAAGTTAAACATTCACTTCACAGTAATACCACAACATGGGATGTCATGTTTTGGTGAAGTTAAACATTCGCTTCACAATAATACCACATCACGGGATGTCATGTTTTGGTGAAGTTAAACATTCGCTTCACAATAATACCACATCACGGGATGTCATGTTTTGGTGAAGTTAAACATTCGCTTCACAATAATACCACATCATGATCATGGGATGTCATGTTTTGGTGAAGTTAAACATTCCGTTCACAATAATACCACATCACGGGATGTCATGTTTTGGTGAAGTTAAACATTCACTTCACAGTAATACCACATCACGGGATGTCATGTTTTGGTGAAGTTAAACATTCCGTTCACAATAATACCACATCACGGGATGTCATGTTTTGGTGAAGTTAAACATGTAGTATTGAGTTTGAATTGGTTACCACAGGGACGTGTTGGCCGAGTGGTTAAGGTGTCCCGACACTTTATCACTAGCCCTCCACCACTGGGTTGCGAGTTCGAAACCTACGTGGGGCAGTTGCCAGGTACTGACCGTAGGCCGGTGGTTTTTCTCCGGGTACTCCGGCTTTCCTCCACCTCCAAAACCTGGCACGTCCTTAAATGACCCTGGCTGTTAATAGGACTTTAAACAAAAACAAACCAAGGTTACCACAGAGACAGCTTTGGTTAGGTCTTAGGTCAGTGGCCAGCATACTGGGTCAGAAGAATAGCCAGGGGCTGGACTGTAACTGATGGTCAAGTTAACACCTGAGTGTGTATAGTTTGATGTTATATGGGTTTATATCTACAGTCAACAGCTTTAAGCTGGTGACCAAACACTTTAGGTATATATAGGTACAGGGTGTGGTACCGCCATTCCTGGTGCGGGACTACAGGCTGGTGGTGCTGGGAGAAACCCTCATTGACAGTGTTTTACCCTGCAGTCAGGGTTTGGCACTACTGCAGTCTTTATGGAGTTACATGGTTTTAACATCTTATCCTTCCTAAGGTTGGTTTAGGTCTGTAAAGCACTTTCATTTGACATCACTAGTGGCATTCTTAACCATCTGTCCTGAAGTCACACATTTCTACAAACTTCTCTGTTTTTACCTGATAATGAAGATTTCACACGTTTGTCAATGTGTTTTGATTGGCTTAAAAGATTCTATGGCTGAGTATATAACTAAGTATATTTGATGAGACACAACTATATGTGAGATGTATATAACAGATTCCGGGGACTGCATGCATGCTGACATTCAGTTGTGACAGATATAGAAGGATAGAGCCTCGGGCTGGATCAGATCATGATGTATTATTTCAGTGCTTGTTACCAGGAACTGCTTTTGATTTTACAATTAAGTTATAAACTCTAAGGTGCTGCAGTATTCGCAGTACACACAGTAGGTAAAGACATGTATGGCATTGTGCATATAGTATTATTTCAGGTTGTGATTGATGAAACATGCCTTGTTGGATTCAGTATTGGTTGTGTATTGTTTCAGTATTGGTTGTGTATTGTTTCAGGCTGTAGTAGACAAAACATGCCTTGTTGGATTCAGTATTGGTTGTGTATTGTTTCAGTATTGGTTGTGTATTGTTTCAGTATTGGTTGTGTATTGTTTCAGTATTGGTTGTGTATTGTTTCAGTATAGGTTGTGTATTGTTTGGTGGTGTATTGTTTCAGTATTGGTTGTGTATTGTTTCAGTATAGGTTGTGTATTGTTTGGTGGTGTATTGTTTCAGTATTGGTTGTGTATTGTTTCAGTATTGGTTGTGTATTGTTTCAGTATTGGTTGTGTATTGTTTCAGTATTGGTTGTGTATTGTTTCAGTATAGGTTGTGTATTGTTTCAGTATTGGTTGTGTATTGTTTCAGTATTGGTTGTGTATTGTTTCAGGCTGTGGTAGACAAGTATGGAAGGAGTGCCTACATGAGGAGCAAGGCTCACGCTGGGGGAGCAGCAGAAGGCACCAGGAAGATCAGCAGGATGGGTCAGTACCAACAATACATATTAGGGGAGATATGTAGATTTGATATGTAACTTTATGTTGATCAAGGGAGATATGTAGATTTGATATGTACCGTTATGTAAATCTTTATAAGTAGATTTGATATGTACCGTTATGTGGTTTACATATTAGGGGAGATAAGTAGATTTGTAAATTAGGGGAAATATGTTTTACATATTAGGGGAGATAAGTATATATGATATGTACTGTTATGTACTAAATCAAGGATTTATATATGTACTGTTACATAAATCAAGGATGTTGACGCTAAAAATATAATTTCAGTGACACTTGTAATATAGGGACTAGCTTAATCCAATTTTACATGAAATGTTACAGTACATGATAGCTGCTGTTAACTGCATGGTACAGTAAAACTTTCTTAAGATGACTTTACCTGCTTGATATAAATTTCTGTTAAAAGTATCACAAAGTAAATTCAAATTCCCAGTTTTAGCTCTTCTTCACTTATACATATTACAACTTCACATAAAACAAATTTCTTTTGATACAAAGTCATTTTGTGGTCCCGTCAGGTAAATACTTGTACCAAATACAAATTCTTCCTAGCCCATTTTTCTGGAAGTGTCGATTGTAACCTCGTTTCAAACAGAAACCTAGGGCCAAAAAGGGGAATCGATCGACACATAATCAAATATGTACAGGTAAGGAACACATTGGACGAGGATGACATACTCTTGTCATATTTTCTTCAGTGGAACAGTATTCCGAAGGACCGTAAGATCAGTCTTTAAGGAGTATGTCACCATTGACGACAGCATCATTATGTCCCATGGCATTGATGACAAGGAAATTATCGCGTCATTATCAGATAAAAATGACAAAGGTGACGAGTCCGGTGGTGATTCAGTTGTATGTGAAAGTAATGAACCTATTAGATCTCAAACTGCATATCAATGTATTGCGACTTGATCTGCGTAGATATATCTATTCAACTGAGAACACCCCACAGGGACTGTTCAGTAGCCTGTTGGCATTTGAATCCAATATTTCAAGAAAGTATCAGTAGAGGACCAGGTCAAGATCAGGGAATGCTTTAAAAAGATCTAAAAATGTAAATTTAGAAGTAAGTGAATTTTAAGATAAACAATGTCAGTTTATAAAATAAAGTTAGCATTCAGTGTTGGTTTTTGTGTTACCTAATTGAGCCGAAATGTGGAGTCGGAGACAGAAGTATTAAACGTTATCTAGAATGTTAATCATCAGAAACTCTTATAAAAATAAATACAGAAATAAAAGATAAGAATACACTAGTGATTGTGTCAAGGTGACCTTTATCTTTACATCAATATATACATTGAACTGTTAACATTGTTAATAATAGATATATGTAAATGTTTCAACTTTCACCATAAAGGTCAATCATTGTCATTTTCAAATAGAAGTCTTGATAAGTTCATTTGCTATCTGGTGACATTGGTTGATTTAATGAAAAATTAATCTCAACATTCCTATACACAATAAAACGGTATTGATTTTCACAAATGTTTAAACCGTTGCTTTATGAGAGACTGGGGGAATCATTTCTCACCATGAACATGAATTTCATTGCCAGCCCGTAATAGCAGTTTGATCTCCCTGTACTTGGATACGTCCATATTTACACATCGTTTTCCACACAAATCACCTATGCTGACAGCGCACGGTTTTGTGATCCAATTTGGTCGGACACACCTCATTATTGCTCGTTAAATGTAGGTACAATTCCTTAGTGTCCACTGGGCCACCTACACGGTGCCTGACTTGTACATCTCCTTTCAAAAGGCTAACAATAAGGACTGGCTTTCACCTGACAAGGTACATTGAGTTTAAGACCGAGATGTGCTACTGGGCTTAAATTCAATTTCAGTTGCAAATTACTAAGTTATCCATGTTGATCAGAGTAGCCATTTAAATGGTAGTTATTAAAATCTGACTCTAGTGTGGCCAGCTTTGTTAGGTAATCCTCTGAACCAAAAGAAATTACTTAACTGATTCTTGGAATAAAAGGAACAGGTTTGGTAGATCTGTGTGACAGCTGTACAGGATTGTTCTAGACATTGGGTTTGGTACATTGAAGGCATAGACCTATCAGCAAACTGTTACGAAGGCATAGACCTATCAGCAAACTGTTACGAAGGCATGGACCTATCAGCAAACCGTTACGAAGGCATAGACCTATCAGCAAACCGTTACGAAGGCATAGACCTATCAGCAAACCGTTACGAAGGCATGGACCTATCAGCAAACTGTTACATGATCTTGCATGAGATACACAAATGTGCAATACCGTAAAATTAAGATACTTGATTATGCTACAAAGTTATACCAAATCGCTGATCCATAGTATAGGTAATTGGCTACTGTACGCTGTTATCAGATGGTGGTTGTCTTTAATATTCATCAGCTGTATATGTGATTTAGGAGATATGCTGGTTTTACAAGTTGATATGCTTTCACTTTTCGCATAGGTAGTCACATAAATGTCGGGGTTACCAATACAAACAAGTATAATTCTATAACTATACATACCAACACAAACAAATATAATCCTATAACTATACATACCAACACAAACAAATATAATCCTATAACTATACATACCAACACAAACAAATATAATCCTATAACTATACATACCAACACAAACAAATATAATCCTATAACTATACATACCAACACAAACAAATATAATCCTATAACTATACATACCAACACAAACAAATATAATCCTATAACTATACATACCAACACAAACAAATATAATCCTATAACTATACATACCAATACAAACAAGTATAATCCTATAACTATACATACCAACACAAACAAATATAATCCTATAACTATACATACCAACACAAACAAATATAATCCTATAACTATACATACCAACACAAACAAATATAATCCTATAACTATACATACCAACACAAACAAGTATAATTCTATAACTATACATACCAACACTAAAATGTGGCTAGATTTCAAACACTTTCTGATAAAAATAGATTATCAAACCTGTAGTTTAGTCTTACATAAACTTAGATAATTTAACAGGCTAAAATTTGGATGTGCCAAAATAAAATGTTAGCAGTATATTTAACATAGAATGAAAAATTAAGAGTTAAGTGTATTGTCCCATATTAAAATTGATACTAATGAGAATGTCATGGTCTACAGGAGATCGGTAGGAGGTGGAGCTGTATAAAAGGTTTAGTCGTTGACAAACACTGCAGAATATGTAACCCTCATGATATATATGTTTTAATGGGATTGGGTATTGATTTCTACACAATTTAATAGGCCCAGCATTATGTGAAATCTTCCATGGTTGGCTGATGAATATGGATATAGATTGTGACATGATTGGGTCTAGCAAGAATCTAGCTTTCAATGTAGTGTAACAAAGTAACTGCATGCATGGCCTGGTAAAAAATGGTAAAAATATGTCAAAGATTGTACCATTAAGTATGATAGGAATTTCTCAAAAATGTTGATTTTAAACTTCTTTTGGTGTATAAAATCACCTGAATCTAACTATAGATAGCTGTATCCAGGTAGGTGATGTAGGTGAGGATGTCTGTCTCACCTGGTAATTACAGTTAATCACCTGTTTTAATGATCACTATATATATACAGCTAGTTAGCAGTATACAGATATCCCTGTATAGGTACAAGGAACATATGATGTGGAGCTGTCTTTATTATGGAGTGTGACGGTTGTGTTATGTAGAGTGGGTGGCTGTAGGTGTGATTGAGTGAGATTTCTGTTTTGGAACATTTGATTCAAATAAGGAAAATGTGATTATTAAAAAGTACATCTTTTTCCAGCACTTGTATTTTCAGGATTCCTACAGAGTTCTTTCTGTCATTGAGTAAACCCCAGGTATAAAAAGTTACCATTAGACATATAAACCCCAGGTATAAAAAGTTACCATTAGACATATAAACCCCAGGTATAAAAAGTTACCATTAGACATATAAACCCCAGGTATAAAAAGTTACCATTAGACATATAAACCCCAGGTATAAAAAGTTACCATTAGACATATAAACCCCAGGTATAAAAAGTTACCATTAGACATATAAACCCCAGGTATAAAAAGTTACCATTAGACATATAAACCCCAGGTATAAAAAGTTACCATTAGACATATACTGAAACGAAAAAGAAACGCAACTTCAAATTGTAGGTTTAATAAAATAATACTTGTGAGCATTATGTTTAAATTTCATATGTAATAGTTAATATTGAATATTGATGTAACATCCTTTAAATGTTTAGAGATTTTTAAGAACAGGTCACTTTGCTAGAAGGTCATGATTGGTAGTACCCTACGTGAATCCAAGTTGAAATGGCAGCAGTTTTGAAACCGTGCCCTAATATCGTGTGTGTCCTCCTCGAACAGTTATCACATCTCTAATTCTTTGTTGCATTGAGTTCATCAGGGCATTGACTTTCCGTATTGGAATGTTATTCCATTCTTGGACGAGTGCATTTGCTAACTGAGGGAGGGTATTTGGGGGGTTACGGCGATTTCGAATTCTTCTGTCTAATTCATCCCACAAATGCTCGATTGGGGACAGGTCGGGGCTATATGGAGGCCAATCTATAGGAACAATGTTCTGTGTCGCAAGAAAGTCTCTACAGACTCTTGCAACGTGTGGTCTCGCGTTATCTTGCTGAAAGGTTAGATGATGCTGCCTAACAAACGGCACAACATGGGGCCTAAGGATCTCATCCCGATAGCGTACGGCCGTTAAATTCCCATTGACTATCACCAAAGGCGTCTTCAAACCATGGGAGATTCCCGCCCAAACCATAACTGATCCACCCCCAAATCGGTCGTGTTCCAAAACACAGGCGTCAGCAAAACGTTCGCCTCGACGCCGGTACACACGTTGACGGCCATCTGCTCGAAATAACGTGAATCGAGATTCATCGGTGAAGAGCATAGACCTCCAACGTCTCATAGGAAAACGTCTGGGCATATGTGCCGTTGCCCATTGCATACGACGTGCTCGACGTTGCGGTGTTAGTGGTAAACCAACGTACTGTCGCCTTGCACGCAAATTAGCCTCACGCAGTCTGTTGATCACTGTTTGGGGATGAATTCGACGGTTATGATTACCAATCGTATTCCTTGCCGTTTCAGCGGCCGTTAATCTCCTGTTACGCAGGTGTGCCAACCTAAGAACCCGGTCTTGACGTCGCGACGTTACGCGTGGACGTCCTGATCTCGGCTGGTCATCGACTCTTCCTGTTGCGTTAAGACGTGAAACTAATCGACTAATAGTCGATTTGTGAACTCTGAATTGTCGAGCGACGTGAAGTTGCGTGTTCCCTGCCAGAAGCATCGCTATAGCACGTCCTCTATCAACCTTTGATAACCGTGGCATAATTGTAAAAGGAATTATTGTTTGCAAAAGTATTGGCGATGATGTGGCTCAATGTTAGTGATGAATTGATACTGGTTTGAATGAAAAAAGAACGCATATGTTTGTACAGGCACGGTTTTTGATGTTTTTACCGCGCCGGAAGTGCATAGGTCTCTAGTCACACTTGGGTGATTTTGAAGATTGGTATGGGTGTTAGGCAGGGTGCATGTTTATTTCCACGATTTTTATACAGATATGTATATTTAATACAAAATTAATCACAATTTTCCATGTTGCGTTTCTTTTTCGTTTCAGTATATAAACCCCAGGTATAAAAAGTTACCATTAGACATATAAACCCCAGGTATAAAAAGTTACCATTAGACATATAAACCCCAGGTATAAAAAGTTACCATTAGACATATAAACCCCAGGTATAAAAAGTTACCATTAGACATATAAACCCCAGGTATAAAAAGTTACCAATAGACATATAAACCCCAGGTATAAAAAGTTACCATTAGACATATAAACCCCAGGTATAAAAAGTTACCATTAGACATATAAACCCCAGGTATAAAAAGTTACCATTAGACATATAAACCCCAGGTATAAAAAGTTACCATTAGACATATAAACCCCAGGTATAAAAAGTTACCATTAGACATATAAACCCCAGGTATAAAAAGTTACCATTAGACATATAAACCCCAGGTATAAAAAGTTACCATTAGACATATAAACCCCAGGTATAAAAAGTTACCATTAGACATATAAACCCCAGGTATAAAAAGTTACCATTAGACATATAAACCCCAGGTATAAAAAGTTACCATTAGACATACATTTTCTTAAAAAATGAATATCAATTTAGATAAAGAAAAAAATCAAACTTATAAAGAAGATCTTAAGGTTACAATGCTAAGATTTTGCTGGGATCTCATCCAGGTGTGGAACATGAAATTGTGACCTGTCTAATGACATGTTATCTTTATTTTTAGATGACAAGTACAAGGATGAGGAGGATGCTACTGGCATGGCGCTAACCACAATCACCATGGTGCTAGAAGGATTGACCGTGATAAAAAACAGAGCAGAGGAAGTGACAGGAAGTCCTAAACGTGTGGACTTTCATGAGCACAATGAAATGCGTGAAGTAAATCTTGATGGTACATACACAGATCTTGCTATAGGAAGCAATATTGGCCCAGGGGTAGATTTATCATCATTTTCTCAGGGAAATATTACGGATTCTGTAGCACTCCGAGACACTGAAATAAGGTTTATTAATGAACATCAAAGTGATAGAACTGGAAATGATTTAAGGCGGAATGGAAGAGCACCCTTTACAGCATTTAATACCAACATGCCAGCTCCGTCCAGTGGCAGTAGTAAATTAACTCATGTTAGTGTCACTGTCCCTGGCTCCACCAGGACGACTTCCTCTGTCGTCGGAGTGACAGGGGATACCACTAACAAAGTAACAGGAGCTTTGTCTTCAGCACTGGCTAATCCTATACAGGCCAACAATTCCCACAGTGACCGAGCTGACCTTGACCGCCGATGGGAGGTTGGTTCCACAGATTCGGCTCAGTCTGATGATCGCCTGTTCAGTCGGAGGTTCAAAGGGCAGTATCAAGGACATTGATTCAGGTAAGTTTCAGGCAATGTTTAGGCTGGACTAAGATAAACAGGGCAATGTTTAGGCTGGACTAAGATAAACAGGGCAATGTTTAGGCTGGACTAAGATAAGTAGGGCAATGTTTAGGCTAGACTAAGATAAGCAGGGCAATGTTTAGGCTGGACTAAGATAAGCAGGGCAATGTTTAGGCTAGACTAAGATAAGCAGGGCAATGTTTAGGCTGGACTAAGATAAGCAGGGCAATGTTTAGGACTAGACTAAGATAAGCAGGGCAATGTTTAGGCTGGACTAAGATAAGCAGGGCAATGAGGGCAATGTTTAGGACTAGACTAAAATAAGCAGGGCAATGTTTAGGACTAGACTAAGATAAGCAGGGCAATGTTTAGGACTAGACTAAGATAAGCAGGGCAATGTTTAGGACTAGACTAAGATAAGCAGGGCAATGTTTAGGCTGGACTAAGATAAGCAGGGCAATGTTTAGGCTGGACTAACATAAGCAGGGCAATGTTTAGACTTGACTAAGATAAGCAGGGCAATGTTTAGGACTAGACTAAGATAATTAGGCCAATGTTTAGGACTAGACTAAAATAAGTAGGGCGATGTTTAGGACTAGACTAAGATAAGTAGGGCAATGTTTAGGACTAGACTAAGATAAGTAGGGCAATGTTTAGGACTAGACTAAAATAAGTAGGGCAATGTTTAGGACTAGACTAAGATAAGTAGGTCAATGTTTAGGACTAGGCTAAAATAAGTAGGGCAATGTTTAGGCTGGACTAAGATAAGCAGGGCAATGTTTAGGACTAGACTAAGATAAGCAGGGCAATGTTTAGGACTAGACTAAGATAAGCACGGCAATGTTTAGGACTAGACTAAAATAAGCAGGGCAATGTTTAGGACTAGACTAAGATAAGCAGGGCAATGTTTAGGACTAAACTAGGATTAGGACAATGAAAGGACTAAAACACGATAAAGTTTGGTAGGGGATGTGAGTAGACTTGTCTTGGACACTAACAGGACCATGAGGATGTAGACTTGTGTGTTTGTGACTTTGACCTGGTGAAAGTAGGGCAGTGCATAACATAAGACATCATTACAAATTCTTGCTATTAAAGCAGGTAACTACAGTTAGCACCCCTCAAGTGTTAAACCTCCAGCTGTTGTGTACCTGTGGGCTATATAGGGGCCGCTAGTTTATTGTGTGTTCGTGCTGTATTCTCCTAATCTGAAGTACTGCACACTGGTCGGGGATATACTTGTGATTGATATTGTAGGGACGCTTAAAGGAATACTTAACCTTTTATTCAGGGTGAAAAAAAAATTTCAATTCAAATTTTGGATCGATTCCAGCTAAATTTCAAATTTCATTTCCATGATAATTAATACCTACAGTGATAAACGGAAAGTGAAGAAGTTCACTTACATCTGTTTGAACTCGTCAATACACAAACACAACTATTGACTGATTGAAAGTAAATAGTCTTTAGAATCTATTGACATTCAACTTCACACAGGTCTTCCTTGGGTATAAAAGTAATGTTATACCTGTTACCAGCGTTCATGCACTATACTCGGCATTTAACTATTACCTCCCCTTGTGAATCCACATTTCAGAGAACAACTCTTGTGATAATGGCCATGTTGCCTTGTTTGAAGGGGAAACTCTTAGTTCATGTACTTTGAAGCAACATAGAATAACTGCTATCCTGGAAATACACCATTACATATATTTACTGCGTGGAATGTTGTTAACCCATTTATACAATTAAATAACACGATAAAATATGCGATAGTGATTAACTTAAGTCATCCTGCTTGTACTATTCCACGCTATTGGTGAACTGTAGCCCATATTGGTCCTATTAGGTAGTAAAACCACAAATGATATGACATTTGTACTATACATCCCCCATACAGCTATAGCCTTGATGAATGTGCCTGTTGTTCCCTGGTGGAGACACAGGTGTTGGAGACGCCCTTTTCCACATTCCTCAGTTTCTAGTATTTACCCAGTAAAGTGACCCCTCTATTTCCTATTTACTGAGTAAAAGACATGTAACAGGCAGTATTTGTGAGGTAAAACTCCTTGCCTGACCTTCTGTTGACAGTGTGATTCGTGACACCTGATCATATGATAGCTGTACTGATACAGTAAGACAATGGCCTAATACTTTGATTTGAAAAGGAATTTAATAACTTCAGAAACAAAAAATAGGACCATGGCAATAAGAAACCATATTTGCATTTTTTAAATTAAATAATCGAACTCTAAATGCAGTTTAGATACTTAAGCTGGTGTCAGCAATATGCCAAGTATATACAAACAAATACGATCTGAATTTGTCAGGTTCATGTCGTAGGCATAGAAAAGCTAAATACCAATGTTAAGGACCCTACTGTAGGGAAATGCAGTAAATCCATGTATACACCGACTTTTCTAGTATTTGAGGGTATCCTGGTAGTAGGAACACACCCTGACCTAAACTGAAACGTTCCTCCTCAAACTGTCACAACTGTGTAATCACATCAACACAATCTCTTGTCCTTACATTAACATTGTAGAGGAAGGGGTCCTTGGTTCTAACTATGAAGAATTACCTAGCACCAACAGTTGGCTTGGAATTCCTGTCAGATTGTGATTTATATGTTAGTTTGGTAAACACGGACATAGGAACACTCTTGATCTGTGCAGCTTTGACATGTTCCACATGGTACCATCTCACTGGTACTGTCCCGGTTCAGTGTCCAAATCCACTGAATACTGTTCTATGGGTAAAGATCACTATTAAATGACCTAGGTTTTAAGTTTCACATATTTAGAATTAGATTTTCTAATCGGCTCATTAATGATCTGGATCCCAAATTTATACATAGCTTTGTTTGATGACTGCAGATACAGTACTGACAATAGAATATTCTGTTTAGTTTAAGGTGATTTTATGTTAATTTATTGATAGCACTTGTTTTCTGTTTGATATTGATGCCATTCATAAAGCGGATCATTGGATCTGGTATTGGTACCATTCATGTGTGAATGGTCATGATCAATGTAGAACAGAGGTCATTGTCCTCACACATGATATAGTTAAGGACTGGACACTTCTTTTGATATACAAAATCTGTCCATTGCTAGTTACACCTACCAAGTATATATAATTAAAAGATAAAAAGTAATAGCTGTATGCTGTGGTTACTTGTTAATCCCATTTTGGTCCTATGCCATCAGTCTAGTGATCACTGCATAGCTGTATTGATCAATTTTGATAGGTTATTTCTAGGTTCCAAGGTGGAGGCCAAGGTCATTATACAGAAATCTGCCAACAAACTCATTGACATTACTCAAGCAACTTCGATTCTAATAGATTGACAAACCTTTATACAAACATTAAATTATTTCAAGAATCAAAGTTCAAGACCAAGGACACTATTATTGTTTAAATACAAATCTTTAAATGGTTCAAAGTAATATGTGTAATAAAGGATGTTAAAGTGATTCATCAACAATTTTACCATTTAGTAGACTGGTAGTATTAGTATCATTTATAACAGTATAAACCTTATGTTTTGTTGGGTCTAGTTTGCATGTGTAATTGTAGTTTTCATTGTTGACAGACAGAAAATGAATGTTTTATACCACAGTATAGTCTGAAGTTCTAGATTTGTTTTAAATGTTCTCTTTAAGTACAATGGGGTATGTGTCAGCGGCCAGCAAAGTGTATTTATAAAAAAATATATACAGGGTTTTGTCTATAAGTGGCAAAACCTTAATTATGTTAGAAATGGCTATAGAATCAGTGTTATAAAATTGTATTATTCTCACTGGGTGGTATGTTTGGTATTACTTTAATCATAAAGAATAGCAATATATTGTTTATGAAATAAACCAATTAGAAATATCAATAGTTTTAGCTAGCTTACATTACCTTACAAGGATACCGTCTCTTTTTTATTGAAGCCAATGAGTATTGCTTCAAAAGCACTATAAAGCAATTTATTTACAAAATTGCTACAAAGAAAGAGAAGGAATGTATAATGATTAAAATTCCTTTTTTTTTTTTTTTTTTGTCACTCGACTCTTGATCGATCAAAGTTGCATGGCGGGATGCATATGTAGAGTATAAGAGATTACTATGAATGATGAAAGGTGATTGCCTGTATATCATGGGAGAAGGAATGTCTTGTACAAATTAATGAGATATGATGATGACTATATCTGCTAGCCTTTGTGACATATGGGGACCATCATCAGATATTGCACCTTTCAATGATTAGACATCACTTTTAAATTTGCCATCATGACAAATGGATTTTAAAGATTTTAATTCAAAGCATGAACTGTATTTGTAGCTCAAAAAGCCCCAAAACAGTTTTCCTGACATGTTTCTCAAGAATTAGCAATTGATGTTTGGAATAAAGATGTAATATTGACAAGGAAAGCATTGATATGATTTCTATGTGTGAAGCACCTGCTGGGTATATTAATATCTAGTCAATCTGGTAAGTGTTGAGGGGTATGGATCGTGGTAATAACTATCAATGTGTACCTAATACTTTCAGGTCTGGAATATCCACTCCTTGATGAGGTTACTGACACAAATAATTTAAATCCTCTTGGGGCCAAAAACATTTCACTGCTTAGATGAATGGTTCCTATATATATTTATGGCTCAAAGAAAATTGGATCATTCCTGCGAGGAAAAAAAAACAACCCAAAAAACTGCTTTCAATGTAACATTAGTATATCAAAAGCATAACTTCAGTTATACATATTCATTCCTGCAACCCTGTAGGATCATAGCAATACCTGGCTAGTAAAACACTGATACAAACTGAAACCAAAAGGTCATTAGACCAGGATGGACCGGTCACCAAAAGGTCATTAGACCAGGATGGACCGGTCACCAAAAGGTAATTAGACCAGGATGGACTGGTCACCAAAAGGTCATTAGACCAGGATGGACTGGTCACCAAAAGGTCATTAGACCAGGATGTACTGGTCACCAAAGGTCATTAGACCAGGATGGACTGGTCACCAAAAGGTCATTAGACCAGGATGGACTGGTCACCAAATGTAATTAGACCAGGATGGACTGGTCACCAAAAGGTCATTAGACCAGGATGGACTGGTCACCAAAAGGTATTTAGACCAGGATGGACCGGTCACCAAATGTAATTAGACCAGGATGGACTGGTCACCAAAAGGTCATTAGACCAGGATGGACCGGTCACCAAATGTAATTAGACCAGGATGGACAGGTCACCAAAAGGTCATTAGACCAGGATGGACCGGTCACCAAATGTAATTAGACCAGGATGGACTGGTCACCAAAAGGTCATTAGACCAGGATGGACTGGTCACCAAATGTAATTAGACCAGGATGTACTGGTCACCAAATGTAATTAGACCAGGATGTACTGGTCACCAAAAGGTCAGACCAGGATGTACTGGTCACCAAAAGGTAATTAGACCAGGATGGACTGGTCACCAAAAGGTAATTAGACCAGGATGTACTGGTCACCAGAAGGTAATTAGACCAGGATGGACTGGTCACCAAAAGGTCATTAGACCAGGATGTACTGGTCACCAAAAGGTAATTAGACCAGGATGGATTGGTCACCAAAAGGTCATTAGACCAGGATGTACTGGTCACCAAAAGGTATTTAGACCAGGATGGACTGGTCACCAAAAGGTCATTAGACCAGGATGGATTGGTCACCAAAAGGTCATTAGACCAGGATGGATTGGTCACCAAAAGGTAATTAGACCAGGATGGACTGGTCACCAAAAGGTCATTAGACCAGGATGGACTGGTCACCAAAAGGTATTTAGACCAGGATGTACTGGTCACCAAAAGGTCATTAGACCAGGATGGACTGGTCACCAAAAGGTAATTAGACCAGGATGGACTGGTCACCAAAAGGTCATTAGACCAGGATGTACTGGTCACCAAAAGGTCATTAGACCAGGATGTACTGGTCACCAAAAGGTAATTAGACCAGGATGGATTGGTCACCAAAAGGTCATTAGACCAGGATGTACTGGTCACCAAAAGGTATTTAGACCAGGATGGACTGGTCACCAAAAGGTCATTAGACCAGGATGGATTGGTCACCAAAAGGTCATTAGACCAGGATGGATTGGTCACCAAAAGGTAATTAGACCAGGATGGACTGGTCACCAAAAGGTCATTAGACCAGGATGGACTGGTCACCAAAAGGTATTTAGACCAGGATGTACTGGTCACCAAAAGGTCATTAGACCAGGATGGACTGGTCACCAAAAGGTAATTAGACCAGGATGGACTGGTCACCAAAAGGTCATTAGACCAGGATGTACTGGTCACCAAAAGGTCATTAGACCAGGATGTACTGGTCACCAAAAGGTCATTAGACCAGGATGGACTGGTCACCAAAAGGTAATTAGACCAGGATGGACTGGTCATCAAAAGGTCATTAGACCAGGATGGACTGGTCACCAAAAGGTATTTAGACCAGGATGGATTGGTCACCAAAAGGTCATTAGACCAGGATGGACTGGTCACCAAAAGGTAATTAGACCAGGATGGTCTGGTCATCAAAAGGTAATTAGACCAGGATGTACTGGTCACCAAAAGGTAATTAGACCAGGATGGACTGGTCACCAAAAGGTAATTAGACCAGGATGGACTGGTCACCAAAAGGTCATTAGACCAGGATGGTCTGGTCACCAAAAGGTCATTAGACCAGGATGGACTGGTCACCAAAAGGTAATTAGACCAGGATGTACTGGTCACCAAAAGGTCATTAGACCAGGATGGTCTGGTCACCAAAAGGTCATTAGACCAGGATGGACTGGTCACCAAAAGGTCATTAGACCAGGATGGTCTGGTCACCAAAAGGTCATTAGACCAGGATGGTCTGGTCACCAAAAGGTAATTAGACCAGGATGGACTGGTCACCAAAATGTCATTAGACCAGGATGGACTGGTCACCAAAAGGTCATTAGACCAGGATGTACTGGTCACCAAAAGGTAATTAGACCAGGATGGACTGGTCACCAAAAGGTAATTAGACCAGGATGTACTGGTCACCAAAAGGTAATTAGACCAGGATGATCTGGTCACCAAAAGGTCATTAGACCAGGATGTACTGGTCACCAAAAGGTAATTAGACCAGGATGGACTGGTCACCAAAAGGTAATTAGACCAGGATGGACTGGTCACCAAAAGGTCATTAGACCAGGATGTACTGGTCACCAAAAGGTAATTAGACCAGGATGGACTGGTCACCAAAAGGTCATTAGACCAGGATGTACTGGTCACCAAAAGGTCATTAGACCAGGATGGTCTGGTCACCAAAAGGTAATTAGACCAGAATGGTCTGGTCACCAAAAGGTAATTAGACCAGGATGGACTTGTCACCAAAAGGTAATTAGACCAGGATGTACTGGTCACCAAAAGGTCATTAGACCAGGATGTACTGGTCACCAAAAGGTATTTAGACCAGGATGTACTGGTCACCAAAAGGTATTTAGACCAGGATGGTCTGGTCACCAAAAGGCAATTAGACCAGAATGGTCTGGTCACCAAAAGGTCATTAGACCAGGATGGACTTGTCACCAAAAGGTACTAATTAAGCCAGGTTGAACTAGTTGCAAAAAGGTAATTAGATCAGAATGGACTGATGTAGAATCCATTAAATTGTCAATGAAAAACAAATCATCTGAGTTTTCATGTCCAAAGAAATCTCCTACATATATTTTTTCTGAGTTTTGTTTGATTAGTTTTATTATATAACAAGATCAAATCTTACATAAGACTTATATTATTCATTTGGGTGCATTTGGACCACACCTATTTCATTGCTATGGTGACGCCACACACACAGACAGGTGTTTGTACCACCAGAAAGGTGTGTGTGTGTATGCAGTACAAGGTTTCTGTCTGTCCCAAGATACAACCTGTCAGTACTTATTTTGTGTATTTAAAAACCAAAGGAAATATTCCTAAACCAGTGGAAATAAAAACATTTCTGTAATAGATAAAAAGGGGTGGCAGTTTTATGATATGTTTATTTACTTGAAGGATAATTTCTATTGACTTGTAAGAGGTTGTAAATTTTGATGTGTTATCTGTAGATGTGAAATTATCCTGTAATGAGACGAGAGCTATGGACATCATTACTCACCTCTATCTTACCAAGTTCAAGTATATACCTGTACATGAGTGGTTGCCTCTCACTATCACTTAGTCTTGAATGTAAATATCAGCTATATTTGTCATGAGACAAACAGTTAAAGACTGAATGGCTCCTCCTTGTATATTTGACTTGTGACTTAAAGCCAGGAGTTGACGCTATGAAGAACTTGGGTCAACTTACGGCAGTTACATCATTACATAACAGAATTCTGTAGTAGTAAAATTTCAACACAGTATATATTTAACAACAAATTCTTTACGTTTGTAGCAGGTTTCACTCGGGTTTAGTAAACACTAATGGTGTTTTTTCAGGGATTCCATGTATATTTCAGTGTGAAAGGTAAAGATACTAGCTTAGAAATGTAGGCAAAAGTCCCAATGAAAACAAGCCAATCACAATAGTACATACAACTCAGTCAAAGACTAGTATGTCACAGGACTAGGTAATATAGGTCATAAGACATAGTATGAAGATTAAATGCTTGACCATTAGGTAAATACTCTGTACACTTACTTACGTCCATAAAACTCAATATTTAAACTAGCCATGGTCAATTAAGTTGTACTCTGAGGCTAGCTGTGTTGCAGGATCATCGTTTGTCATGTATTTGTAAACTTTCTGTACTCATTGGTGATCATTGTTTCTTTGTGAGAAAATCAGTTCCATGATGTATATTCTTTTCAAATTGGAAATAGAAAAAAATTGTATGTTTAAGTTCAAGTTAACCTGAACATTTTGTAGCTGTAAAGTACCAAAAGACTTTGGGAACACTGCTATTTTGAAGAAATTGAAAGTTTCAGACATTAGGGTATGCTTTTGTGAAACCATATTACACACCGTGCCAAGTAAATGTCAACTGTAGGGTACAGGAGAATGTGAAATGAGATTTTGAGTACAGAAGTGACGTAGTTTGGCACCCGTCACACCATGTCCATATTTTCACAATCAACACATTCCAGGCTAGACCTACTGTAGACTTGCTTAATACCGTCCAAAATTAAATTCTGATAGCATATATTATAAGGGTTTGTACACTCGAGAGGTTACTAGGCATTTGATAAATACTATCAGTTAATTTCCAGACTCTTCTGTTTAACTGAAAGGCTCTCTTAGATCCAGAAATTGCACTTTGATAGGTGTATTCTCAACCCTGGTGATCAGTTTGTGATAAACAAGGACATTTGTCACTTAAATCTGGTAGTAGGCTATTCTAGGCTATTCCTGAACAAATAGTTCAGGTAAAATGACTTTCTATGACATCGAGAACAAGATTGGTGATTCACACCTTTCTTGACACTTGACACACTGTCAGGATTTTTTCTTTAAATCTTATATTTTATTATAAATTATTTCCTCTGTAAACTGGTAATTCAGAAATTGAGAATATCCACATATCTTGCCTGCTGTTTTGTTTACAGCTACACTGTAAGGATTAATACAACTCTATAACTAGGGGCTAGCTAGTGATTTGAAACTAAAATCCATTGAATAATGTACAGGAATATAAAAAATGCTATGTTCAGATGATAACTGCTGATGATTATACCTATAACAGGTAGATTATGTTTACCTGTTGTTTAATTTTCAAAGAACACCTAACTGGAGATCAGGGATTAACAGGCAGTTTTCATCGTAATTATAAACGAGATGTTTATAGAGTTAGCTTCGATCTTGACTACTAGAAACAGTCATGAAGTTTACAATGTTTCTTGAATTTAAATGTTTGCCTTGTTTTAATCACTATTACACCACTGCTGTCCTGTTGATTTGTATGTGTGTGATATAAATCGGTCCTCATTAACAGTCCTGATCAGAATATTCAGAAGACGGGAATTCCAATAAAGATGGCTTCGATGACATTTTAAAGTTTAGTCTGTGACAGTTGAGTACTAACTTGAAGGACAAGTCTATCCTATATCAGGTCATCACAGGCTATATTCACAGTTACGTAAATTAACTCTCGTAGCACATTAGTGTAACTATTGAAACAGTCTATATTTCAGTTTGGAGGGATTTCCAAAGACTGAGCAAATATCTGAACGATAATTAACGGATCCCTTTAAAAGCAGTTACAGTAAATATTACATTAAGATGAGATTATTTAGAGCTTGACTGTGATGGTAGATTTGGATTGAATAGAGGACCTATCTAAAATCAACCTTTGGAGATCTGAAATGTGAGTGAATTAAGAAAGCCAGCTCACCTACATATGTGATGGTAAACTGGTTTCTATATATATATATGCTTACCAATTCAACTCTTCAGATTGAATACAAAATGGGTTCCTCGGTCCTTAGAGACCCAGCCTGTGAGTGTAAAATGGGTTCCTATGACTCAAAACTTCTAACGCCTAGCTAGTTTGTGACAACGGTACGTAATCCTTCAGAAATCCAATTGATAAATAGATAAAATGCATTGATATGGGTAGATTAGTTGAAATTTATGGTGAACCATAACAAAAGCATCAATTCATTTCAATTTTGTAACTTCAAACCGTCTTTTAAACATTTTCTCAGAAAAACTTACATATTCATAATGATTGTTTATCTATGATGTGCAGACTATTATATGGTTGTCTGGTTAATGCTGGGTCATCTCAAAGCCTGTATGGAATGCCATGTCTATTTCATTGGTCATTACAAGTTTTAAGTGTTAAATACATACATTTATCATATATTTTGTGTTAGAAATCAAAAGCTGTCTCACAGCATTTAAGTTAGTGCATTCCAGTGGGTGTGAGGAATGTCTTTGTGTGGTAAAGTCAAGTGCTCTGTCAGGGGATGTGATGGGCCAGAGTTGGAATCTCTGTACTACACTTTAGCAGAGTAAGTAAGGCCTATACATTATAATCATTGTTTTTTCTTTTCAAAAAATCAATTGTAGCTTCAAACAGCCATGCTACAGCTAATATATTCCACCATCACCAGGTTTTTTTCTGGTGTAAAAATCAATTAGAATGTCTGGTGGCAGCTTATTGTTTCCCCATTTCAACACGCGTTTGATATTTGAGTAAAGTTTTTGAGTACATGAAGTCATCAACTTTTAGATGAACTGTGGAAATAAATAAACTTAAATGTTGGCTGGGGGTGATATTTTGCCTGATCAGGCACAGATTTCCTGAAGGAATATTATAACATTATTAATAAATTATATACCTAGACTATGTGACTGTATGTATTGTTATTTAGATAAACTAAACAGGATGTTTGGTTGCTTAAATTTATCTTTAAAGATGAAAAAAGAAAGAAAATAGAAACAGTCTGTACAGCACAAAAGTGCATGAATCAGTAGCATAAAAATATGTTTTCAAATGTGTATTTGATTAGATAAACCACAATATATAACACAAAACAATAACTTATATTCTTCCTTCAATTCACTTCATTTGTACTTTAGTATGTGAACTGAAAAGTTGGCAGATTTTCAATGATAATTCACTCAAGAAAGCATCATGCTGAAGATTGGTCAGTATCTATTTCATTCGTAGTTTGATGTGATATTAATTAATTATATAATACAGTACATCTTATCTAATTCATAATACCTGGTATATATCGATCACTGGTATAAATGTGATAAATTTCACGTATTGAAAAGACAAATGAGTTGATGTATTTTCTGTCACTGCCTTGATTGTCGAGATTTCAACTTTTAACTGTCGACGTTTCTATAAATAAAATATTTCTGATCCCTAACTTGGAATGGGTTGAGAGTCTGTGTTTAATCATTACCATATTGGTATATACATAGCTAGGTGAGTCTTTCAATGCTGTTTATGGTCATTGACCGGACTGACATCTTCACTTTTGAAATCAAAAGCACTTTCTTCCATTAGTTCCTGAAAAACATTTTATCAATAAGCTAATTTAATTCTCCTGTAAAACGAGTTGTATGTAGGCTTCCTAACTTGACCTTGATCAAGGATTAGAAGACAATGTTTGAAGTGCATTCTTTGTTTAGTGTTAAAAATATTTGTTTTGTCTCCTGCCAATTATTTGTTTTGAAATAAAGTCAGCCTGCTTTGTATGTGAGATTTCTTTATTATTTGACTTACTAATGGGAGGCGCTACATGCACTGGTTTGTTTGTGTTAGTGTTTACAAGTACTATCAGAATTCTAACTTGATAAAATGCTAATACAATTTTCCATTGGACAACATAATAACCACCATGGATTAGCCTGCCAGGTATATGACTTTAGCCATACTATGTAATCATTAAGAGTGTTTTACCTTTGGCTAATAATAAACTTTGAATTTTGGATGCAAAACAGAATGTCCAGATTAAAAAAGTCATAAACAAAATAACAAACATCTCATATTTACACTGTATATCAAATGTCAGGTGTATACAACCCAGGTATGGATTGGATCTATAAAGATGATAAGTACTGACAGAAATACTTTACCATATTAGTACAGCTGATTTAGCTAAAATGTCCCCAATGTTACCTTCTCTAGTCCTAGCAGTGAAGGCCATTTCCTGTAATGTGTGGCTGCCATCTGTGACTGTCTGACCTAAATGTGTGGTTGCCATCACTATCTGACCTGTAATATGTGGTTGCCATCACTCTGACCTGTAATATGTGGTTGCCATCACTCTGACCTGTAATGTGTGGTTGTCATCACTGTCTGACCTGTAATGTGTGGTTGCCATCACTGTCTGACCTGTAATGTGTGGTTGCCATCACTGTCTGACCTGTAATGTGTGGTTGCCATCACTGTCTGACCTGTAATATGTGGTTGTCATCACTCTGACCTGTAATGTGTGGTTGTCATCACTGTCTGACCTGTAATGTGTGGTTGCCATCACTCTGACCTGTAATGTGTGGTTGCCATCACTCTGACCTGTAATGTGTGGTTGCCATCACTGTCTGACCTGTAATGTGTGGTTGCCATCACTCTGACCTGTAATGTGTGGTTGCCATCACTCTGATCTGTAATGTGTGGTTGCCATCACTGTCTGACCTGTAATGTGTGGTTGCCATCACTCTGATCTGTAATGTGTGGTTGCCATCACTGTCTGACCTGTAATGTGTGGTTGCCATCACTGTCTGACCTGTAATGTGTGGTTGCCATCACTCTCTGATCTGTAATGTGTGGTTGTCATCACTCTGATCTGTAATGTGTGGTTTCCATCACTCTCTGATCTGTAATGTGTGGTTGCCATCACTCTCTGATCTGTGTAATTTTTCCTTGAGCTAGTCTTTACTGTATGTTAATTACAGCCTATGTAAAAGAGACTTATTAGATGTATATTGCTAAGGGCTGAATGTCTTGTTAATTTCCAATAAAATCTCTCTGTGATTCACCTTTGGACTTTATGATAGCTTAAAACAAACTGTTAATGCTTTATAAAAACATTACCAATATTCCAGAAAAGGTGTGATGATGGATTTTGTCTTTGGGCTGAACAAAGACAATTATCCCTTGTTTTACAGACTGTAGAGAAATTTCAACATGCTGAGTATAATTTCTGCAAAATGATTTTGGAGATGATTGTATTGATACTTCCTTTAGATTCACTAGATATCTCCCTTAACTTCCTTGATTTATTAGGTTGTGAATCTTTTCTCTAATATTATTTTTTTTGTTATCAAGTGTTGCTAAAGATACTTTTTGTCCTAAAAACCTTGTACAACATTTCTGACTATTAGAATTAAGCTTACTTAAGCTGCATGCTATAAGTACTGTCTGTGTGAGTGGGTACTGAACATGACAAGATACAACCTGATAGGGAAAACAATTAGCATGCCAGGTATCGATTAACATCATCTGTCAACAGCCCATTACACTAATAATGAAAATGATCAGGCTATAAATAGGCTGTATGTGCTTGGGAAACCTTAGCTGGTTATATACGAGACTATTTTTTATAGGTACAGATTATATAGGCATTGGTTATCTTTATTTTTACAGGTTTTAATTTTATAGCTGGACCATTTAATTTTAAGTATATATTTATATAACAATTATGGTAATTTGTAAGCCATCAAGTAAAAAAAAAACTATGGCTTATTTAACAACTGGAATTTATAGAACAATAGACCAGCTAAGATATTCTTTGCTTGTCACATTGACCTTGTGACTCCTTGTAATTATTAATATTTAATAATAAGCTAAATAGTATGAACCCACATACAGGTGATTTATCTCAAATAGCTGCTCAAGGTCTATTCACCAGTATGCATATGTATATGTTAGTATTGTATCGTCATTGAAGTTCCTTAGACTTTGGTAGTTCTCAACAATGAACCTGAACCTTGTCTTTTGTCTGATAATCATAATCAGATCTTTTTGAGATTTTTACAAAATGATTTTTGTAGACATGATAGTTTTTTATTCATTCTATATGAGCAATAGCTTAGGACAGCTTTAACGCATTATAGCATAAAGTGTAAGGCTCATCAAACAACACAACCAGTTAAAACTTCAGAAGGTAAATTAAGTGTTCAATTAATGATTGTATTGTTAAGGAATAAACCAAATTACATCCTGATTCTCTCTAGGTATATTCACCATATAACCTAAGTATATACTGTGTAAATTAAAAGAAACTGTTAAATTGTACTGATTAGCCAAATGAAAATGATGATGTAGTGTTTTTTCCGAAATTGCTGAATCATATAGCTAAGTCTGAAAGCATTATACCTCAATAATAGGATTCTTACATGAATTCTCATATGCTACGATATCGTCTGCACAAACTGATTGTAGTGTTAGATTCTGGTTTTGGCCTGGATTACATGTACTCCTGTGTACACCTATTTGTGTATAGGTATAGATTTTGATTCCCGGCCAATATTTCAATATGTATTCTGCACTTGGGAAAGCTAAGCTGGTCTGTTGATTAATTCCTTAATTTAATTGAAGGCCCTAGACTTGAAATGATTGAGTTATTTGCCTGTTTTATATACCACCACAAGTCTCTTCATTCGGATGTACACACCTCAATTAAGTGTCTGAATATTTGCTTTGCATTGTCAAATATACAATATGGTAATTACAGCCTTTTACTGGTGATGTCAGGTTCTTGTTGTAGATATTAGTGTGTTAAGATTAAATTTGTTGATGTCTGCTGGCCTGACTTATTATAGATCCGATTACCTGCTTTTGTTGGAATTCTATGCTGTAAGCTGCAGTCCAAAAAGAATCATATTAAGGCAGGTCAGCATAGTGCCAGTTTGGTCAGGGCCAACAAGTGCTGATTTGACAGTTATCTTCAGAGTTCCCCGGAATGCATGCAAAAAAATGTATGATTTGAAGCATAATGTTGGTGATGACTTTCAGTTTGGAAAACTGATTTTATCAATTTCAAAAAATATTATTTAAAAATGAATAACTCTTTTAAATCAGAACATTGAATTTACTACTGAATGTCCAGTTGAAAGAATCGGATACACCATGAAGTCCAATTGAACATAAATGCTCAATTTGAACAGAAATATTACCGTTTGTGTTCTCCTGTTTTGTTAGCCATTTAAGGAATGACCATTGGCTGGTCATGTAGTGTATATAATTTATAACTTATTGAAAACCAGTTGCGAAGATGGATGTCTCTATATAACTTAGCCATTGGAAGGAATACCTGAGATATGGGTTATGGAGGGTCCACATGTCTATAGCATTTGATAAAAGGCTTATTCCAGTATGTAATTAGCTGATTATTATTGAGAATTAGATAAAAGGGTGCTGGTCCTAGCCATTTATAGATTATATTAGTCAATAACTGCTCTTTTCTGAATTGTTTTCCTTGCCTTCATCAATATACAACGTAATCCTTTTATTGGGGTGGCTCAGGCTGATTGTAAGATTGAATATTTTTATATTATTCGGCTGGTATTTGTGTGATTATTTGTCTGAAATAATAAATAAATACAGTGTTTCTATACAGGACTGACGTTATCAATAATGCCTGGCGCCTATATACACATACTAAAGTACACCTGAGAAGAAATTCTCCTTTATATAGTTGTTGAATTTCAACATCAATTCAGCAAAGTAAACTTAAGGCTTACTATATTGCCAGTGTTAGAAATATTAACAAGTATACAGGTACAATTAAATCAATCTATTCCTGAAACTTAACAAAAAAAGAAAAGTTAAACACTTTTAAAATTAAGACGTATATAGAGTAAAGGTCTGAATGATATGAATGAATAAAAAATACTGAAATGAAATGAATGGGCAAGTGAGTTATGGCATTGGTGTGTATGTTTGCTAAATATTGATTGAAGTTTATATAGGGGCATGCTTCTTAAACATATACTTAAAATTTGAAAACAAATTTGGAAGACTGTCAGAAAATGATTTTGCCAACAGCTACTCCGCTTCACATTAATTAACAGGTAAAGAATGTCACTGGAATTAAATGATTTGATCCACAAAATAAAAAAAATAATAACACGACTGGTATACAATTGGTGTCAGAAGTGTGCTAGTATATGTGATAGTTGATGAAAACAGAGCTAGTATATGTGGTAGTTGATGAAAACAGAGCTAGTATATGTGGTAGTTGATGAAAACAGAGCTAGCTAGTATATGTGGTAGTTGATGAAAACAGAGCTAGTATATGTGGTAGTTGATGAAAACAGAGCTGCTTTAATTTTACTGGGTGTAAACTAAAGCTGAGATGCTGTAGAAATCTGATGTATTCTCTGTTGATGTATCATATTGTCCCAAACTTTTCCTACAGTGGTGTTAAACGTTGTAAACATAATTTATAAAAATCTACTGTTTGTGATGGTACAGTATTTTGATTAGAATATTATACTACATGAACAGAGATCATAGTTTTGGAATTTCTGCCAGAGAGATTGTGCTTTACAATTGAACGCTTGTTAGGTTGTATTTATTGTCAATATGAAAGCAATCTGGGTGACTGATAAATAGAATGACGCCTGTAGATTGCATTTATAGTGACAATAAATACAATCTAACAAGTGTTTATTTTTTATATTTACATATCTTAAACTCTGTATTTCTTAAATAAATATGTCCTTTATTTTCACCCATTTTCCTGTATGTTCCTTTGAAAGAATAGCAACTTTAAATCAAATTCCCTTCTGTGATTGTTTGCAACCAATCTGACCTACAGTAGAAAAAAAGCCTTGCCATGATGATCAACATATTGCCAAATTGACGTTAAAGTATTACACATTTGTTGTCAAAATTTTTGTTGTATTTGGGGTAATAAACTAGTGTGATCTGAGATGACTGCATCTACCACTCATAGATGTCGCCCAGATTAACATTGTGGCCATGGGAGACTGTGGTGCCAAGCTAAATATTCAAAATTCTAACCTCTTAAAGAACATTTAAAGATCCGCTTTTGCCTAACTAATATCATAAGAACAACCGTCTGGTCGTGGTGGATTTATTGCATATTTGAAGTTGTGAATAATGTAAAGAAATTTCTTGATAATTTTTATCTGTATGACCAGGGAAAAAAGTAAGGGGGTTGGAAATATATCCAGTGTCATGTATGTATACTCAAGGTCACCAGTATTTGTCGGAAGGACACATTATATACAAGACCTGTACATGTTAAAACTACATCTACATTTTGAAGGTCACTATCAGGTAGAAACTGCTTTTATAGATATACCTGTCAGGTAAGTCACCTATTATTGATAAGGAATTTAATTTACCAACTATCTGATACAGCAATGGGGATATTTCCCTGCTGGGCAGTGTGTTATACCCACTGGGCAGTGTGATACTGACCACTGTGTGGTGCGATACTAACCACTGGACTCTAGGCTTATCAATCTGTTTGAACATGGACATCTAGGTTCCTTAACATAGGTAGGATTTTGTTAGACACCAGGATGCCTGAGTTTGTCATAGATAAAGGTATTTGTTAATATGTATAGACGGTTTGATAGATAAAGGTATTTGTTAATATGCATAGACTGTTTGATAGATAAAGGTATGTGTTAATATGCATAGACGGTTTGATAGATAAAGGTATGTGTTAATATGCATAGACGGTTTGATAGATAAAGGTATGTGTTAATATGCATAGACAGTTTTATAGATATAGGTATTTGTTAATATGCATAGAGTTTTATAGATATAGGTATTTGTTAATATGTATAGACGGTTTTAAAAATCATGAAACAACTTTAGTCAACATATTCACTTTTGTTGGAACTTGTAAGTGCTTGTGGGATCTTATTAGGAAGAAACTGAAAACTGCGCAAAATAACCCAAATTGTCTGAATAAGTGAACCTTGACCTTTAAATGGCTAAAGGCAACACCAAAAAATTCTCGTTTGATTTTTTTCATATAAGACATTTCCATGAGAGGTTACAAATAGGAGCTGACTTATAGAGACTGTCCAAATCATTTAATACAGATAACTTAATTAGGTAATTTTACCTGTGCAGAGTTTAACTTGTCATCAGAAAATACGGTTATTTTGCCACATTTTACAGGTACAATTTATACACATTGTTATGGCAGTGTGTGCCTGTCATAGGTGAGTGTTGAAAAGAGTATTTTTCTGTTGAGAGATATGTAATTGTCTAAGACGTCAATATTGATGTTGTAAAATGAGTTGTGTGTTAATTGATGGATTATATTACAATTGTATTACATATGTCTACACTTATGTACCTACAGATGGACTTGCAAAACTGAAGGAAAAGATCAGGAAGCAACAGGAGAAGTCTTCATCACCCTGTCCCTCCAGGTAAGTTGGAACATGTGACTTCAGTGGGGATTTGACTGGACAGTGTAGGTTTCATACAAATCTCTTACATGTTAATTCTGTTGTTTGAATCAAGGTGAGGGTGTCCATCAGGTTGTATGTGTGTAAGATCAAACCAGATCAAGGTGACCACAGGACCAGGTCAGTCTGTACATTTGGACTCTTGGCATGTCCCAGAAATAAGAATTATTGACCATTGATTTCTTGGTTGACTATGAACTCTGTCTAATGGCTTACACATTGTCTGGTAGTGAAGTCTTGTCGTATGGCAATGCTGACACCTGTTAATGGAGTCGGGTATATACAGAAGTGAAGTCTTGTCGTATGGCAATGCTGACACCTGTTAATGGAGTCGTGTATACAGGAGTGAAGTCTTGTCTATGACAATGCTGACACCTGTTAATGGAGTCGTGTATACAGGAGTGAAGTATTGTCGTATGGCAATGCTGACACCTGTTCATGGAGTCGGGTATATACAGGAGTGAAGTCTTGTCATATGACAATGCTGACACCTGTTAATGGAGTCGTGTATACAGGAGTGAAGTCTTGTCGTATGACAATGCTGACACCTGTTAATGGAGTCGTGTATACAGGAGTGAAGTATTGTCGTATGGCAATGCTGACACCTGTTAATGGAGTCGGGTATATACAGGAGTGAAGTCTTGTCGTATGACAATGCTGACACATGTTAATGGAGTCGTGTATACAGGAGTGAAGTCTTGTCGTATGACAATGCTGACACCTGTTAATGGAGTCAGGTATATACAGGAGTGAAGTCTTGTCGTATGACAATGCTGACACATTTTAATGGAGTCAGGTATATACAGGAGTGAAGTCTTGTCGTATGACAATGCTGTCACATGTTAATGGAGTCAGGTATATACAGGAGTGAAGTCTTGTCGTATGGCAATGCCGACACCTGTTAATGGAGTCGTGTATACAGGAGTGAAGTCTTGTCGTATGGCAATGCTGACACCTGTTAATGGAGTCGTGTATACAGGAGTGAAGTCTTGTCGTATGACAATGCTGACACCTGTTAATGGAGTCAGGTATATACAGGAGTGAAGTCTTGTCGTATGGCAATGCTGACACCTGTTAATGGAGTCGTGTATACAGGAGTGAAGTCTTGTCGTATGACAATGCTGACACCTGTTAATGGAGTCGGGTATATACAGGAGTGAATTAAGTCTTGTCGTATGACAATGCTGACACATGTTAATGGAGTCGGGAATACAGGGACTTTCCATATATTGGGGCTCCTACTGCAGTACAGCAGGCACTGCCCAATGATGGAGTGTCATCAAGAAAGTAGTGGTCACTGCCCAGTGATGGAGTGTCATCAAGGAAGCAGTGGTCACCGCCATGATTACATCATGCCCTTATGAAACACGGTAGAATCACACTCTAACTCCCAACACTTCACAGACACATTGATATTAACTCCTTTCAAAACAAATTTCAAGGTTAGATGCAGTAGAGCTAAGATGAAATAAACTGTACTATAGATATGTTTCATTCTTCTAAGATCTCTCTAGTGATGCTTATAAGTAAGGGCCTTAAATGATAATACCTTGGAGGTGACAAAAATGTTAAAAGAGAATTCAAAATCTTGCTGGGTAGGTGCAAAAGATACATAATTCAATAAATTTCATAACTTTCAATATTGGATTAAAAAAAAGTATATGTGTATATTCTGTACAGTGTAGATTATCTATTGTTAAAGCATGCTATATATATGACCAGAAAACAAAAATAAAAAAAGCAATTTGTAGGTACTGTCTAAAGAAGTCTACCAAAATTGGCTTTGGAAAACTAACTGAAGAGTATTTAATGGGCTCCTTCATTTAAGTGTATGTGATTGGAATGTGCTTCATCAGCTGAAATGAATGGTCCTACACTGTGTATATCTGGGACTGACACGGGATATTGATATTGTCACAGACGTGGTATACATGTAAATAGTGTGTTTGACCACCAAATGATCCAGTTTTATTGTTTGGGATAAAGGCACACATTACTATATATGTACAGGATTGTTCTTTTAAATTCACATCGGCCAAACAGTTACCTTTCTGTATGAAATTTGTCTGTTTATGTCAGGGTACTCTTTGGTTTCCATTTACATCATCAATACAATACACATATCATAAATACTACCGTATTTGACCTAATAAGGGCACAGGGCGCGGGTAATTGCCCTTATTAAGATTAGTTATTCTGAAGTTTTATGAAACAGACTATACCTTATAGCAGAATACCCAAGGTTGTAGAAACGGTAAAATATTCAGTCATAAAAATATTCCAGATGAAGATATCTATTCATTATCATATATTAAGCTTAAACATCACTTGAATACTCCTGTAAACTTGTAAACCATGCCAGCTGATTTTTAGACCAGAGAACGTGTGTTCCACCATTTATGTTCAAATGGAACTCTTTTGTGTTCTATTTATAGAAACAGGTGATTTCCCAGATCATATTAGACATCGTTTTCTTTGACCTAATAATTGATTTACAATGTCTTTTACTAGCTTTCTGTTCTGAACAAAAGTTATTTATCAACAAGAATGAAGTCTTTACTTTATCATCAAATAAAGATGGTAAGTTATTATTTGTATGTGTGTTTAGTTTTGGGTGCTCTTTGCACTGACATGTCATCTGTAGCCTGTAGGAATACACAAAATGTGGCGAAAACATGTATTCCAGTTACTTAATTTGCTGAAGAAAATTGAACACATAAAGTAGCAAAATATTTCACATGAATTATTACTTTTGAACACCATTTTGACACTCAGTCAAAGATTTATTTCCTTGAAAAAAGGTAGGGGCGCCCTTATTAGGGCAGGCGCCCTTATTAGGTCAAATACGGTATATATATATCATCAATACAATACACATATCATAAATACTATATATATATCATCAATACTATATATATATCATCAATACAATACCATATCATCAATACTATACATATATCATCAATACAATAAACATATCATATATACTATACATCATCAGTATGATACATATATCATCAATACAATACACATATCATAAATACTATACAGTGCAATTTCCGAAAACCGAACCTTCTAAAAACCGAACACCTCTGAATACCGACCGAATTGTATGGAATTGGTCCTTCTTTATTATAGTATTAAAAAACTTCCAAATACCGATCCCTCTGAATTCCGAACACCGGACCGATTTTGTGTCCGGTTCCTGTTAAAATATACCAAAATTTCTAAAAACCGGCCTTACCTGAGCGATTATGACATGAGGTCAGGCCAGTCAACCGTGAAACAACACCTGTGACGGGTATTATGTGAAGCTTAATTGTCTCGGGATCTACGTATACATGTAGGTGATTTGTAGAGTATCCAATATATACCCCAAGGGAGCATTATGACGGTAGGCCTAGTGTATAATCAACACGACAATTATGAAACAATGCCACACTTCATTGAAGCGCGGCGTTTTGTTTATCTTCGCAATGCAAGTAGAGCTAGAAGCCTGATCGCGAGTTTCGCATCTAATTTAAATGAGGCCAAAAGGGGGTCTTTTTTGCATGGTCGTAAATGAAGCCCGTGATGTTTTTAAGACAATACCGATGTCGGAAATACGACCAGTATCAACTGATCAATTATAATTAATATTGAAACAAAACATCTTCACACACTTTCATATTATTCGATGTGTAAAATATTCCGTATTGGCCCCATCCACATGACAAAAACTTCACCGGATGTAACAAAATGTAGGTCGATCGTAAAGTGCTGTTGTACATGTAAAACTGCTGTTTAAAACTACAGTTATAGCTATTTGTCTTTATTATATAATCTGCAATATATACATTGATTAACTTTCATAATATTCATATTATTCAGACAAACCAAATTGTCTACGTACATACGTGCCGGTTTGTAATCGGGTACATTCTAACAAAACATCGTCCCGACCAATTACATTGTATATCCGGAATTCGACCGGTTATTTTTTGATCAACTTCTCCAAACCGAACCCTCTGTAAACCGAACAAATATCCATGTCCCATGCATGTTCGGTTTATAAAGGTTCCACTGTACATATATCATAAATACTATACACATATCATAAATACAATAAATATATCATCAATACAATACACATCATAAATACTGTACATATAGATAGCACTGATTCTATTTTGATGACACTGACAAATAAGGTAGTTGTAACAATTTGGAACAAATGAAAAGCTAGCATTAAATTGTGAACTGTATAACATGATTGAGTGTGTCAGTGGAGCCTTGCTGATCGACCTAGAACAGGCATGTTTGATTCTATTATTGGGTAAAAAATACCAAGTGTAATAACCACAAGAGAATCAATAAAAACAAGACAGGCATGAATATTTCAATATTTTACATATCTATATTCTATCAGCAAGCTGAAGTGTGTCAACAATACCTAGTTTACCTGAATGTAAACATCCCCATATATGGTTTGTTTACCTGGCTGTAAAACTGGCCCTGTCACTTATTTTACATAAACCTTTAAGCTTTTGGTCTGCTAGGTTATAAAACCTTATAATCTCATCCCATATTTAATGTGTTTTGATCTCTTCATTTTACCTAGTTAACCTGTTTGTAATTGTATGTAATTCATCATCTGGTTTACCTGTATGTATGTACCTCATCATCTGGTTTACCTGTGTGTATGTACCTCATCATCTGGTTTACCTGTGTGTATGTACCTCATCATCTGGTTTACCTGTGTGTATGTACCTCATCATCTGGTTTACCTGTGTGTATGTATATCGACTGGTTTACCTGTGTGTATGTACCTCATCTGGTTTACCTGTGTGTATGTACATCATCTGGTTTACCTGTATGTATGTACTTCATCTGGTTTACCTGTGTGTATGTACATCATCTGGTTTACCTGTGTGTATGTACCTCATCTGGTTTACCTGTGTGTATGTACCTCATCATCTGGGTTACCTGTGTGTATGTACCTCATCATCTGGTTTACCTGTGTGTATGTACCTCATCTGGTTTACCTGTGTGTATGTACATCATCTGGTTTACCTGTGTGTATGTACCTCATCATCTGGTTTACCTGTGTGTATGTACTTCATCTGGTTTACCTGTGTGTGTGTACTTCATCTGGTTTACCTGTGTGTATGTATATTGACTGGTTTACCTGTGTGTATGTACATCATCTGGTTTACCTGTGTGTATGTACATCATCTGGTTTACCTGTGTGTATGTACATCATCTGGTTTACCTGTGTATGTACCTCATCTGGTTTACCTGTGTGTATGCACTTCATCATCTGGTTTACCTGTGTGTATGTACTTATCATCTGGTTTACCTGTATTTATATATGCTTCATCACCTAGTTTACCTGTATGTAATTGTGTATACTTTGTTTTCTGGGTTACATTTCGTTATGTACTTAATCATATGTATGTATGTATGTATGAAATCCCAAAATCCATTTACCTTATTAAGATAAATCATTGAAACATAGTAGAGCTTTTGAAACTTGCTAATTTGTCAATATTGTTTATATAAACATTTCAGTGAAAAGTTTTGTAGGATTAAGTTAGGAACATAGTTTTAATTCTAGTACAGGTAATAGCACAACATTGTCAGCTTCATGTCAAGTTGTTAGTGTAGGTAGCCATAAAATAGCATGCCTGGTGATGCTAGTGTAGGTAACCAGAAATTAGTATGGATAGTGATGCTTGTGCAGGTAACCAGAAATTAGCATGCCTGGTGATGCTAATGTAGGTAACCAGAAATTAGTATGGATAGTGGTGCTAGTGTAGGTAACCAGAAATTAGTATGGATAGTGGTGCTTGTGCAGGTAACCAGAAATTAGTATGGATAGTGGTGCTTGTGCAGGTAACCAGAAATTAGCATGCCTGGTGATGCTAATGTAGGTAACTAGAAATTAGTATGGATAGTGGTGCTTGTGCAGGTAACCAGACATTAGTATGGATAGTGGTGCTTGTGCAGGTAACCAGAAATTAGCATGCCTGGTCATGCTAGTGTAGGTAACCAGACATTAGTATGGATAGTGGTGCTTGTGCAGGTAACCAGAAATTAGCATGCCTGGTGATGCTAGTGCAGGTAACCATGTATATATTAGCTTGAGTACTGGTGCTAGTGCAGGTAACCATGTATATATTAGCTTGAGTACTGGTGCTAGTGCAGGTAACCAGAAATTAACATGGAAGGTGGTGCTGTATAGTGCTCTTTCTTTAGAAGCTGTTTAGGTAGATGGAAATCTTATATGCACTTACAATTCAAAGACATGCTAAACTTGGCTTACAAATAGCCCCCTTCTCTTTCTCCTTGATTTAGGATCCAGCCAAATCACAAATGTCAGGAATGTAATTAAAATGTAAGTCCAATCATAATGATGGAGATATGTGTGTTGACTTAGAGAACTGCTTAAACTTTGTTTAATGGGTGATAGGGCAACTTTTTATCATTTACCTGTTATAAGTTATACTGGTTGTACATAAAGATGGTGGTTATCTGGCTGTAGTGGAATCAACACCAAGTTTATTGTGTATACACTTCAGGGTGAGGAAGATGTAGTTTGTCAAATATATATCTCTCATTATATATTATTTACACCTGCATCTCCCCATTACAACGCATAGATAATCCTACAGTGTTGTGGGACTTATAAGACTATCTGACTGTCACTAATAGGTGATAACATTAAAAGTTCCAGGAACTTATACACAAGAGGATATTAGAATAACTCATATTTCTCCCAGTGTTATAACAAATAATAGACGGGTGGCTGGCAGTATGTCACCAGCATTTCATCTGGATTACGTCTATTTCTTTTGCTCACTTTGATAATCCTTTATTGCATTCAGAGGAACTTTTTTAATTTATTGATTTAGTAAGTGAACATATATATGGAATATATCCTTTAGTCAAAGTTATCTGTAGCACATTATATACTTGAATTGACAAATGAATGACTCTGTCTACAATCTTGTCTTATTAAGATTGAAAGGTTTCTTAAGATTCAGTTTGAAAATGCTTTTCTTTGAAAAGCTAATAGTGTGGCTTTGTATCGGTTAGATTTCACTTTCAAATTGTTGACTTATCTGGACCTAGTACCAGAGGACTAAATGGCCAATGACTTGGACCCCAGATATGTATAGCAAATATATGCAGTGTGTATTTCTAAAGTGTTTTCCACAAACTTGTATTTATAGTGTGATAAAAGATCAATAAATTTGGCTGGAGTTGGCAAATTGACAAGTCCCAGCGATTGTGGGGCTTCCAACCAATACATATGTACTGTAGATCTATTGAGTGTCGGTAAACAGCATTTACCAAATGTTGGAAATAAGAATTCTAAAGATTTCCTATATGGCCGAATGATATATATACAGGTGTACTGAGGTATGCGAGTACCTTACATGTATGTATAGAGATTTAGATCGTTACAGGTATGCCATAGACAGGTATAGATATAGAAGTATACCTAGGCAGATTACACATGTGTATGTAGGGCTAAACAGGTGAGCTATGTAAAATGTCAGGACAGAGTTTATTCGTGGATGTACCAGGATTTGAGCTGCGACAGGTAGGTACATAGGTTCACATTATACATGGTATACCTAAAACTGAACATTATTTTAGTATTTCTTTGCATTGTAAAGTTAATGTGCATATAGCATCCTTCTGAAGGTGTGGACAACCTAGACTAAAACTGCTCATTTGTAATGTTAATAGTAAGTTTTTGTAGCTGGTCAGTATCTTGGACTAAGTTGGACGAACGAAACTGATCAGAAATGAAAAATGAGACTTTGTGTGTGGTTTTTATCCTGGACCAAGTCGGACATGAATATAACTGATCGGAAATCCAAGTGTGAGGCTTTGTGTGGTTCTTATCCTGGACCAATTTGGACACAATTAGAACTGATCAGAAAACCAAGTGTGAGACTTTGTGCAATTCTTTTCCCGGACCAAGTTGGATACAGTTATAACTGATCAGAAAACCAAGTGACTGTGCAATTCTTATCCTGGACCAAGTCAGACACAGTGTGAGACTTTTATGTATTAATTTTCTGGACCAAGTCAGCCTCAGTGTATTTCTGTTATACGAAGATCTTTGAAGATATCCACGAGTGTTGTGGGTTATCCGATTGAAGATGATGTAAAGAGATAATCAGTGCCGTATTGATTAACATACCTGTGAGTTTCACACCTTAGGAATGTACTACACTTAGACGGTAACTAACGATCACCATTTTATGGATGTTCCTCAAACAATTTATAATCATGTGCTTAAAACACAAAAAAGATGAAAGGAGAGACCAGATATGAGATAAATGATAATTGAGATCTATATTGTCAGCAGGAAATATACAATGAGTTCTCTAATCAGAGGTGAGGACAAAGAGAAAGATCTCATTATGTGCTGTAAAACCCTAAATGAGCCCTGCGATATTGTTATCTGGTACAAAGTTTAGTACATTAATGAATGTATTATATACATACTCAGAAAGGTAGATTATCTTTTATTTTTCTCCATCCTCAATAAAACTGGCAGTCATCTAGATATAGTTTCGGAAGTCAGACACATAAATCACTCGGCCTTTAGGCAGTATCAGACTGTTAGCTCAATCACAAACAACATTTTATTTCAAAGTAGATTGATGACCATCTCTGAGTACAAAATAAATGTTTTTAGCTTGATTAGTAATTTCCTTCTGTGTTACAGATATTCTTACACACAAAAGTAAAGAGAATGTTTACCTTGTTCATAATTCACTTTGTATAAAATATGATTATGTATCCACTCTCACCTGGCACTCTCACCTGTGACAAAGTCTCCGATGTGAGTCTTGTATGGTGGTACTTTTCTGACTATCTTACCTGTGACAATGTCTCCAATGTGAGTCTTGTGTGGTGGTACTTTTCTGACTATCTTACCTGTGACAATGTCTCCAATGTGAGTCCTGTGTGGTGGTACTTTTCTGACTATCTTACCTGTGACAATGTCTCCAATGTGAGTCCTGTATGGTGGTACTTGTCTGACTATCTTACCTGTGACAATGTCTCCAATGTGAGTCCTGTGTGGTGGTACTTTTCTGACTATCTTACCTGTGACAATGTCTCCAATGTGAGTCCTGTGTGGTGGTACTTTTCTGACTATCTTACCTGTGACAATGTCTCCAATGTGAGTCTTGTGTGGTGGTACTTTTCTGACTATCTCACCTGTGACAATGTCTCCAATGTGAGTCTTGTATGGTGGTACTTTTCTGACTATCTTACCTGTGACAATGTCTCCAATGTGAGTCCTGTATGGTGGTACTTTTCTGACTATCTTACCTGTGACAATGTCTCCAATGTGAGTCTTGTGTGGTGGTACTTTTCTGACTATCTTACCTGTGACAATGTCTCCAATGTGAGTCTTGTGTGGTTTTACTTTTCCGACTATCTTACCTGTGACAATGTCTCCAATGTGAGTCCTGTATGGTGGTACTTTTCTGACTATCTTACCTGTGACAATGTCTCCAATGTGAGTCCTGTATGGTGGTACTTTTCTGACTATCTTACCTGTGACAATGTCTCCAATGTGAGTCTTGTGTGGTTTTACTTTTCTGACTATCTCACCTGTGACAATGTCTCCAATGTGAGTCCTGTGTGGTGGTACTTTTCTGACTATCTTACCTGTGACAATGTCTCCAATGTGAGTCTTGTATGGTGGTACTTTTCTGACTATCTCACCTGTGACAATGTCTCCAATGTGAGTCTTGTATGGTGGTACTTTTCTGACTATCTTACCTGTGACAATGTCTCCAATGTGAGTCTTGTGTGGTTTTACTTTTCCGACTATCTTACCTGTGACAATGTCTCCAATGTGAGTCCTGTATGGTGGTACTTTTCTGACTATCTTACCTGTGACAATGTCTCCAATGTGAGTCTTGTGTGGTTTTACTTTTCTGACTATCTCACCTGTGACAATGTCTCCAATGTGAGTCTTGTATGGTGGTACTTTTCTGGCAGCATCAACATTTAACTTTAAAATTTTGTATTTAGATACATTGCTAAAAAGCATTAGTCCAACTTTAATCAAGCTTGATAATCAATTAATACATATAATGGACATTTCAACACTGCCTTCATTTGTAGAATATCATCCAGAATTTGGTCCAGTGACACTCAGAGAATAAGCTACATTATATTAGGACTTTTCAATTAAGTCTTATGTTTATTTCAGGTTCTCCAAAAGTATTATTCCAACTAAACCTGGAATATACTCAGTCACTTAGTTACATTCATGATTATGGTATGTACATCTCAACCCACCCTAAAAATTACTAAAATTTCAATTTTCATTGTATTTTGGGTATCTCAGATTTTGAGAAATTAAGATCTTAATTGCTGAAATTTGTCTCTTTCTTTCTTAATAATATATGAAAGGCTTTGTTTGCTGAATGAAATCCCTGGTTATGAGGACCATATTATTGTTATTAACTAAATATCTAAACAATTGTTGTAAACGGTATTTATGTATAGGTACTCAAGACATGTTCCCTTGTATCTAGAATTAACTGGTTTACAATGACACGGTTGTGTTTTTACAAGGTCAAAAATAGATACACCTGTCTCCCACATCCAAGGAGTGCTTTGTACATAGTAAAATTTACATGTTTTCTAAAGTTTCACAATGCTCCTAACAATCACCCTCAAAGGTAAGAAATACTGGTAAAACATTATTCACATTTGCAGATTTTATTACACAATAGAGACCGACTGAATCACTTAAATACTGGATGACAGAAATCACCTGTATTCTCACACATCAGAAAACTCATTTGGAGTGGGACTGCACGCTCAGAGTCTAGATAGGATCCTGGTGATTACAGATGATTGATAAGTGAATGGCAGCAGAAAACAAAAGTTTAATTCACAACAGTTCCATGTATGAATTTATTTGATAAGCCCAATAACTTTTCATTTATACCACGAACATTATCGACTGCTGATAGCTTCATGGTACATTGTAATGCTGTATACTGACAGGTGGAAAACCATTTATTAAATCATGATTACCAGAGTACAAATTACTTGTTTTAACGTTACCATGGACAGTAATTTTGAATCAACACATCCTGTTTGTAAACATAGTTGGTAATATTCATTGTGGATTTAATTTCGCTATGTTATATTAGCGATCATGAAAATGTGAGTTGTAATATGGCAGAATTTTGACAAGGCAGATGTTGTGCAAAATTTAATAAGTTACTTCAACAAACCACGAAATTGTATCCCCATGAGATTGGTGTCAGAGAACAAAGTGTGTTGGATGTGGTTTTGTTATTCCCAGCTGGAAACTATGTGGATCAGTTCAGGGGCAGACAACTTTGCCCTGGTTGTATTGCAGCTGTGGGTTAGATTAGGTTCATTAACACTTTTAAGATTGTGTGTGAATTAAGGGGCCAGTAATTATAACTTAGTTTCCGGGATGAAGTCCATAGGAGCTGTTGCTTTACCCTCAGCGTCGGCGTCGTTCTGCGGCATTCTGCGTCGTTCGTACACAGCTAGGTTTTGTAGGTGTTGTGTCAGTACTAATGAGGAGACAGTTTAGGTATTTGACATGTTTTCCTTAAATTGTCACAAGACCTTTCCATTTATACTACATTTGCGGACCTGCTAGCCCTGACCATGTCTTTTGCCCTACTTTATTCCTTTCAACCCACTCATCGAGCTAATGTTGTCGAGCTAATGTTGTCGGAGGACAACTCTTGTTGTTCTTTATTACAGACAAGACATTATTAAGTTGATTCAGAAACAGGCACTGTTCATGGCCTTTATGACACCCAGTAGGACCTGGGAGTATGAGGTACAGTACATAAAGGTTGGTTTATGATCGAGGAATACATAACAACTTAGGTCTAAGAACAGTTTTATGATCAGGGCGTAGGTGGGATTTACTGGACTAGTTTTACTGAGTTATACAAAATTAGAATTAAGTTGCCCATTATTATAAGTTGTCTACTGTTGAGTTATTTGTCCCCGAGAGGAGGTGAGGTTAGCAGTAAGACAGGGTCTAGGCAGAAGTCATTTGTTGTTTCCAAAAGAGATCTATGTCAAATCATACAGGTATTATAAATTATATTTATTTGTTAATCAAACATTGAAAAACATTTTAAAGTTAAATTAATTTCTTTGATTTATTTTATTGAACTTAATGTTTGCTTTACTTCTGTTAGTTTAAACAAGTATTTTTGTGCTGTTTAATCAATACTTAATTTATTTAGGACATACAATTGTGCTGACGATGTATAGAAATTGATTTATATGGTGACTTAATGGGTTAAACTTCGTAATCAGTTCAAGCCAGACATTTCTTATCAACATTTTAACAGAACAAGTACAGAGTCACCAACCTTTCACCATAAATGTCACATGTTAGGATGATGTAATCTACACGAGACATTTTCCTAGGTAGGAGGTACAATGTGTACCCCGATTGATTTACTGTACATGTGATCGGAATAATTAGCTATGTCGTCAAGAGATCAACTCTCTAATCAGTTTTTCTACAGTTGTAAAATTTCCTGGTAACCCAGATATGGTAAGAGTAACAGAATTAAAGAGTTTGTTACTGTCAATCATATCCTCGTAAATGGGCCATGTTTTTATAAGTTATCCCCCCTGGAAGCTTAAGGGATATAATGCCAGGATACATATAGGCGATTTGGTATTTTGTAAAATAGTGGTTTTCTAACCGATTTAGTTCCGTTTGCCTTGTATAATGTACAGCTGCCATTGATTGGTCATCGTAAAATGGCCATTTATTGGTATCACTGCTCGATACATCAGTCAAGTATAGGTCATCTTACACAATTAAGTTTCTTTTTCAAGTGAAAATTATGTCTCAAATATTTCATTTTAGAAGCCTCTTTGAAGCTAAGATGAAAGATATGAAGTGCATTAATATCACATTGAAGGAAATAAATGTGAGATTCTGATTTTTATGTGATGAACAACAAACAAAAGTGTACAAAACGTTGGGAATTTCGTCATACTGACACGAAATCTAAAACAGCAACTTTTAATGAGCAAGAAATTGATGGATGTGTAACAGATGTGGCACTGATAACAAATTTGGTATACAATACAAGTATCAGAGCTTTGATAGTCCTGTTATACAATACAAGTATCAGAGCTTTGATAGTCCTGTTATACAATACAAGTATCCGAGCTTTGATAGTCCTCTTATACAATACAAGTATCAGAGCTTTGATAGTCCTGTTATACAATACAAGTATCAGAGCTTTGATAGTCCTCTTATACAATACAAGTATCAGAGCTTTGATAGTCCTGTTATACAATACAAGTATCAGAGCTTTGATAGTCCTGTTATACAATACAAGTATCAGAGCTTTGATAGTCCTGTTATACAATACAAGTATCCGAGCTTTGATAGTCCTGTTATACAATACAAGAATCAGAGCTTTGATAGTCCTGTTATACAATACAAGTATCAGAGCTTTGATAGTCCTGTTATACAATACAAGTATCAGAGCTTTGATAGTCCTGTTATACAATACAAGTATCAGAGCTTTGATAGTCCTGTTATACAATACAAGTATCAGAGCTTTGATAGTCCTGTTATACAATACAAGTATCAGAGCTTTGATAGTCCTGTTACAGATGTGGCACTGATAACAAATTTGGTATACAATACAAGTATCAGAGCTTTGATAGTCCTATTACACATGTGGCACTGATAACAAATTTGGTATACAATACAAGTATCAGAGCTTTGATAGTCCTGTAACAGATGTGGCACTGATAACAAATTTGGTATACAATACAAGTATCAGAGCTTTGATAGTCCTGTTATACAATACAAGTATCAGAGCTTTGATAGTCCTATTACAATTTGGGAATCATTATCGTTCTGATTTTAAAAGTTTCACAAATGTTTTCTGTCAAGGATTATATTTTTAAAAGTTATGCAAATATTTAACATGTTTCATGGTGGTCTGTAGGTTATGAAAAAAACACTTAATGGGTTCAGATATGTTATCATTTTAAACTCCAGTAAATAGTTAGCCATTCTTACTTAACACAATGACAATCCACATGCAACACAGCAATTTAAAGGGTCACAGCGGTATCACTGAAAGTGTGACTTTTATAATTATGTGAAAGTGTTTTTAGTACAAGATTAAATAACGTAACATTGTAAAGTCGAGTGAAAGGTGAGAAGCCATAACATGGTAACCTGTGGTGCTGAATACAGATAATGTTTACATTCTGACACAACAACAAAGCATCGTTTGATTCTGTTATTGTTGTGCAGGCGGTATCCAGCGTTCAGTAACAGGGCCTGGTTTTAAATCACATCAGTTATACCCGAGAACTCATTAGCTGGTACAGATATAGGTAGTCTTCAATCATTGGTACACCACCATTAGCTGGTACAGATATAGGTAGTCTTCAATCATTGGTACATTAGCTGGTACAGATATAGGTAGTCTTCAATCATTGGTACATTAGCTGGTACAGATATAGGTAGTCTTCAATCATTGGTACACCACCAGGCTTCCTACCGTAGTACCCCTTACATACACTTAATCCTGTTACTTTGGGTTAAAAGCATGTTTGGATTTCATTTCTATGACACTTGATGTTGGACCTTTTAAGGTCACATCTCATTACATTGTACAGTTCTCTGTGCCATACTAAGTTAATTCCAGGTACATAATTTGTACTAAAGACTTATGGTGCTTGACTGAATATGGTTCTGTGTATTACAGTGGCCAAAGATCAAGGTCATGTCTCAACACAATATATACTCTATCAAAAGAATTTTTTCTACCATGACTGATGCCAAAGTTCTGGTCATATCCCTGAATGTTTATGCTGTTTTGATCAGTAGAAATCAAGCTACCATTCACTGGAAAGACCTTATAGCGAAATCTTTTAGCCAAAAAGGACGACATGATGGCCTTCATAAAACTCAGAAAGTTTTCTTTTTTTCCCAATTTTGGCCTTTAAATATTTTACCTAATTTCTCGTTCCCATGCACCCTATACATCCGCAATGAAAAGGTTGTTTTGTGTCCCTATGATCTACATTGCCCTTTAAGAGGAATTTTTTGTTAATATTTTATGCCTTTGTTTATGTACTTCCATATCATTATCAATATACCACATATACTACATGTGATTGGGGCCAGAGTCCTGTAGGGATAGGTTTTGTGTGTTCGGGCCAGTGTGATGTGTAATGTGTGTACGCCTCATGATCATTCTGTCCTCTGGAATTGTCTTTGGAAACGTGTATACTTGTGTATACTTATAAATGTGGTCTAGATTTTAATTACTGGTGGTATTGATAAAGTATGAATTTTTTCCCTTCGTACAGTAGCTGTAGTTTGACATGTGTAAGGTGTATAACTGACCTGTCAAATACCACAGTATCCCTTAAGTATTTATTTTTGTTGTTATTAACAGTTAATAGATACAATGAGTAAATGTTAATTAAAAGTTTAATTTAAAGGACCTTTAGATTTCCTTTTTGATTTGAATACCTTTGAAATAGGGTGTTTTTCAGATGACTATAGATAAACTATAGATATAGTATAGATCAAGCCTACATGTAATTACTCTAATGAATACATTAAATCAGGCTTGTATCTTTTACATTACTTCAATGTCATTTTATGTTTGAATCTTTAAGCCTTACTTCACTTTTATCAATGCCTACATTAGGCAATATTAAATTGATTTAGCTTTTTAAGGAGTATTTATGGTAAACCTCCGGCTAGTTCGAACACACATTTTTTTCTAGAAAAACAATATTTTTTAGCGAGTAATAGTTTGAACTATGGTTGTTTATAACTGACACTATTTCAGATCAGTTCAAACTTGTCAAATGAAGAACGTTAAGTAAGATCTTTTTTCAACAGACTCGATCCATTGAAAACGCGCGACAACCGGTCCAGATAAAATTCCAAGACTTAAATTTGATCAACATGCATGTTTAGGTTATTAGATTGTATGTGTGATCATTGGAGTGCGTCTGTGACAGAAACAAAAACACATTAATATATGTCACATATTTTAGCGTTTAATTTGAATTCGGTTTTTTACATTGAAAATTACACCACACATTAGACAGCTGAATTTAGGCCCAAACAATGCATAAATAACATGCAAAATTTGTATTCGCGCTGTATGGCAAACTAAGAAATCATCGGTGTATTTTCAAATATAGTGTAAACTTAGCATTTTCATTATTTAATTGTGACTGGGCATATCCTATTGCCAATGAAGGTATTACATAAAAACTTGCGCCCTCACGCTAGGTAGGCTGGCCACGCGAGGTGTCGTTTGCGGTAAAGTTGAAAGGATCGGCCGCCCAGTCATGCTGAGTGACGTGATAATCATTCATATCCAGTCAAAACAATCCACAGGTATCCCAATTAGTGATGGATAATTTTGCAGGTATCAAATAAGTTTGGCAGATAATACGACTGGGCATATTTAAAAGCAGACATGTTGATGTTATGACCTAATTTTATCAACATATATCGCCTATTTTTACAGTAGTGCTTTTGTAAACGCAACAAGTTATGTAGACTATGTAACAGCTTCCATATTCATTACAATAGTATAGCGGTATTTTCTCATTCAAATAAAAAATATAACCATGTTGAGACTATACTGCACAAATGCCGAGATTTATCGACTCTGATAGTTCGAACTCCCACTTATTTTCTGAAGCATAATTTCGAATAATTTGAACAGATTCGTCAATATTTATTAATTTTGTTCGAACTAACTGAAGGTTTACCGTACTGCAGTCAATCACATATCACGTACTGGTCAAATAGGTTTATGGTTAAACTGGGAATGCTGATACAGGCAGTGGATTATGGGTAAAATGGGCAGTGGATTATGGGTTAACTGACATGGGAATGCTGATACAGGCAGTGGATTATGGGTAAAATGGGCAGTGGATTATGGGTTAACTGACATGGGAATGCTGATACAGGCAGTGGATTATGGGTAAAATGGGCAGTGGATTATCGGTTAACTGACATGGGAATGCTGATACAGGCAGTGGATTATGGGTAAACTGACATGAGAATGCTGATACAGGCAGTGGATTATGGGTAAACTGACATGGGAATGCTGATACAGGCAGTGGATTATGGGTAAACTGACATGGGAATGCTGATACAGGCAGTGGATTATGGGTTAACTGACATGGGAATGCTGATACAGGCAGTGGATTTATTTCTTCTCTCTTGACTTTTTCACCCCAGTGTCAGATTAGGTACGATGATTGTGATATATGAGAATCTATGTCGTCTGACTTGTGTCAAGTGACTAATCAATAGATCAATAGATTACTGGTAGTGGAGGGACTGTGACTCCATCTCATGGGGAATTTGAAGAGCTGGTAATACGTCAATGTTAATTAGATAAAGGCTAGGTAAAAAGATTCAACAGGTTTCATTTTGTTGTAACTTTGTACCATTATTTCATGCCAAACTGAGTCATGTTATATTTTGCACCCCTGGGTTCCAAGATCTCCAGTGGTTTTGTCTTGACAAGCTAACCAAGCTTGAGCTGTTGTTCATGATGACCGACTTGCTTGTAACTTTATTATGAAATCTGCTTATTTTTCCTTCTATCTGGGACAAGTTGACCATGCAACAGCTACATGTTGTTTACGACAGTCGTGTTGTGACTGGTACCGTAAACTCTTCCCTTTCTACATACTTCCCTTTCCAATGGGGACAAGTTGACCAACAACTACATGTTGTTTACGACAGTCGTGTTGTGACTGGTACCGTAAACTCTTCCCTTTCCACATACTTCCCTTTCCAATGGGGACAAGTTGACCAACAACTACATGTTGTTTACGACAGTCGTGTTGTGACTGGTACCGTAAACTCTTCCCTTTCCACATACTTCCCTTTCCAATGGGGACAAGTTGACCAACAACTACATGTTGTTTACGACAGTCGTGTTGTGACTGGTACCATAAACTCTTCCCTTTCCACATACTTCCCTTTCCAATGGGGACAAGTTGACCAACAACTACATGTTGTTTACGACAGTCGTGTTGTGACTGGTACCATAAACTCTTCCCTTTCCACATACTTCCCTTTCCAATGGGGACAAGTTGACCATGCAACAGCTACATGTTGTTTACGACAGTCGTGTTGTGACTGGTACCGTAAACCAACAGCTACATGTTGTTTACGACAGTCGTGTTGTGACTGGTACCGTAAACCAACAGCTACATGTTGTTTACGACAGTCGTGTTGTGACTGGTACCGTAAACCAACAGCTACATGTTGTTTACGACAGTCGTGTTGTGACTGGTACCGTAAACCAACAGCTACATGTTGTTTACGACAGTCGTGTTGTGACTGGTACCGTAAACTCTTCCCTTTCCACATACTTCCCTTTCCACATACTTCCCTTTCCAACGGGGACAAGTTGACCAACAGCTACATGTTGTTTACGACTGTCCTGTTGTGACTGGTATGTAATGTAGGTATATATATATCATGTCATTTCTATATGTTGTGCTACATTCGGAAATATACTAAGTTGAATTGGTACTGAGAATGACTGGTTTTGGGAACTCATCCCTAGCTTTCTTGGACAGTTGTACAATAAAGGTAGACCTGTTACTTACCCGACAATTAACCTTCCTCACTATTGTTACAAAGCCAGATATATAACACTTTGTTGTCCTCATACACGTTTAGAACACAAACAAAATATAGCCACTGTTTAGTTCTCAGTAGAAATTCTTTGATCACATAGCTATGACCAATATGTATACCCTGCCCATTAACGTAATATAAGATTGGTTTGGAGATCTTTATATAGATTCAGTTTTGATACATCACACAACCAATATGATTATTTAAATATCATATTGGTTGTGTCATATAACTTTTATCATATTTACTTTACAAACCAGAAGGAAAGATTCCAAAATAGATTCAGTTTTGCAGTAGGAAATAGTTTCTGTATGAGTGATTTTCCTAATTGTCTTTAACATAATTTTCACAAAATGAACATCTGTGTTTTAGCTCCATTAATATGATGTAACCATTTAGCAAACTATATGATACCCCAGTAGACTCACATGTACATATTAGTAAGGAAGTCTTTGGCAGATTAATATGAGTCATTATAAGATATTAGTCTGTGTCATATTTCACTAGTTGTAACAAGATATTCCAATTCTTTAACAACTTAAGTTCAGTTTTCATTAGACAAGAGCAATGAGCCAAAGGGTTCTTACTACAGATTAACATAGCACAGATGTCTATCTCTATATGAATTGAATTTAGAAATTTGTAATTGGAATCAGAAATGGTTTTATGTCTGTGTAAGGGGATATTGACCAGTATATATAGTTAATAGTGCCCGTCTCTGTGAAGTAGAAACTCAATATGTTATAGCCAGGTATGTAAATTTATCGAACATAACAAAGTTACATTATCTTTCATGTTGGTAGAATGTGCTGGCTTTTAGGACAGACCGCATATGCCATTCCTTAAGTGCATTACAATGACTTTAATCTTTTATATGTTTTAGTCCTGTTTAAGATTGTATTTATTGTAATTTCAGAAGCGAGAAACTTGATGGAGGGCACAGCTGTAGATACAGGCCCACGTCACTTGCTTCATCTTGATCATGAACCCATCGAACAGCGAACATATGAACTCCTCCTCCCACCAGATGGCACCAACAGCAAACAGCCAAAAGTTCGCAAGGTGGCAGCAGGTCCTCCCCTACCATCATACAAAGGTAAGTTACTAAGTTGTGACATCAGCACCGGCAGGTCCTCCCCAACCCTCCTACAGAGGTAAGTTAGTGGTGACATCAGCACTAGCAGGTCCTCCCCTACCCTCCTACAGAGGTAAGTTAGTGGTGACATTCAGCTCCTACAGAGGTAAGTTAGTGGTGACATCAGCACCAGCAGGTCCTCTCCAACCCTCCTACAGAGGTAAGTTAGTGGTGACATCAGCACCACCAGGTCCTCCCCTACCCTCCTACAGAGGTAAGTTAGTGGTGACATCAGCACCACCAGGTCCTCCCCAACCCTCCTACAGAGGTAAGTTAGTGGTGACATCAGCACCTCCAGGTCCTCCCCTACCCTCCTACAGAGGTAAGTTAGTGGTGACATCAGCACCGGCAGGTCCTCCCCAACCCTCCTACAGAGGTAAGTTAGTGGTGACATCAGCACCAGCAGGTCCTCTCCTACCCTCCTACAGAGGTAAGTTAGTGGTGACATCAGCACCGGCAGGTCCTCCCCAACCCTCCTACAGAGGTAAGTTAGTGGTGACATCAGCACCAGCAGGTCCTCTCCTACCCTCCTACAGAGGTAAGTTAGTGGTGACATCAGCACCTCCAGGTCCTCCCCTACCCTCCTACAGAGGTAAGTTAATGGTGACATCAGCACCGGCAGGTCCTCCCCAACCCTCCTACAGAGGTAAGTTAGTGGTGACATCAGCACCAGCAGGTCCTCTCCTACCCTCCTACAGAGGTAAGTTAGTGGTGACATCAGCACCTCCAGGTCCTCCCCTACCCTCCTACAGAGGTAAGTTAGTGGTGACATCAGCACCGGCAGGTCCTCCCCAACCCTCCTACAGAGGTAAGTTAGTGGTGACATCAGCACCACCAGGTCCTCCCCAACCCTCCTACAGAGGTAAGTTAGTGGTGACATCAGCACCTCCAGGTCCTCCCCTACCCTCCTACAGAGGTAAGTTAGTGGTGACATCAGCACCGGCAGGTCCTCCCCAACCCTCCTACAGAGGTAAGTTAGTGGTGACATCAGCACCGGCAGGTCCTCCCCAACCCTCCTACAGAGGTAAGTTAGTGGTGACATCAGCACCGGCAGGTCCTCCCCAACCCTCCTACAGAGGTAAGTTAGTGGTGACATCAGCACCAGCAGGTCCTCCCCAACCCTCCTACAGAGGTAAGTTAGTGGTGACATCAGAATCAGCAGGTCCTCCCCAACCCTCCTACAGAGGTAAGTTAGTGGTGACATCAGCACCAGCAGGTCCTCTCCTACCCTCCTATATGTACATTATTTTAGGGCATCAGATTACACATTTTTGGCAACCAAATTGGTCAAAATCTTGGTGCTAACAATTGTAAGTAATGTAAAAAGTTGAAAAGGAACAGCAATTTTGCTTCAGATGTAAGTGTACAAGAACAGTAACTATGGTACCTGATAATTAATATTGCTTTCTACCAATCACCCTAGGCAGGAGAATAATTGTTGTAGGGTAGCCCAGTGGAACAGCTTCTGTGTGAGTTTAAATGTCATCCAATAGGTCATTTTAAGGCTCATTACATCCGGACTATAACAGAGATGTAAATAGTTTGATAAGTCTGTAACGGTACCTGGCTTTAAATTAATCATTACAGTATTGTACATAATACATACAGGTAAATCTAAATGTATATTCTCATACAGGTAAATTTAAACTGTAGACTCATACAGGTAAATCTAAACTCTCTTCTCATACAGGTAAGTCTAAACTGTAGTCTCATAAAGGTAAATCTACACTCTAGTCTCATACAGGTAAATCTAAACTGTAGTCTCACAGGTAAATCTAAACTGTAGTCTCATACAGGTAAATCTAAACTGTAGTCTCATACAGGTAAATCTAAACTAGTCTCATACAGGTAAATCTAAACTGTAGTCTCATACAGGTAAATCTAAACTGTAGTCTCATACAGGTAAATCTAAACTCTAGTCTCATACAGGTAAATTTAAACTGTAGACTCATACATGTAAATCTAAACTGTAGTCTCATACAGGTAAATCTAAACTGTAGTCTCATACAGGTAAATCTAAACTAGTCTCATACAGGTAAATCTAAACTCTAGTCTCATACAGGTTAATCTAAACTCTATCACACAGGTAAATCTAAACTCTAGTCTCATACAGGTAAGTCTAAACTGTAGTCTCATACAGGTTAATCTAAACTGTAGTCTCATACAGGTAAATCTAAACTGTAGTCTCATACAGGTTAATCCAAACTCTAGTCTCATACAGGTAAATCTAAACTCTAATTTCACACAGGTAAATCTAAACTGTAGTCTCACACAGGTAAAACTAAACTGTAGTCTCATACAGGTTAATCTAAACTCTAGTCTCATACAGGTAAATCTAAACTTTATTATTTGTAAAATATTCTCAGTTGTCGGTAAATATACAACAAAACTGAACTGACTAAGCTATCTAGCTAGTGGTCTTGTATACACATAGTTATTGACTGGTATGGAATTTATTGAGAGTAATACTAAAATGTGTCACAGTGCCATAGCAATGTTAAATTATTATAACGTTATATATAGTTTTGCTGCTGTAAATGAACTTTTGTGTAATGGTGCTCCACCCTGATCAAGTTTCCCAGATCAAACGTGTGCTTGTCTCAAAGTGGCATTGTTCTGTTTGGTTAGATACCGGTCAGGGGCGTATCATACTCAGGCTCTAGGCTTTGTTTATTCAGTAAGCTGATCAGGTGTCCTGCCTCCCCCTCCTTTCACCAACATGACTTTCTCTTTCCATTACAAAGTGGAATTTGTTACCTGAATTATATCAACTGGCAGAAACACAGAAGTCTGAAGAAACAATGGCAATTGTCAAAGGTTTTTGTATCTATCAATTGATATTTAATTTGTTAAGGTAACACAAATGCTTCACTTGTTAGAGACTATGTAAATTGTCACATTACCTAATTGATCATGACCCAGTGTTGTTCACCTATTATATGTGACAAATTTTTCATCAAAAAGTATAGCCACCTTATTGATTTGTCACGTTACTATATTTATATTACTCGTGTGATTTCATTTGAATTGAATGTAATGTCACTTACTTGATGAGAGTGTGACATTGATGAGAGTGTGACATTACATTGTTGTTTTGTTTGTGTTTAACATCACATTATGTGACCTTCGTTGTTTGACTTTTGTTCCAGGCTTTAGCGAGACTGAAGTGAAGTACAAACATGCAGAGCCCAAGCCAGTCAAAACACATGATATTCGTAAAAAGGAGAAGCGGAAGAAGACCAGCTTCAAATTACAGGAAAAGAAACCAGATTTTTTTGGTAAATTCACAAGCACTTTAAATTTCAACACATTATTATTATTTTGATGATTTGCCTATGAGTTATGTCCCTTATGATGTCAATGTTTAAATATTTATACAGGTATTTAGTTAGCTAGTTTTAACATGTACAGTATCTTTCCGGCTGACTTAACATATTAGCCTGTTATCACCATTGTAATCTTTGTTACTCAGATGATGGGAAGAGAAGACAAAATAGCTGACAAACCAAAGAAGATGACACGAGTAATTGCTTCCAGCTCAAGGAAACCTAGCAAACAGGAGGCACAGAAGAAAGGTAGATAACACTGTCCTGTTTACTAGTACTCTGTATCTATCTTGCAGTAAGACCATGCCTGGTAATATATAGCAGTACATTAGAAATATCAGCAAATGTACAATTGCATGATTTTTGTGTGTTTGTTTGAATTGATATTAATGAAAATCTTGGACAATTTATAATTACTGGGAGAGAACAATCCGTGTACAACCTGCCATGCAGGTAGGGTGTAAGAATTGTAGCTAATACCTCCAGTCCATGATCATAAGAGGCACTTCACTAAATTTAGGATGCTATTATTCTAGTTCCTTCTAAAAATATTCTTATTCCTAATGGCTCCTTGACAATGCCTAGCTTTTGGGCATTAGTAGAGTATTTGCCCTACGTGTGAGGAAGTGCTTTGGGATATGTCTCTGGGCTGCTCAGCATTTTTGGGAGTGGGACGACTGGTTCACCCCATTGTCACTATAATGTGACTGGTTGGGTGCCTGCTGGGTGTCTTTTGAAGTATGGTTCATTGAGGTAGCACTAAAATTCACTATCAGTTCCACATTATCAGAAGGAGACAACACAGCCTTCCAAACCACACACACTCACTACATGCATAATAAAAAATACAGGGAAGGCCGTCTTTTATGGCCATAGCTGGATACCCCCATAACAGTGGTTCTGTGTGATATTTTATGATCTCCCTGTACAAGGTCCCATCAACACTGCCTGTATTCTGAACTTTAAGGAATGCTCAATATTATATTATGTATAATAACACCAGACTTTGATCTTGTATCAGTCCTCCTCTGCAAATATTGTTATTAGCTTCACACAAGGTTTAATCTTCCTACCAAGGTATCTGTTCCTTGTTTGATGTGTCTACTGTAGGAAGGTATCTGTTCCTTGTTTGATGTGTCTACTGTAGGAAGGTTTCTGTTCCTTGTTTGATGTGCCTACTGTAGGGAGGTGTCTGTTCCTTGTTTGATGTGTCCGCTGTAGGAAGGTATCTGTTTGATGTGTCTACTGTAGGAAGGTATCTGTTCCTTGTTTGATGTGTCTACTGTAGGAAGGTATCTGTTCCTTGTTTGATGTGTCTACTGTAGGAAGGTATCTGTTCCTTGTTTGATGTGTCTACTGTAGGAAGGTATCTGTTCCTTGTTTGATGTGTCTACTGTAGGAAGGTATTGGTCCCTTGTTTGATGTGTCTACTGTAGGAAGGTTTCTGTTCCTTGTTTGATGTGTCTACTGTAGGAAGGTATCTGTTCCTTGTTTGATGTGTCTGCTGTAGGATGGTATCTATTCCTTGTTTGATGTGTCTACTGTAGGAAGGTATTGGTTCCTTGTTTGATGTGTCTACTGTAGGAAGGTATTGGTCCCTTGTTTGATGTGTCTACTGTAGGAAGGTATTGGTTCCTTGTTTGATGTGTCTGCTGTAGGAAGGTATCTGTTCCTTGTTTGATGTGTCTACTGTAGGAAGGTATTGGCTCCTTGTTTGATGTGTCTGCTGTAGGAAGGTATTTGTTCCTTGTTTGATGTGTCTACTGTAGGAAGGTATTTGTTCCTTGTTTGATGTGTCTACTGTAGGAAGGTATCTGTTCCTTGTTTGATGTGTCTACTGTAGGAAGGTATCTGTTCCTTGTTTGATGTGTCTACTGTAGGAAGGTATCTGTTCCTTGTTTGATGTGTCTACTGTAGGAAGGTATTGGTTCCTTGTTTGATGTGTCTACTGTAGGAAGGTATCTGTTCCTTGTTTGATGTGTCTACTGTAGGAAGGTTTCTGTTCCTTGTTTGATGTGTCTACTGTAGGAAGGTATCTGTTCCTTGTTTGATGTGTCTACTGTAGGAAGGTATCTGTTCCCTGTTTGATGTGTCTACTGTAGGAAGGTATCTGTACTTTGTTTGATGTGTCTACTGTAGGAAGGTATTTGTTCCTTGTTTGATGTGTCTACTGTAGGAAGGTATTTGTTCCTTGTTTGATGTGTCTACTGTAGGAAGGTATATGTTCCTTGTTTGATGTGTCTACTGTAGGAAGGTATTTGTTCCTTGTTTGATGTGTCTACTGTAGGAAGGTATATGTTCCTTGTTTGATGTGTCTGGTGTAGGAAGGTATATGTTCCTTGTTTGATGTGTCTACTGTAGGAAGGTATTTGTTCCTTGTTTGATGTGTCTACTGTAGGAAGGTATATGTTCCTTGTTTGATGTGTCTGGTGTAGGAAGGTATATGTTCCTTGTTTGATGTGTCTACTGTAGGAAGGTATTTGTTCCTTGTTTGATGTGTCTACTGTAGGAAGGTATCTGTTCCTTGTTTGATGTGTCTACTGTAGGAAGGTATTTGTTCCTTGTTTGATGTGTCTACTGTAGGAAGGTATTGGTTCCTTGTTTGATGTGTCTACTGTAGGAAGGTATCTGTTCCCTGTTTGATGTGTCTACTGTAGGAAGGTATCTGTTCCCTGTTTGATGTGTCTACTGTAGGAAGGTATTGGTTCCTTGTTTGATGTGTCTACTGTAGGAAGGTATCTGTTCCCTGTTTGATGTGTCTACTGTAGGAAGGTATATGTTCCTTGTTTGATGTGTCTACTGTAGGAAGGTATTTGTTCCTTGTTTGATGTGTCTACTGTAGGAAGGTATCTGTTCCTTGTTTGATGTGTCTACTGTAGGAAGGTATTTATTCCTTGTTTGATGTGTCTACTGTAGGAAGGTATTGGTTCCTTGTTTGATGTGTCTACTGTAGGAAGGTATCTGTTCCCTGTTTGATGTGTCTACTGTAGGAAGGTATCTGTTCCCTGTTTGATGTGTCTACTGTAGGAAGGTATTGGTTCCTTGTTTGATGTGTCTACTGTAGGAAGGTATCTGTTCCCTGTTTGATGTGTCTACTGTAGGAAGGTATCTGTTCCTTGTTTGATGTGTCTACTGTAGGAAGGTATCTGTTCCTTGATTGAAGATACATCAGCACTCACAAATTTGATGTGTGTATGTTACATATGGTTAAACGTTCCTCTTTCTTCTTACCGAAACTATTTCTCAGATACGACAGGTGGATTATAAGTTAATTTAACGATTTAGTAAAACACCTCTTTCAAATAATATAATGACAAATTTCTTATAAATAGTAAGTGAAAAAAGAAATCATGAATAAAGTGTGAAGTATTGAATGACATCGGTGTTTATATCCTACATGTGACTGAACTATTGGATGTTTGTGCATGTCAGAAATACCTGTTTGCATGTGCTTGTCAATTACTTAGCTCTTCATAAGGTAAACACCTATGCAGATGTTAAACTTCTCGCAATTTACACACTTCAATAAACTCTTCACAAGTTGAATTTAATCTGGTAATCTTATATAACAACAAGTGTTTATGAAATGATGATATGTAAAGAGGTATTTTTGATTTGTAAAGAGAACTATTAGAGATGAGACGGGCCACCCCCTGGACGTAAGTGGTAAATGTTTGTGTGGCTCTGGTGAAAAATAGGAACAGGATCCATCAAATTTTTTGTTTAATGTACTGGGTTGTACCCACAAGGGTCAAGTTTAGGTGTTTATTTCTTAAGAATATGGTTTCTGTAATTTCCTGCTAATTGTCCTTGTGTAAATGTGTGGGGGTTTTTTTTTGGGGGGGGGGGGGGGGGGGGATATACCAATGAGAATATAGCTTAGGTATTTGAAGCAATTGGTGTTGAGATAAGACCTTTTCGTCCGTGCTACATTTGCGGGCCTGCTGACCTTGACCATGACCTTTGACCTACTTTTAAAAAACTTTAACCTTTGCCACTGTACATTAACTATTCAAGATAGGGCTTTCATATTTGGCATTTGTGTTCCTCAATTATGACAAAACCCTTCCATTGGCACAACATTTGCAGACCTGCTGACCTTGGTTCACTATGCAAAATGGTGTCCCTGTCACATTTCACATAATCACCACAGGCTGTCAAATTTTCCAATGCTTTAATCAGGTCTGGTAGTCTGAATGTTTGTCTGGGAGAAACAATCACCTACAATTGCCAAATTGATGGCATATTGTGCAATACAAGTATTGTACCTTTCTCTCTCAAAGCTAAAACATTCCCAAAAAATATAAAAAGTCCACTTCATTATTAAAAAGAGTAAAAGTTTATGTATAGAAATATATGATTTGTTGCCAGATTACTTCAACAGTCAGACTGATTTTATTTATTGTTTCTTCAGAAATCATCACCACATCGTCATGGAGAGCAGGCCAAGAATTGGTGTTACGTGAACTGGGACCAATTAAAGTCCGCCGAACATCACAGACCTCTCAGACAAGTAAGTTACCCAGTCCGCCGAACATCACAGACCTCTCACACAAGTAAGTTACCCAGTCCGCCGAACATCACAGACCTCTCAGACAAGTAAGTTACCCAGTCCGCCGAACATCACAGACCTCTCAGACAAGTAAGTTACCCAGTCCGCCGAACATCACAGACCTCTCAGACAAGTAAGTTACCCAGTCCGCCGAACATCACAGACCTCTCAGACAAGTAAGTTACCACCAGAGAAATACTTATCTTATGCTGGCACTTGTTTAATTATCCATTGTGATGGGATTCCTTTTACATTGGCAAACTGTGCATCTGAAGAACAATTTGATGGTCTGATATAAAGTGTCTAGTGTATTGGTATATATAACCTCTCAACTCCCTATAATTAAACCTTATTGAAAACTTCACTAAAAAAGGTTTTTGTAATCTTCTTCATATATAAATCATTTCAAAGATGGCAAAATTTTGAGCATTTAAGACCTAATTGAAATAACAACAGCATGATATATTAGAATTTAGAGATGTAAAAGATCCTTATTGATTCCTTTGTAAATGGTGCCCTGTTACACACGGTGTATTTTGTAAAGTTAGGGAGTGTGATGTCACTAATAATTAATCTCTATCAGCTATTACACGTTTGAAATCCATGAGATTGAAAGGCTGAGTCCATATCTTCCACATGTATAAATCTGATAGTATACAACATATAATTACACAACCATGTTCTGTACAGCTAGTTTTTTTTCCAAGTTTATTCATTCACTTGCATAGCAAGTTCACTTCTGTTACACACTTTTTTCTTTCTTTGTTCAAATCTTTTGAACTTGAAGAAATTGTTTCTGAAAAAATGCTAATGGATAGCTATTGATTTTCTCAAAAAATGTAACTTAGAATAAGGATTTTTTTTTCTTGAATTTCTTTGTGACAAAATGTCAGAAAAAAAAAATGGATTTTTTATATTCAATCTTGTTTCTATTCATAGTCTGAACTTGCAAAAAGCTCAGTTTTAACAATTGTGAACTTTAGATTCATATATACAATCTTATTAGGAATCCAAAAAAAAATATGTTCAGAGTATTCAAGCTGCACTGATCAGTTGAAATACCAAACCTTGGGTCGGTATATTAGTACCTAGCCTTTGGTTTTGTCATAATTGAGTACTTAGTCTATGTCAGATTTTGATGTGCTCTGGTCAGGATATGATTATAGAATGTGATTAGGTTTTAATGGGGTTGTCTTATTTTAATGGACTATATTCAGGATTTAATGGACTAGTCAGATTTTAATGGACTATAGTCAGGATTTAATGGACTATTGTCAGGGTTTAATAGACTATAATCATCAGGATTTAATGGACTATATTAAGGATTTAATGGACTAGTCAGGTTTTAATGGACTATAGTCAGGATTTAATGGACTAGTCAGGTTTTAATGGACTATAGTCAGGATTTAATGGACTATTGTCAGGGGTTAATAGACTATAATCATCAGGATTTAATGGACTATATTAAGGATTTAATGGACTAGTCAGGTTTTAATGGACTATAGTCAGGATTTAATGGACTAGTCAGGTTTTAATGGACTATAGTCAGGATTTAATGGACTATTGTCAGGGGTTAATAGACTATAATCATCAGGATTTAATGGACTATATTAAGGATTTAATGGACTATGGTCAGGATTTAATAGAATATAGTCAGGTTTTAACGGACTATAGTCGGTTTAATGGACTAGTCAGGTTTTAACGGACTATAGTCGGTTTAATGGACTATAGTCTGGATTTAACAAACTATAGTCGGGTTTAATGGAATATAGTCTGGATTTGATGGACTATATTCTGGATTTAATGGACTATAGCCAGGATTTTATAGACTATAGTCATGAAATAATGGACTAAAGCAAATAGAAAAGATAATTATTTCAGCTAAGAATTGAACTGTTTTGTTTGAATATTAAAAATGATTTTATCACTAAGCAATAGTAAGAGGTCATATTTCTATATAACGCTACATGTACCTTTTTCAGCCATCCATAATTCTGTACCAGTTGTGTGTACTGTGGTACATGTTTTTCAGCCTTCCGTTGTTCTGTTCCAGTTGTGTGTGGTACATGTTTTTCAGCCTTCCGTTGTTCTGTACCAGTTGTGTGTGGTACATGTTTTTTAGCCTTCCGTTGTTCTGTACCAGTTGTGTGTGGTACATGTTTTTCAGCCTTCCATAATTCTATACCAGTTGTGTGTGGTACATGTTTTTTAGCCTTCCGTTGTTCTGTACCAGTTGTGTGTACTGTGGTACATGTTTTTCAGCCTTCCGTAATTCTGTACCAGTTGTATGTGGTACATGTTTTTCAGCCTTCCATAATTCTATACCAGTTGTATGTGGTACATGTTTTTCAGCCTTCCATAGTTCTGTACCAGTTGTGTGTGGTACATGTTTTTCAGCCTTCCGTTGTTCTGTACCAGTTGTGTGTGGTACATGTTTTTCAGCCTTCCGTTGTTCTGTACCAGTTGTGTGTGGTACATGTTTTTCAGCCTTCCGTTGTTCTGTACCAGTTGTGTGTGGTACATGTTTTTCAGCCTTCCATAATTCTGTACCAGTTGTGTGTGGTACATGTTTTTCAGCCTTCCATAGTTCTGTACCAGTTGTGTGTGGTACATGTTTTTCAGCCTTCCATAGTTCTGTACCAGTTGTGTGTGGTACATGTTTTTCAGCCTTCCATAGTTCTGTACCAGTTGTGTGTGGTACATGTTTTTCAGCCTTCCATAATTCTGTACCAGTTGTGTGTGGTACATGTTTTTCAGCCTTCCGTTGTTCTGTACCAGTTGTGTGTGGTACATGTTTTTCAGCCTTCCATAATTCTATACCAGTTGTGTGTGGTACATGTTTTTTAGCCTTCCGTTGTTCTGTACCAGTTGTCAATACTGTACAATTTGTATGTACATGTATAGATATATACTTTTTCAATCGCAGGGTTACCTGGAGAATGTCTGTTTTATAGTGTTAAGTCCGTCTATCGTAGATCATATTTCCGTACCTGTTTTATTATGGTTGTGTAAATAAAAGCTGATATCGCTCCTTTATTTGTAATTGAATACTGTATCCTTTCACTTAGATATTAACCACATATAGAAAACGTGTATGATGGGTGAAGGATTAATCAGACATTATGGTATTATGGAGTTTTCCTCAATCAATAACGAAACGCTAGATTAGAGATATTAGAACACTGCTAGTCAATTCAAGCAGTTTCTTATTACAATGTATTATTGGCAAGTATTGTCTAGATCCAGTCACAGCCACAAGGAAACACAGAACTATTTTGAATGAGAAATGCAATAAGAATGAAATTGTATTCTACAAAACCCTGCCGGCAAAGAGAAATCAATTTTGGATGATAACAGAGTAATTGTTATTCTTAATGTTTTATGAGATTTAATTTTGAAAAAAAAATTGATAACTGGTGTGGCCATGGAAAATGTACTAAAGTCACCCTAAGGTTTAAATGGCAGTTATTATTACTAGATTGGATATTTACATCTTGAAATAGAAAAATACATTATCTGAAAAATTCTTTACAATTATAATGAATTATTGATATATTGTTATTTATTTATGTACATATCATTTGGACCTCTAATTTTAGCAGAGTTCTTTTGCTGAAATTATGATTTAACTAAGTGCAGTTTCTGTACATAGTTTTCAACATCAAGTACTGTGGGTGCATGCGCCAATTCATCATAATGCTAATCTTTTAAAATTCAGTTATGCTAAAAATATTGAGTGCAAAAAATATATAGGTTTTACAGCATTAAACAGTAACTTTAAAAGGTGTACTGAGGTAGTGTAAACATTTGTATAATTCTAAGTCAGGAAAAGTTTTTCTGTAGTGTAAACATTTCATTGTAAGTTCTAAATAAGTCGGGAAAAGTGTTTCCCCTCGCATTATTTTGTGGCAATGTATACTGGTACATGTATTTTGGACATAAAATAAATTCATAAAAATCGTTGGACAAAATTCTAAGAAGTATTTTTTATTGAAATTGTATCAATTACATATATACTTTCTCCCTTTAATGCAGGTGACCCACCAGATCAAGCCATGCATGCAGCAGAATTAGCTGATGAACGAGATGCTGATTTCAAGATGCAAGACTTTGAAGCCAACAAGGAACATGCATCCTCCACTGCAGCTGAACTTGAGCGAGCACGTGTACTGTCAGAGGAGGCTCGAAGGGTCCTCAGTGACCTCAACTATGGTATTGTCTTCTTCGTAGTGTTCTATCCATTTGTCTACTCTACCATGGGATTGTCTTCTTTGTAGTGTTGTATCCAACTTTTGTCTACTCTACCATGGGATTGTCTTCTTCATAGTGTTGTATCCAACTTTTGTCTACTCTACCATGGGATTGTCTTCTTCGTAGTGTTGTATCCAACTTTTGTCTACTCTACCATGGGATTGTCTTCTTTGTAGTGTTGTATCCAACTTTTGTCTACTCTACCATGGGATTGTCTTCTTCATAGTGTTGTATCCAACTTTTGACTACTCTACCATGGGATTGTCTTCTTCGTAGTGTTGTATCCAACTTTTGTCTACTCTACCATGGGATTGTCTTCTTCGTAGTGTTGTATCCAACTTTTGTCTACTCTACCATGGGATTGTCTTCTTCGTAGTGTTGTATCCAACTTTTGTCTACTCTACCATGGGATTGTCTTCTTCGTAGTGTTGTATCCAACTTTTGTCTACTCTACCATGGCCCCTGTTTTATCCTTAACTTAAGGAAGTCCTTAACTTAAATTCTCTTTAAGAAAATATTACTGGATTTAAGGAAAATATCATTGGATTGAAGGACAAAATCTTAGTGTAGAGGTGTTTTGTAAATTTTGTAATTGAGGAAACTAGGGCCTGTTCTAGGTACATCAAGTTACAGTCATACATTTTGCAATTCTGTGTAGTTTTGTTGCTCCATTATCATTTTTTTGCAATTCCTCAAATTTTGTCTGTCAATGATCTACCATTTTTGATGTTTTTCTATATGTGTTACACTCCAGGTTCAGATGAGGATGACATGACAGGAAAACATGGTGATGATGCTAGACACAGAAGTCGCAAGTCAGCAATTAAAAGAAAAGCCCCTAAATCTACCGGTACGTAATTAAGTTAGAAGCTGGCCCATTTACCAATACCTTACTCTGCAATATGACCTTTATTTAAGAAAGAAAAAAAAATAATAAATTGACCTATCAATTATTCAAAAGTTGGATGCTTCAAGGATTCGGTTGACAGCTTTCCATTAGTTTGATTGTTGAATGATTGGTCTCCGAGGGATGCTGTTTATCATGTACAGACTAATTGTAACAATCATTCTCAAAAAGTCAGCACTGTAGATGCCACATCCAAATGTGTTCCTTGCAATGTGTATGTAACTTGATATTATATCACATAGAGTTATAATGACAGGCTGTCACAGAGCTCCCTGGCATTGACATGGTCAGATTACTAGTGGATAGCAAAATTATAGTGTTTGCTTAGTGGATTGGATTCTGAAATGATCAATGTGTGTTCATGTTCTTCAGGACATGGATGTGCCCAAATAGAAAATTTGAATAGTAATTTTCATTACTACATAGAAACAAAATTGTTAGATTTTTTGTTGTTAATATTAATTCCATCTAGATGTCACGTTTTCTGCTATACGATTTATCACTTGTCATGCCCTGATGTGTGCCGTGTGATCATCACACAGAATGGATAGCAGTATTTTCAGTACATTTTGTAAATTGGTAAGCCTGGTAATAATCTTAATATTTTCCTGAATTTAAAGCAAATTGTGCAAAATCGAATTTTCATATTAAATTTTGTACTATTAGAATTCTATCAGGTTAGTAATGGGAAAGCCCCCATTAAGCTCATTCCTATAGTTTTATTATTTGTAGTTAATCTCCACAGGAAGCTGTTACACAGCGCTTTAAAGGGTTTACAGTGTTATTGTACCCTGTCTATAATAATCATTTGTATTCTGGCAATAAACTGTGTTAAACTTAATGGGACTGTTCTCATGATCAGTCTAACAATAGAATTAATACTAGTCAAATTTGAATAGTGAATATTAATCCATTTCTGCTGTGAGGAAACCCAGTGAGTAGCCATCACCAAATGAAATACAGCTTCAAAAATGACCATGTGCAGTCATTGCAGCATCAAGATCAAGAACAATCTGGTGACAATAATCTATTCACATCGTTAGACCAATATACTTAGTGTCAGGTTCATAAGAACACCTGTTGTCCTTAGTGCCAGTCAATAAGTGTATATGGTTCAGGTTAGACATTTGTCAGACAACTTTACATCTCCACAATCAAAATTACACTTACATTATAGCTTTGATGTATTTGGAAGGGCATATCACTCTTGCTACACACGACTTGCAGTGGACCTCTATCTCATATCCATTGTGTGGACATTTCAGTACCTTACTCTATACAGATGTATACTGTGTGAGAAATCTGTTAAAGTCAATAGTGTATCCAGTCCCAGCTATTGACTGGTGGCCCAGACATCGGATTAGTTGATATGATACAGTAACACATTGGTTGTCCTCTAGACTTACAGTGATGGTTATTAAACATCAACTTCTGTTGAGAGATATTTTCACCAAGGTGACAGAATCATGAAGAACATTGTCTTGTTGCTAAATACCGTCTTCATTATTGATCTTCTGTATTTCCACTAAAACATTTGACATGGTTTAACAATGGAGGTGATCATTGTTTGGGAGGGGGACAGCAGGGCTGTATATGCAGTAGGGATAGATGGCACTGTATGACCTATATTGTCTGAGAGCCATTCACAGGTGTGATAATCAGAACCATTCACAGGCGTGATGGACATATGATTAGATAGGTATATTAAGACCATTTATGATTAGTGATAACAATTATTCCTCCACACCCCAGCATTTGTTCTACTGATGGAAGAATTATCATGTTTCCCAATATGTACACAGAGCCTGGGGATATATGCTTAATCCACTCCCACCATTTGTTCTAATGACAAATCTTTGTGAAAATATCATCTTTTTGGAAGAAGGGAAAAAAGAATTGGCATGATAGCAAGGGAGTGGGCAGTGTGTTGTATGGTGATGACAGATATGTCATTGAATTTGAACCAATGCCAAGTTACCAGTTACATGTCTAAAATCAAGATAGTCTCAATGTGTTAGTCATAGTTTACCTGTAGACTCATTTGTAGAACAAGGCTTGTCAAAGGTACAGTGCTACTCTTACAAACTCTTAATGGGATGATTTAATTATATGTAAGGACTAATTAGTTCTGTGGGGATTTCAATTCCTAATCAGCAGGTAAAGATATCATTTTAGTCTGTTACATGTGAAACAATTACTGAACAAAGTACAAGGTTATAGAATTAAAATTAACCAACTTAATTAGGTTCGTTAAAATGAAAACTCATAAACAGCAGATTTCAAAAAAAAAAAAATTATATGAACAAAAACTGATATAGAGGAAGAATAAAATGGAGTAAGAAATTGTGAGTAAGGCATAAAGAATAATGAAGTTAATTTAGATAGAGAAAACAAATGTAAAGATAATAGGTGATGAGATTTAAAAAGTATCAGTATGGTATATAAAATGACTGTGATCTGTTTTGTTACTATGACAGAGACGGAGAAACAGCAGCCTATAGCCAAGCAACGTCACTATGACGCCAAGGAAGTGAGACGTTATATACAGCAGCAGAAGCGTGCAAGGCTTCGCCAACAACGTGAGGACGAACAAAAACAGAAAGAGGCAGATAAAGTTAAACGCAAGCAGTTAGAGGAACTGTACAACAAACAGAAACAGTCAGCTGTGACCTCGGCCTCGCACACCAAAAAGGGAAAGGATGTTCCTGAACGTCGTGATGGGCGACAGAGTCGCCACCGCGGTGATGAAACTTTTATTCATCCGGCTAGTCTGGCTGATCTTCCAAGACATCATCCTTTCCATGAAAATAGACAGAGAATGGTGGTAGGTATAAAAAGATTAATCACTGAATAAGTATTGCATATTTATTGCACTAAAATGATATTTAATTCTTCCTATTAATTATTTAATGAAGTTTTCTTTTCGATCGTTATTGATATCTTATATGGAGCAGTTCATTTAATTATCCATTTGATGTGTTTGTGAATTAACCCCTAGATATTTGAAAACCCTTAATACTGTTCAAAATACCATCTCATGCATGTATTTATGACAATAGGAAATTATTTTCTTATTAAAATGACCTATTAAGAGATGACTGAAAGAACTTTCTGGAGGAGTTCACTGAATACAGTTTATTAAAGTTCTTTATAATTGATTTGATCAGGTGAGCAGCGAGTCAGAGAAAGAAAACAGAGGAATTTGTCACTCAGACGAGGAGATGAGTGATGATAGCTCAACGATAACTGGGGATTCAATGGAGGAGGAAACTACAGAAACGGCCACCCCAAGGTATTAAATTTGTCCTTATATATATCTACCATAAATATATTGTTCAATACCGATGGTCCAGTTATTTGCAGTTTTACCAGAAGTTTAAAGCAAAAGGGATTAGATACATTTTTATTCCTCAAAAAAACTAATTTAATAAAAATCAATTTTTCACTGATGAAAAATTCTTCTTAACTTCAGATATTCTTATTTACAAAAATGTGTAGAAATTGACCAAATAGAAGTGATTGTTGACTGATATGAACCAGTTGAGGTTGTGACTTGGCCCTGATCCAGGGTATTGTGAGATATCTGGTGACTAAGTAATGTTCTGGTATATAGGTTTACACTCCAGTGTCTAACTTGTAAACAACTCCACAGGAACAGTTCTATCAGAAATCAGTTATGGAAATCTTTTTGCCATAGTGTTTTTAATTAGTGTTTAAAGTAGAAAATTATTCATGATAGGTATGGAATAGAATGTATAGGTCTGTTGAAAATATGCCAGACTTTTAATTCAAGAACATTATCCAGAATATATCTAATGGGTGCATTACATTAATTTTTTTATATGATGTTTCAGGGTGGAAGCTGAGAAAACAAAAGTGAAATTCACAGGAAAAACTAATGACAAGGACAGTGAAACGGTGCCAAATAATTTTCCAGTTGATGGGGAAAATAATATTCGAAATGTTGGTGGATTTACGTTTAATGTGGAGGGAGTGATGAATAAATTCTCTCAAGCACTTCATAGCAAAGGGGAGCAACTCTCCTCAAACTCTGGGGTGGGGGGATCTGTGCCATCTGTTAATGGAGGCCTACATGCAGCACCTGATGGTGCGGTGGAACTGCCACGAACTCGTGCCGACAGAATACAGGCAATAAAAGCCACTGCTGCCACACTGCAGAGCCGTATTCAAGCAGAGGCTCGTAAAATTACCGGCCACGATGTCGAAGGTAAGGAAATATATTAAGAAGAGCACATTGTACTTGTATTACAGTAAGGAGAAGTGTTATATCCTGTTTTGTTATCCTGACTAGACCTGTCATATAATCACTATACCAATACAGGTACCAACCTATAGAAAAGTCATCACAGCTCTATAGCAGGCATTATCAAATGTGATCAATTCTTCAAAAACACTTCAAGTGCCCAATAAATACCATGATAAATTCTTCAAAAACACTTCAAGTGCCCAATAAATACGATTATAGTATCACCAATCTGTTGGCCTGGATAGCACTGTGTTAGATTTTATAATTGGATGACATATGTTCCATGGAACAGAGTTATCTGTTGTTTACCATTATTCCATCATTCCTGTGATGGAATATATTCATTTTTGCCATGTGAGTTTATCACTTGGTGAGGCCATGTTTTCCACACTGAAATGATGTCTTTGGCCCAGAAATATAGGTTTTGGTCCTTTGTCCACTTTAGATCACATTTTCCCAAATTTATGGTATATCTCATGTGCTCTGTCAATTAAATTACCTGAGAGGATGTGTGGGTGTATGTCAGGATGTGTGGGTGTCTCTCAGGATGTGTGCATGCCTCTCGGGATGTGTGGGTGTATGTCAGGATGTGTGGGTGTATGTCAGGATGTGTGGGTGTCTCTCCATCTTCGCTAGCCAAGGCTTCTGATTACATTACACTCCACGAACCCTTGGTGGATATAGTCGTGTTCAAACCGTCGCACCCTGGAATCCTAGGGCACCCAATCAAATCGCGTTTTACGTTCTGGCTTGGTTTCGCAGTAAACAAAAAATGCGGCACCCGGTACAGAGCTACCTTGCCGACTATGTCATGGCATTTTACCTAAATACAAAAATCACAATCTTTGGGGGAACATTCGCAGTGTTTGATCAATTCATATAAGTCATTGATCACATATCTCATCGAAATGACACCAAACCTCGATGTGTGATTGTAAACATCACCGATGAAGTAAATCGGTAACGCTTGTTTTGATTGGTCGAAAATTTCATGCGTGAAGGGTGGTAATTTTGAATCACCGCTAGAGGGCCAGAACTGACGCCTATATCTGCCAAAGGTTCGTGGAGTGTAACGTAATCAGAAGCCTTGGCTAGCGAAGAATGTCATTTGTGTCTCTCAGGATGTGTGGGTGTCTTCTAGGAAGAGTGGGTGTCTCTCAGAATGTGTGGGTGTATGTCAGGATGTGTGGGTGTCTCTCAGGTGTGGGTGTATCTCAGGATGTGTGGGTGTCTCTCAGGATGTGTGTGTGTGTCTCAGGACGTGTGGGTGTCTCTTAGGAAGTGTGGGTGTATCTCAGGATCTGTGTGTGCCTCTCAGGATGTGTGAGTATCTCTCAGGATGTGGGCGCACCTCTCAGGATGTGTGCGTGCCTCTCAGGATGTGTGCGTGCCTCAAGATGTGTGCGTGCCTCTCAGGATGTGTGTGTCTCTCTCAAGATGTTGCACTCAGAAAGTCGGTCTTGTGCCTGGAGCTCTCTGTTTACAGAGTCATGACCCTTTGTTTTTTATATCAAAATTTGTTAACAGTAATTTGAGATTGCATAGCTTGGCAAATTTTTTTTGGCACTCATCATAGTTTAAACCATGTCGATTGCTTCTATCCAAGGTTTTAGTATCCTTCCAGTGTAGCATTGCCAATCAGACTTTGTTTACAAGTTCATCACAAAGTAATAAAAAAGCGGGATGCTTCCCTTGGGAAATACTAAAGGTGTAATGGTTTAATAAGCTTCACGAAAGTGGCATCTAGGGATGCAGCATTTCCAAGCCATGCATGACAGATTACCTTTAAAAATGTAGAAGATTCAAATGACCCATGGAGAAAAGGTGTGGAGGTTGGAATGTCAATTTGTAGGTCTTATTTAGCTGGTATTAACGAACTGCTGCACACTAGTACTATAAAGGTAATGATGATAAATATGATTGGTAGCCTTAAGATATCACAAAAAAATGAAATATATCAGGACAATTCCTCAAATAAGGACATTTATTCTCAAATGTCGTTTGCTGAGTGTATGTAAACACTTAATTAGCTGTCTGTGGGGTGGACAGTGAGATTATAAATTGTGTGTGACAAGTTCATTATAGCCATGCATTATACCAAATGATTAATGCTATATATAAGTCTCATCATTCATAAATCCTCGAGTATACAGATTTTTCTATACTCTAATTTGCCCCACTGCTTATTTCTTCTCGTGTGCTTTATTGCTTTATACAACTAGATTCTAAAGAGAACTCTTATGATATTCACAGCATTTTCATTTTTTCTATTTTCATTTCAAATTCAATAATACATGTTGAATAGAGAAATTTATCCCTTTTCTAATATTTAATAAAGCTCTATTGAATTGACCTTTGTGATAGTTATACAGCATTTATCTTTACCTGTAAAGCCGTGACACAACAGAGACTCCCAAACATAATTGAATCAATATTTATAGCCAGATTTAACCTTGGTTTGTTAATATGTTGATGATTGCAGATAATTTTCCTTAAGAAATTTTCATATAGTTTGTAAACCTTGTCAGCCATTATTTGTTGACAAGATTTTATCAGTTTTTTTGGTTTTTTTTACAATTAATAAGGATTTGAGTAAAATCCAGAAGACAAATAGGTACATGTGTACTATTCTGTTCGCATTCTCTGAAAACTTTATAAAATTAATATGATTTTATTAGCACATTGCCACAAATTATTACCCAAGTTTATCACATTAAAAATTAAACATAATTTAATAAGAATTTCCACCTGCTTAAACTTTTATTAAAAACCTTCATGGAATTACACACATTAAAAACCTTCATGGAATTACACACATTGAATTAAAAACGTTCATGTTGAGAGTGTGGAGGGAAAAGACTATCCTGCCAAGGTCTTGTAGTCTTAATATACTGAATTTGGAATTGATGATACATTGTGTAATGGTGACCGATTTTAACCTACAGTGACTGACAGTGAACATAATGAATATTCAGATTTTGTGCATCCTTCTTATGTATATTTTCCTATAAGTAAATTTAAATCCACAATTGCACAACAGTATATCAAAGTGGATGTTTTATTCACATACAATGTGTAGCTGGCATTCAATGTCATTGCTGTGAAGTAAGTCAGTTGGATACACAAGAAACCAGGGGAAATCTTTTATTTCTTAAATGTATGAACTCTTTTTAAAATAGCTGTCATGTGATTATGATAATTATGACATTTTGGTTTTGGAAAACATAATTGAAATACACACTTTTTAGCTCACCGGTTACGATTAACCTTGAGCTAATGCTGTACCCGCAGCATCAGCGTCCCACCCCACTTCAAAGTTTTTGGGGTAATTTTTTTGAAAGCTTGTAAGCCCAAAAGTATACACCTCACAACCTTCTAATTTGGTTTATACATTCATTAGAGGTCTAGGAGTGATGTTATGGCAAAATCATGCAGAAAAAAATGTGATTTTTTTGCATTTTACCATTTTGTGGACATAACTTTTTTGGCACCAAAACCCACTTTAAAGTTTTTGGAAAGCTTGTAAGTCCAAAAGTGTACACCTCACAACCTTCTAATTTGGTTTATAGATTCATTAGAGGTCTAGGAGTGATGTTATGGCAAAATCATGTAGAAAAAATTGTGATTTATTTCGCATTTTACCATTTTGTGGACTTCATTTTTTTGGCACCAAAACTCACTTTAAAGTTTTGGGGGTAAGTTTTTGAATAGCTTGTAAGTCCACACACTTCTATTTTGGTTTATACATCTATTAGAGGTCTAGGAGTGATGTTATGTGACGTACAATTTCAGAGTGACATTCTTATACTTACATAAAAAATGAGTGCATAGTGTGATTGCTGCTGGTGAGCTTCCCAATCATTGATTGCACTTGTTATTGAGCAGATATCAAGTTTGCATGGAAAATATATTTAGACTATTAGAGATGAACCATTGGTTTGAAGGAACTGTCTGTATGGAAATGTTTATTTGATTTAATTTCTTGAATGTCAATCAACCAGATCTGTATCAATAATACATAGCAGTGTGTCAGTGGTATATTACTGCTATCAGACAAGGTCTCCTGACCAGGGACTCTGAGGAATAGTTCATACCTATTGACAGAGATATACCGTATTTGACCTAATAAGGGCGCAGGGCGCGGGTAATTGACAGTGGGGGCGCCCTTATTAAGATTAGTTATTCTGAAGTTTTATGAAACAGACTATACCTTATAGCAGAATACCCAAGGTTGTGGAAACGGTAAAATATTCAGTCATAAAAATATTCCAGATGAAGATATCTATTCATTATCATATATTAAGCTTAAACATCACTTGAATACTCATGTAAACTTGTAAACCATGCCAGCTGATCTTTAGACCAGAGAACGTGCGTTCCACCATTTTATGTTCAAATGGAACTCTTTTGTGTTCTATTTATTTCTATTTCCCAGATCATATCAGACATCGTTTTCTTTGACCTAATAATTGATTTACAATGTCTTTTACTAGCTTTCTGTTCTGAACAAAAGTTATTTATCAACAAGAATGAAGTCTTTACTTTATCTTCAGATAAAGATGGTAAGTTATTATTTGTATGTGTGTTTAGTTTTGGGTGCTCTTTGCACTGACATGTCATCTGTAGCCTGTAGGAATACACAAAATGTGGCGAAAACATGTGTTCCAGTTACTTAATTTGCTGAAGAAAATTGAACACATAAAGTAGCAAAATATTTCACATGAATTATTACTTTTGAACACCATTTTGAAACTCAGTCAAAGATTTATTTCCTTGAAAAAAGGTAGGGGCGCCCTTATTAGGGCAGGCGCCCTTATTAGGTCAAATACGGTATATGCTATCACTGGAGAAATTATCATACTGTGTTTATACTGTAAAGAACATATCGGTGAACACTATACGATCCTAAATCACAAGTGATTTCTCAATGTATTAATGATGATGTTTATAGCTTATATATATTCCTGATTAGCTCTGTCACAACTCAAGATTTTACCAGTGAGACTGTGTACCCCTGAATTGTTACAACCTCTTCACCAGTGAGTCTGTGTACCCCTGAATTGTTACAAGCTCTTCTCCAGTGAGTCTGTGTACCCCTGAATTGTTACAAGCTCTTCTCCAGTGAGTCTGTGTACCCCTGAATTGTTACAACCTCTTCACCAGTGAGTCTGTGTACCCCTGAATTAATTGTTACAACCTCTTCTCCAGTGAGTCTGTGTACCCCTGAATTGTTACAACCTCTTCACCAGTGAGTCTGTGTACCCCTGAATTGTTACCTCTTCACCAGTGAGTCTGTGTACCCCTGAATTGTTACAACCTCTTCACCAGTGAGTCTGTGTACCATTGAATTGTTACAACCTCTTCTCCAGTGAGTCTGTGTACCCCTGAATTGTTACAACCTCTTCTCCAGTGAGTCTGTGTACCCCTGAATTGTTACAACCTCTTCACCAGTGAGTCTGTGTACCCCTGAATTGTTACCTCTTCACCAGTGAGTCTGTGTACCATTGAATTGTTACAACCTCTTCTCCAGTGAGTCTGTGTACCCCTGAATTGTTACCTCTTCACCAGTGAGTCTGTGTACCATTGAATTGTTACAACTTCTTCTCCAGTGAGTCTGTGTACCCCTGAATTGTTACCTCTTCACCAGTGAGTCTGTGTACCATTGAATTGTTACAACCTCTTCTCCAGTGAGTCTGTGTACCCCTGAATTGTTACAACCTCTTCACCAGTGAGTCTGTGTACCCCTGAATTGTTACAACCTCTTCTCCAGTGAGTCTGTGTACCCCTGAATTGTTACAAGCTCTTCTCCAGTGAGTCTGTGTACCCCTGAATTGTTACAACCTCTTCACCAGTGAGTCTGTGTACCCCTGAATTGTTACCTCTTCACCAGTGAGTCTGTGTACCCCTGAATTGTTACCTCTTCTCCAGTGAGTCTGTGTACCCCTGAATTGTTACAACCTCTTCTCCAGTGAGTCTGTGTACCCCTGAATTGTTACAACCTCTTCACCAGTGAGTCTGTGTACCCCTGAATTGTTACCTCTTCACCAGTGAGTCTGTGTACCATTGAATTGTTACCTCTTCACCAGTGAGTCTGTGTACCATTGAATTGTTACAACTTCTTCTCCAGTGAGTCTGTGTACCCCTGAATTGTTACAACCTCTTCACCAGTGAGTCTGTGTACCATTGAATTGTTACAACCTCTTCTCCAGTGAGTCTGTGTACCCCTGAATTGTTACCTCTTCACCAGTGAGTCTGTGTACCATTGAATTGTTACAACCTCTTCTCCAGTGAGTCTGTGTACCCCTGAATTGTTACAACCTCTTCTCCAGTGAGTCTGTGTACCCCTGAATTGTTACAAGCTCTTCTCCAGTGAGTCTGTGTACCCCTGTTGAAACTGAGACATAAAAGCAAAAGTGGATACATGATTTTGCCAGTGGGTGTGAACTTTGACCCTTACACCAGATACCCCAAAAATATCTAGTTACAAAACCCTTCTGTGTTCCCCACTGAACAAGTGATTTTGTGATCCAAGGTGAATTGTTAAAACCATCATTTATCACGAGACTTTGTGTCCTAAATTCAGGGTTTCAGTCTGATGTTAACTATATATAGTTTGGTGTCCTAAATTCAGGGTTTCAATCTGATGTTAACTATAGTTCGGTGTCCTAAATTCAGTGTTTCAGTCTGATGTTAACTATAGTTAGGTGTCCTAAATTCAGGGTTTCAGTCTGATGTTAACTATAGTTAGGTGTCCTAAATTCAGTGTTTCAGTCTGATGTTAACTATAGTTCGGTGTCCTAAATTCAGGGTTTCAGTCTGATGTTAACTATAGTTAGGTGTCCTAAATTCAGGGTTTTAATCTGATGTTAACTATAGTTCGGTGTCCTAAATTCAGGGTTTCAATCTGATGTTAGCTATAGTTAGGGTGTCCTAAATTCAGTGTTTCAGTCTGATGTTAACTATAGTTAGGTGTCCTAAATTCAGTGTTTCAGTCTGATGTTAACTAATTAGGTGTCCTAAATTCAGTGTTTCAGTCTGATGTTAACTATAGTTCGGTGTCCTAAATTCAGGGTTTCAGTCTGATGTTGACTATAGTTAGGTGTCCTAAATTCAGGGTTTCAGTCTGATGTTAACTATAGTTAGGTGTCCTAAATTCAGTGTTTCAGTCTGATGTTAACTATAGTTCGGTGTCCTAAATTCAGTGTTTCAGTCTGATGTTAACTATAGTTAGGTGTCCTTAATTCAGGGTTTCAATCTGATGTTAACTATAGTTCGGTGTCCTAAATTCAGGGTTTCAATCTGATGTTAACTATAGTTAGGTGTCCTAAATTCAGTGTTTCAGTCTGATGTTAACTATAGTTAGGTGTCCTAAATTCAGTGTTTCAGTCTGATGTTAACTAATTAGGTGTCCTAAATTCAGTGTTTCAGTCTGATGTTAACTATAGTTCGGTGTCCTAAATTCAGGGTTTCAGTCTGATGTTGACTATAGTTAGGTGTCCTAAATTCAGGGCTTCAGTCTGGTGTTAATTACAAGTTTTGTGTATTCCCAACAGGTGGTGCAAGTGCTGCCAATCCAAATCCTAACTCTCGATGGGCATTACCGCGGGCCGGAGGATCTGAAGACAATGATGCGTTTGTGTCGCGCTATGAAAAGATGATTGGTGCTGATACCAATTACTCTGTGTTCGCCTCAAACCTGCCAGGTACACTCCATCTTAATTATTGATCTTTGGTTGTAATGACTTTTGATCAATGTAAATACAAGTTTCTGATATTTCATATCCTTTAAAGTGGATAGTTTATTGATTATTTAAAAACGTAATGATTCTCCTATAAATTTAAAGTGGAGATTGAGTGTTGATAGTTATAAAAAGCTTTTGATAGAATGTTTCTAATTATAGCACAGGCAATTTGAAATATTTTGTTATTTTTTTGCCGTGGAAAATGGCACCCTTATTAATTAGATACTGTTTGGTACAGGTGCTAAACAGGCATCTCCAGGAGAGCCAGATGGCCTTGATGATAGCAGCATAGAGCCTGAGGCCGCTGCCATCAGGATTCAAGCGGCCTATCGAGGCCATACAGTGCGGCAAAGCCTCACCTGGAAACTGCCATCAGGCCGTACTATGTTAGCTAGTCACAGGGATGGACAGGATGATGAAGAGGAATCCTCCATATCAGAAACATCGACATTTAGTGACATCACAATAACAGAAGATTCAGAAAATTCATTGTCATCACCCCCACGCAAGGTGCTTACAAGTCTTGCTTCATAATTAGGAAACATTGAGTTGGAATTCTCAACAAATGTATTTTTTGAAAATATTCAAATTGAATACAGTGGAAGACACCTGTTTGGTGTGGACATTTGGTCAATCATGAATACCAGAAACAGAATTTTAGTCCATATACTTTGTTGTTAAATCTCTTCCAATATTACAATATAGCATGTTTAAACATAAAACACACTTTCTTAGTGTTTTTGGAGAATTTTTTGTTCGTTTCCAGAAATGATATATTATTAGGGTAGATTGATAAACCTTTATGTTTGAAGACTTACAATAGCAGGAGTAAAAGTAAGAGGTACCCCGAGCTTATCTGACTAGACTTGGTATAATGTTGACTTGGTTTAATGAAGTCTGGTTCACTGTTATATGTGATGTGGCTCCGTTAAATCTGGTTGTGTCAATTCACTGATGGGAAGTTATATTAAAAACGTATCAGTAAATTGAAAATCAAATGTCACTTTGGAGGCATGACTTGAATTCTGATATGATTGACAGGGTTGATGTTGGCCTATCTAACAGTTAATGATGAAAACAAACACAACATCAAATGAAGTTGTTATGATCAGGATGATTTGTCTACAGTATGGTATTTTTAACGGAAAGGAGGTGGAACAAAATGTGTCGTGTTCATTTGAATCAAACACGTAGTAAATATTTTTAAAAAGAAGAAAAAACATTAAATTGTTATTTCATAACTCAACAAGTATAAATTATTTAAAAACAAGAAAATTAATTTTGTACTTTCATAATGTTAGATTGGTGCAGGACTACGTGACAAAGACTTCCATGCAGCTGCCAAGAGGTCACGGCCTTCTCAGGAGATGAACATTCCACGACCCCAGGGTCACACAACCAAATACTCCTGGGAAGATCCAACATCTGATCCATACTCTGTCCTCAATGTGTTCGCCAGGCAAAAACGTAACCAAGGTAACTGTTTACAGTGTGCACAGCAAATTCTCTTCCCCTCATATACTGACATCAAATTCTCTTCCCCTCATATACTGACATCAAATTCTCTTCCCCTCATATACTGACATCAAATTCTCTTCCCCCATATACTGACATCAAATTCATTCTCTTCCCATCATATACTGACATCAAATTCTCTTCCCATCATATACTGACATCAAATTCATTCTCTTCCCATTATGTACTGACATCAAATTCTCTTCCCCATATACTGACATCAAATTCTCTTCCCCATATACTGACATCAAATTCATTCTCTTCCCATCATATACTGACATCAAATTCTCTTCCCCCCCATATACTGACATCAAATTCATTCTCTTCCCATCATATACTGACATCAAATTCTCTTCCCCCCCATATACTGACATCAAATTCATTCTCTTCCCCTCATTTACTGACGGCAAATTCTCTTCCCCTAATATACTGACATCAAGCACTGCCGATAGCACATGCCATAGGCATATAAGTCAATCTCCGAACCCTTCTCACAGACATTTGTTCTGACCAAACCTCTAGACAGAATTTGTTCACTTCCATTTTGCAACATAAATAAAATTGATAACCAATATTTGTTGACTCCATAAACAATTAATTTCCCTCACTTAAGTTCCCTAATCCAGATCTCATTATTTCAATTCTTATTGCTTATCTGCATCATACAGCAGAAAAATATATGATATAAGTTGACATTATCTTCTAAGTGGGACATATTGCTTTTAATTGAACAGGGTAATAAGAACAATTGCTTTCATAGGCACCAAAAAGTAGTTATTGGGGCTTTAGGGGAAATGATTACTTTCAGAGAGAATCATATGACCCGAGTATATTCTGATATGAATGTTGAAATCTAATTTAGTAATCCAGACATTGGATCACACAGATATTTCAGACATTTCATTACCTGTGATTTTCAAAATTGTTCCTATTTTCATCATTTTTAGCTCACCTGGCCCGAAGGGCCGGTGAGCTTATGCCATGGTGCAGCGTCCGTCGTCTGTCGTCCGTCAACTTTTTCTTTAAATCGCTACTAGTCATAAAGTTATGAATGGATTTTCACCAAATTTGGTCAGGAACATCCTTGGGGGAAGGGGAACAGAGTTTGTATACAGTTTTACTCTGAACCCCCAGGGGCCTGAGGGGCGGGGCCAAATAGGGGAAATAGGGTTAATCCTTTAAATCGCTACTTGTCATAAAGTTATGAATGAATTTGAACCAAATTTGGTCAGGAACATCCTTGGCAGAAGGTGAACAGAGTTTGTATAAATTTTTACTCTGAACCCCCAGGGGCCTGAGGGGCGGGGCCAAATAGGGGAAATAGGGTTACTCCTTTAAATCGCTACTAGTCATAAAGTTATGAATGAATTTGAACCAAATTTGGTCAGTAACATCCTTGGCAGAAAGGGAACAGAGTTTGTATAAATTTTTACTCTGAACCCCCAGGGGCCTGAGGGGCGGGGCCAAATAGGGGAAATAGGGTTACTCCTTTAAATCGCTACTAGTCATAAAGTTATGAATGAATTTGAACCAAATTTGGTCAGGAACATCCTTGGCAGAAGGGGAACAGAGTTTGTATAAATTTTTACTCTGAACCCCTAGGGACCTGAGAGGCGGGGCCAAATAGGGGAAATAGGGTTACTCCTTTAAATCGCTACTAGTCATAAAGTTATTAATGAATTTGAACCAAATTTGGTCAGGAACATCCTTGGCAGAAGGGGAACAGAGTTTGTATAAATTTTTACTCTGAACCCCAAGGGGCCTGAGGGGCGGGGCCAAATAGGGGAAATAGGGTTACTCCTTTAAATCGCTACTAGTCATAAAGTTATGAATGAATTTGAACCAAATTTGGTCAGGAACATCCTTGGTAGAAGGGGAACATAGTTTGTATAAATTTTTACTCTTAACCCCTAGGGACCTGAGGGGCGGGGCCAAATAGGGAAATAGGGGTTTATCCTTTAAATCGCTATTATTCATAAAGTTATGAATGAATTTGAACCAAATTTGGTCTGGAATATTCTTAGGGGAAGGGGGAAAGAGAGTTTATATAAATATTGACTCCGACCACCAAGGGGCCTGAAGGGAGGGGCCAAATAGGGGAAACAGAGATTTGAGTTTTAAATGGATTTGAACCCAATTTGGTCAGAAACATCCGTGGTGATGGGGGAACAGATTTTGCATAAATGGTTACTGTGACCCTCAATCCCATAACTATGTATAGTAACGCTGGGCATTAAGGGATAAACACAATTCTTATGTAAACATAGGCCAAAGGGTTTTCCCCACCCTAAGGGACTTAGTTTCTTTAAACACCATTATGTTGTAAAAAATGATCCATATGGTCTTTCAGAGAGTTCATTTTTGTATAATGTATTAACAAATTGAACATGAACATTATTTTGACATTTGGTCAAATCCAACCAGGTGAGCGATACAGGCCCCATGGGCCTCTTGTTTACAAATTCTAACAGTATATAACCAGTGCTGTAAAAATGTTTGGTTATTTTCTTTGACATCTGTACCATCAACTGTTGTTGTTTTTATAGTCAAACAGCGTCAGGGACCAGTAGGGGAGGAAAGTCGAGTGACAAAGTCCCGAGCCACAATCCCTGTCAAGGAGGATGAAGTGAAGCGTGAAAAAACGACATCACAGCAGACTGCTCCAAAACCTACTCCTCGGCAAGGTGTGACAGACTCCAGAAGTCGCAGTCCAGGAGTGGGATATCGCCCCGAGGGTTCTCACCCTGTCGGTACAGGGCTACGCACATCAAACTTCGCTTCTATCACAGAAACTTTGAAAAACAAGTATGTGCTTGAAATAGGATGCACATTTTATTTGTATTTGAGTAGAATGAAAACAATTGCATAAAAAGCTACATGTATGTAACTATATCATTAATACAGGTAACAAGAACTGCTTTAATTCCTTTTTCAGATCCGAAACTACACAGCCAAAAACAGCATCCGTGAGTTTCAAGATTGGCACAGAGAAAAGTGATGACGATACATTAGAGGAAGATTCCTACATGAAGACTGCAGACAGGTGGGTATTAACAGCCTCTCACAGGCGTATCCTGAATCGGTATAAAACATAGCTCCATGAGAAAAATCAAAGTTAAAACATATTTTATCATGGACAAATCAACTCTGATTTTAGGGCTTTCCTCATTTTTATCTCAAGCAAAATTAAAATTAATACTGTTTTGTTTGTTTTACAGCGGAGATGATAAGAAAAGCAAGCCTTATAAATATGAGAAAAGGCCTACCAAGCCCCAACCCAGATCCTCCTCCATCAAACCTGTTCGCAAGGAGGGCTCTGGCTCAGATATGGGGCGAAAAGAAGACTCTGAGAGTGATGTCTCCTTAGAAACTGTACGTTGGAAATTATTATCATCAAGTCAAAATCAATCATAGCAATAGTACTGTAACTGATATACTGATATATCTATACAAAATATATGTTGATACATTTAATTTGGTCTCAGTATAAGGACACATTAAGAATTGTTTTGTTTTTCAGGACCGACCTAGTTACTCCCTGCATCGTCCATCATATGCCACGGATGAGACTAATCTGAAGTTCCCCGCACGATACTCACCAAATACTCTGGAGCGACAATTCAACACCGAACTCAACCAGCTGGAGAGTATGGAAGAGAGTATGAGACAGTTGACAAACATGGAACGAACACGTGCTGTGTCTATGGCCCAACAAGAGACAGTCTCACTAGCCCAGATGCTTAAGGTACGTACAGGGACATGTTGTTTCTTTGGCCCAACAAGAGAAAGTCTCACTAGCCCAGATGCTTAAGGTACGTACAGGGACATGTTGTATCTATGGCCCAACAAGAGACCGTCTCACTAGCCCAGATGCTTAAGGTACGTACAGGAACATGTTGTATCTATGGCCCAACAAGAGAAAGTCTCACTAGCCCAGATGCTTAAGGTACGTACAGGGACATGTTGTATCTATGGCCCAACAAGAGAAAGTCTCACTAGCCCAGATGCTTAAGGTACGTACAGGGACATGTTGTATCTATGGCCCAACAAGATGCAGTCTCATTAGCCCAGATGCTTAAAAAAGTTGTAAAAACATCAATCAATCCATATTTGAGAGCGACAATACCTACATGTGAAAGTAGGAAAAAAACCAGACAAGGAAGAAATGATTAAATGTAAAAGGTACAGAAGAATATTTCCATTTTAATTCAGGCACGGCAACATGAGCACAGTAAAGAAATGAGCATGTTAGAACTGAAGGCACAGAGAGAGATGCTTGATGCTACCAAGGAGTTAAACACTGTCAGACAGAGGTCAATGGAGGTCACCCAGACGGCTGCTGAGGCCATAACACGACTACGTGCTGTACCTACCGATACCAAGCAGAAGACAGGGCGCAAGGTCACAGCTGATCCAAGGTCAAGATCAGAGGTCACAAGCATACTGGAAACTGACAATATCAGGCCACGCAAGAATAGAATGGTAATTGTTTTGTAAACTAATACTTCTGTAGTTCTTTAATTTTTCAAATCTACAGTACATAAGTAGATCAAATTTTTAATGACCAAATAATTGGATATTTTATTTTCTGCTATTTACTTTTTGAAGATACAAAAAATTGATACTTTGCCTATTTAACAAAATTGGTAAAACTATAGATTCTGCAGTACATTTGACTTAATTTATTACAGACATCATCAGCTAAAGAGTCTGACAGAGTTGTACCAGATTCTGCACGGACAGCAACCTCTTATACTGTGGATAGTCGTACAGGGCGATCAAGGTACACACAAAAGTTATACTCCACATAAAATATATCACCTTGCTTATTCTTACATGTGTGCTTCCTTCTGTCTTTGCAAAGCTCGTGTGAAAGATATCTCATGTCATGAACCCCTGGTCAGATTTAGCTCATATACCATAACATCACACATCAAGTTCTTCATTTCGGTGGTCATTGGTCAACGTTTAAGGTCATAAGAAGATCACAGTTGAACACAGCCTGTGTACAAGATATTCATGTACACCTTGATTCGTATTATTTTTATTGATGTAGTTTTTATACTAATGTGTTCCTGTATTGACCTTCTTTGACCAGAGAATTGCAATGAAACTGACTTGACATAGTAATAAGATCGATGATATGACTGATTTGTAATGTTATTAGTAATAAAGAGGTACCATGTTACCTTCTGGGAACTACTCTATTACATCATGTATAACACAAACCATTGGTAGTTGTTATAGTGCTACTTAGATTACCCCTTCCTGTTAGATTACCCCTTCCTGTTAGATTACCCCTTCCTGTTAGATTACCCCCTTCCTCTTAGATTACCCCTTCCTCTTAGATTACCCCTTCCTCTTAGATTACCCCTTCCTCTTAGATTACCCCTTCCTGTTAGATTACCCCCTTCCTCTTAGATTACCCCTTCCTCTTAGATTACCCCTTCCTCTTAGATTACCCCTTCCTCTTAGATTACCCCTTCCTCTTCGATTACCCCTTCCTGTTAGATTACCCCTTCCTGTTAGATTACCCCTTCCTGTTAGATTACCCCTTCCTCTTAGACTACCCCTTCCTCTTAGATTACCCCTTCCTCTTCGATTACCCCTTCCTGTTAGATTACCCCTTCCTCTTCGATTACCCCTTCCTCTTAGATTACCCCTTCCTCTTAGATTACCCCCTTCCTCTTAGATTACCCCCTTCCTCTTAGATTACCCCTTCCTCTTAGATTACCCCTTCCTCTTAGATTACCCCCTTCCTCTTAGATTACCCCCTTCCTCTTAGATTACCCCCTTCCTCTTAGATTACCCCTTCCTCTTAGATTACCCCTAACTCTTAGATTACCCCTTCCTCTTAGATTACCCCCTTCCTCTTAGATTACCTCTAACTCTTAGATTACCCCTAACTCTTAGATTACCCCCTTCCTCTTAGATTACCCCTAACTCTTAGATTACCCTTTCCTGTTAGATTACCCCTAACTCTTAGATTACCCCTTCCTCTTAGATTACCCCTTCCTCTTAGATTACCCCTTCCTGTTAGATTACCCCTTCTTCTTAGATTACCCCCTTCCTCTTAGATTACCCCTTCCTCTTAGATTACCCCTTCCTCTTAGATTACCCCCTTCCTCTTAGATTACCCCTTGCTCTTAGATTACCCCTTCCTCTTAGATTACCCCTTCCTCTTAGATTACCCCTAACTCTTAGATTACCCCTAACTCTTAGATTACCCCTTGCTCTTAGATTACCCCTTCCTGTTAGATTACCCCTTCCTCTTAGATTACCCCTTCCTCTTAGATTACCCCTTCCTCTTAGATTACCCCTAACTCTTAGATTACCCCTTCCTCTTAGATTACCCCTTCCTGTTAGATTACCCTTTCCTCTTAGACTACCCCTTCCTCTTAGATTACCCCTTCCTCTTCGATTACCCCTTCCTGTTAGATTACCCCTTCCTCTTAGATTACCCCCTTCCTCTTAGATTACCCCTTCCTCTTAGATTACCCCCTTCCTCTTAGATTACCCCTAACTCTTAGATTACCCCCTTCCTCTTAGATTACCCCTAACTCTTAGATTACCCCTTCCTCTTAGATTACCCCTAACTCTTAGATTACCCCTTCCTCTTAGATTACCCCCTTCCTGTTAGATTACCCCTTCCTCTTAGATTACCCCTTCCTGTTAGATTACCCCTTCCTCTTAGATTACCCCTTCCTCTTAGATTACCCCTAACTCTTAGATTACCCCTAACTCTTAGATTACCCCTAACTCTTAGATTACCCCTTCCTCTTAGATTACCCCTTTCCTCTTAGATTACCCCTTCCTCTTAGATTACCCCTTCCTCTTAGATTACCCCTTCCTGTTAGATTACCCCTTCCTCTTAGATTACCCCCTTCCTCTTAGATTACCCCTTCCTCTTAGATTACCCCTTCCTCTTAGATTACCCCCTTCCTCTTAGATTACCCCTTGCTCTTAGATTACCCCTTCCTCTTAGATTACCCCTTCCTCTTAGATTACCCCTTCCTCTTAGATTACCCCTAACTCTTAGATTACCCCTAACTCTTAGATTACCCCTTGCTCTTAGATTACCCCTTCCTGTTAGATTACCCCTTCCTCTTAGATTACCCCTTCCTCTTAGATTACCCCTTCCTGTTAGATTACCCCTAACTCTTAGATTACCCCTTCCTCTTAGATTACCCCTTCCTGTTAGATTACCCCTTCCTCTTAGATTACCCCTAACTCTTAGATTACCCCTTCCTGTTAGATTACCCCTAACTCTTAGATTACCCCTTCCTCTTAGATTACCCCTTCCTCTTAGATTACCCCTTCCTGTTAGATTACCCCTTCCTCTTAGATTACCCCTTCCTCTTAGATTACCCCTAACTCTTAGATTACCCCTAACTCTTAGATTACCCCTAACTCTTAGATTACCCCTTCCTCTTAGATTACCCCTTCCTCTTAGATTACCCCTTCCTCTTAGATTACCCCTTCCTGTTAGATTACCCCTAACTCTTAGATTACCCCTTCCTCTTAGATTACCCCTTCCTCTTAGATTACCCCTTCCTCTTAGATTACCCCTTCCTCTTAGATTACCCCTAACTCTTAGATTACCCCTTCCTCTTAGATTACCCCTTCCTCTTAGATTACCCCTTCCTCTCACTCCCATCTTGAATGAAACCTTTATAGCGCTTTCATTGTTGATATTGTCTAATTCACAGGGAAGTTTTAACCTCTGACAGTGTGCGTACAGCCAGTGATACCCACAAGAACAGGGACAGCGACTCATCCATTCGCTCCATCTCGGGGGCTGAAGCACACGATGAGTCACGCTCTGAGAGTATCGTTGAAGATATCTCACAAGGTTTGTGTTCTATTGTGATTGTATGTATTGTGGACAGGTGGAGATAACTCTTACCACCATATGACAATGGACAGGTGGAGATAACTCTTACCACCATATGACAATGGACAGGTGGAGATAACTCTTACCACCATATGACAATGGACAGGTGGAGATAACTCTTACCACCATATGACAATGGACAGGTGGAGATAACTCTTACCACCGTATGACAATGGACAGGTGGAGATAACTCTTACCACCATATGACAATGGACAGGTGGAGATAACTCTTACCACCGTATGACAATGGACAGGTGGAGATAACTCTTACCATCATATGACAATGGACAGGTGGAGATAACTCTTACCACCGTATGACAATGGACAGGTGGAGATAACTCTTACCATCATATGACAATGGACAGGTGGAGATAACTCTTACCACCGTATGACAATGGACAGGTGGAGATAACTCTTACCACCGTATGATAATGGAGAGGTGGAGGTAACTCTTACCATCATATGACAATGGATAGGTGGAGATAACTCTTACCACCATATGACAATGGACAGGTGGAGATAACTCTTACCACCATATGACAATGGACAGGTGGAGATAACTCTTACCACCGTATGATAATGGAGAGGTGGAGGTAACTCTTACCACCATATGACAATGGACAGGTGGAGATAACTCTTACCACCGTATGACAATGGACAGGTGGAGATAACTCTTACCACCATATGACAATGGACAGGTGGAGGTAAGGTGGAGATAACTCTTACCACCATATGACAATGGACAGGTGGAGGTAAGGTGGAGATAACTCTTACCACCATATGACAATGGAGAGGGGAGATAACTCTTACCACCATATGACAATGGACAGGTGGAGATAACTCTTACCACCATATGACAATGGACAGGTGGAGATAACTCTTACCACCATATGACAATGGAGAGGTGGAGATAACTCTTACCACCATATGACAATGGACAGGTGGAGATAACTCTTACCACCGTATGACAATGGAGAGGTGGAGATAACTCTTACCATCATATGACAATGGAGAGGGGAGATAACTCTTACCACCGTATGACAATGGAGAGGTGGAGATAACTCTTACCATCATATGACAATGGACAGGTGGAGATAACTCTTACCACCGTATGACAATGGACAGGTGGAGATAACTCTTACCATCATATGACAATGGACAGGTGGAGATAACTCTTACCACCGTATGACAATGGACAGGTGGAGATAACTCTTACCACCGTATGATAATGGAGAGGTGGAGGTAACTCTTACCATCATATGACAATGGACAGGTGGAGATAACTCTTACCACCATATGACAATGGACAGGTGGAGATAACTCTTACCACCGTATGATAATGGAGAGGTGGAGATAACTCTTACCACCGTATGACAATGGACAGGTGGAGATAACTCTTACCACCGTATGACAATGGACAGGTGGAGATAACTCTTACCACCATATGACAATGGACAGGTGGAGATAACTCTTACCACCATATGACAATGGAGAGGGGAGATAACTCTTACCACCATATGACAATGGACAGGTGGAGATAACTCTTACCACCATATGACAATGGACAGGTGGAGATAACTCTTACCACCATATGACAATGGACAGGTGGAGATAACTCTTACCACCATATGACAATGGACAGGTGGAGATAACTCTTACCACCATATGACAATGGACAGGTGGAGATAACTCTTACCACCATATGACAATGGACAGGTGGAGATAACTCTTACCACCATATGACAATGGACAGGTGGAGATAACTCTTACCACCATATGACAATGGAGAGGTGGAGATAACTCTTACCAACGTATGACAATGGACAGGTGGAGGTAACTCTTACCACCATATGACAATGGAGAGGTGGAGATAACTCTTACCACCATATGACAATGGACAGGTGGAGATAACTCTTACCACCATATGACAATGGAGAGGTGGAGATAACTCTTACCAACGTATGACAATGGACAGGTGGAGATAACTCTTACCACCATATGACAATGGAGAGGTGGAGATAACTCTTACCACCGTATGACAATGGACAGGTGGAGATAACTCTTACCATCATATGACAATGGACAGGTGGAGATAACTCTTACCACCGTATGACAATGGACAGGTGGAGATAACTCTTACCACCGTATGACAATGGACAGGTGGAGGTAGTCCTATCATTATGTAGACTGGATTACCTCTCCTGTACAATTCCTCTTCGGAAAGAGGTGCTCATGAATATTTTTGAAGCAATTAAAGCCTAGTGGAGACTAGAAAAACTTAAGACGGGAATCCAGTCTCCCTTAAAAATATAACTGTTAGTGCTTTACACTTGTGGACATCTGTACACTTGTGGACAAGTGGAAATATCTTCCTTATAGATATACTTGTTAGTGTTTTGAAAACTTCATGGACAAGTGGAGATAACTCCCTTTTAAAAATTATAACTATCTAACTGTAATGTAGGATACTTGTGGACAACTGGCAGTAACTCACATGTAAATGTAACTGTTACATCATTGTACCTCCACATATCTACATTGTACCTCCACATATCTACACTGTACCTCCACTATATATATATAGTGTTGTGATGATGGTTAGAACACTTGTGGACAAGTGGAGGTAACTCTACTGGCATGGTAATCACTATTTTCTCTGAAGTTACCCCTAGCTTTTTGTCTTTGTGACAGCCTCAGGAGACGAATACTCAGTTATGTTTGATGACACAATGACAGAGGATGAGATGGAGGAGAAATCCTTCAAGGCAATACTGCCATCAGAGAGTCATCGCAAACGAGCAAAAAAGCATTCGGGAGATAATATGTCTGTTACCTCAGATGAAGGCAGTGTCGCCTCAGGTAGGTACACAATCTGGGGATAATATGTCACCTCAGGTAGGTACACAATCTGGGGATAATATCTCAGATGACGACCGTGTCACCTCAGGTAGGTACACAATCTGGGGATAATATGTCACCTAAGGTAGGTACACAATCTGGGGATAATATGTCTGTTATCTCAGATGACGACCGTGTCACCTCAGGTAGGTACACAATCTGGGGATAATATGTCACCTCAGGTAGGTACACAATCTGGGGATAATATGTCTGTTATCTCAGATGACGACCGTGTCACCTCAGGTAGGTACACAAATCTTGCCATCAGTATCAATGAACACTCAGGTAGAGCTTTTAAACAGTAGAATTTGTGAAATGTTGCCCTATTTTATTTTCAATTACCAGTAAAGTGTTAGGGAAATGTGAATAACGTATGACTAACAAAAACTAGAATAACTTAATTTTTTTGTTATTAGTTAAATAGGTGTTTTAATACAAAACAGTGTTTAGTAAACATCAGATCTTTATTCTCATAACATTTTTTGTTCCTAGTACCCACCACACCCAGGATGTCTCTTGATGACCTCAGCTCATTTTTCACCGGGGAGGAATCCTTCAATAAGTTTACGGAGGAGATGGTCCGACAGTTTATGAGGGAGGAAGAACTGAGGGCACAGCACCAGGTAGGATACTCTATCAGGGATTTTTCTCACTGGTTTTGGAAGGGGCCGTTTTGCCTCATTTTGGGAAGAAAATTGGTGAATAAGGAAAGACATTTTCAGGAGTAAACTGCAAATTTTGGGAATTTGGTTTAAATTATCTAAATCATGAAATAATTTTACTTTGGAATAGGGCCCATTAACAACCCTAAAAAACCTTCAGAAAAGCTCTGTCTATCAAATATCAGTTATTTTAAAAGTCATGTGCAAAATCATATTTCTTCTTGTCTGATGCTCAAGTCTTTTCAGGCTAAGCCTCACCAGCCTGGTTGACTTGTATAGATGGTGACAGGTTGAGATGGCAGTGGTAGAGGGGAGATAAGTCTTGTTTCCAATAAGTATGAACAGTTAGTTAAGGTATATCTATTGTGTTGCCTTACTATGTGATGTATTGTCTTATCTTCAGGGTGCATTGCTACGTCTCCGAGAGAAGGCACTTACAGAGAAGACGAAAGCTGAACTTGCCTGGCTGGACCAGCAAAGACAGAATCTTCGCAACAAGGGCGCAGATGACAACTACCCACAGATCATCAAAAGACAACGCGGACTCAAAATGAGACTTCAGGAACAACAGGTGATGGTTAAGGTTGATTACTTTCTATAGTTAACCCCTGTATGTAGTGAGAACTGGAATGACAGCGTACTGTGAGGGTACCACAGAGAAACTAACGAATCTCACTGAAGTGATAGACAACTAATGCTTTTCATGTTTACTTGGGGAAATAATTATCACACAGTAAAGCTAACTAAAATATATGGTAGTGTTTAAAACCATGTGAAATTAGTCTTAAATGTTTACTGAATATGAAAGGAGAACTATGTTAAAGCTTAATGTTAACTCTTTGGGGCTGTCATTGTAAACTAAAATTTTGGATAATTTAAGCACTTTTTGAGACACTAATATATAGCTGTAACACAAAATTATTAACAGGCCGAAATCAAGCGTCTCCAAGAATCTAACAAGGCAGCTTCTCTAGAGCGACAAAGACTTCTCAAGCAGCACACGGAGATCAGCCGCATGAGGAAAAATACAATAAAGGTAAGTGACATACTGAAAACATATCTTATTTCCAACAATCATACACCCCTCTCCAAATTTTGAGATTGATGGTCAGTAAAAATAACAAGAACAAAATGTATTGAGGAAAATAAATATTAGTGAATTTGAAGGGGTATCTGCTTGCGGACATTGAAATTATGCAAAAATTTGTTATTTAAAAAAGAAAAAAAAATTATTTATTTAGATTTAAAATTGTTAACAGCTATATTATTTTGACATTCATTTCCCATCCAGACCAAGGAGAGGTTAAAAGGAAGTGGACGACTGGGGCGTCCATCAGAGGTGCACACAGAGGACGAGGTTAGCAATGTAAGTCAACTATACATCACTGAATAACTCATGGTACTTATATCTACTGGATGGTGATCTCATCGCCATGTTCCTTATTTCTGGTACAATATTTGTAGTACTTTAGATCTACTAGACGGTAGTCAGAGATCTCATCGCCATGTTCCTTATTTCTGGTACTAGTACAATACTTGTAATACTCTAGATGTGCTGGATGGTGGTCAGAGATCTCATCGCCATGTTCCTTACTTCTGTTACTGACTAAGGTGTGATTTTAGAACAATTCACTTTGGTATATGTGTATAACAGAATGATGATGGAAGTGATGATTGTTTTAGTTTGATGAACACAAAGAAGGGGGAAGTGGACGAAAGAAGAAGGACTATAAGTCAGACTCAGAGATTTACACAGAACCAAAAGTATCACACAAAAAGTCTGTGACAGATGATTCTTCAGCACTCGGCAAACTCAAGAAAATTCATTTTGATGAGAGGTAAATCCTGACATTATTAGCTCACCTGGACCGAAGGTCCGGTGAGCTTATGTCATGGCGCAGCGTCCGTCGTCTGTCCGTCGTCCGTCCGTCCGTCCGTCCGTCCGTCGTCCGTCCGTCTGTCGTCCGTCAACATTTACTTCAAATCGCTACTAGTCAAGAAGTTCTTATTGGATTTTGACCAAATTTGGCCAGAAACATCCTTGGCAGAAGGGGAACAGATTTTGCATAAATGGTGACTCTGACCCCCCGAGGGGCCAAAGGGGCGGGGCCCAATAGGGGAAATAGAGGTAATTTTTTTAAATCGCTACTAGTCATAAAGTTATGAATGGATTTGAACCCAACTTGTTCAGTGACATCCTTGGGGGAAGGGGAACAGATTTTGCATAAATGGTGACTCTGACCCCCTGAGGGGCCAAAGGGGCGGGGCCCAATATGGGAAATAGAGGTAATTCTTTTAAATCGCTACTAGTCAAGAAGTTCTTATTGGATTTTGACCAAATTTGGCCAGAAACAACCTTGGCAGAAGGGGAACAGATTTTGCATAAATGGTGACTCTGACCCCCGAGGGGCCAAAGGGGTGGGGCCCAATAGGGGAAATAGAGGTAATTCCTTTAAATCGCTACTAGTCATAAAGTTATGAATGGATTTGAACCCAACTTGGTCAGAAACATCCTTGGGGGAAGGGGAACAGATTTTGCATAAATGGTGGCTCTGACCCCTGAGGGGCCAAATGGACAGGGCCCCAATAGGGGAAATAGAGGTAATTCCTTTAAATTGCTACTAGTCATAAAGTTATGAATGGATTTGAACCCAACTTGGTCAGAAACATCCTTGGGGGAAGGGGAACAGATTTTGCATAAATGGTGACTCTGACCCCCGAGGGGCCAAAGGGGCGGGGCCCAATAGGGGAAATAGAGGTAATTCCTTTAAATCGCTACTAGTCATAAAGTTATGAATGGATTTGAACCCAACTTGGTCAGAGACATCCTTGAGGGAAGGGGAACAGATTTTGCATAAATGGTGGCTCTGACCCCCGAGAACCCAAAGGGGCGGGGCCCAATAGGGGAAATAGAGGTAATTCCTTTAAATCGCTGCTTGTCATAAAGTTATGAATGGATTTTAACCCAATTTGGTCAGAGACATCCTTGGGGGAAGGGGAACAAATTTTGCATAAATGGTGACTCTGACCCCGAGGGGCCAAAGGGGCGGGGCCCAATAGGGAAAATAGAGGTAATTCCTTTAAATCGCTACTAGTCATAAAGTTATGAATGGATTTGAACCCAATTTGGTCAGAAACATCCTTGGGGGAAGGGAAACAGATTTTGCATAAATGGTGACTGACCCCAAAGGGGCCAAAGGGCAGGCCCAATAGGGGAAATAGAGGTAATTCATTTAAATCGCTACTAGTCATAAAGTTATGAATGGATTTTAATCCAATTTTGTCAGAAACATTCTTGGGGGAAGGGGAACAGATTTTGCATAAATGGTGGCTCTGACCCCAAAGGGGCCAAAGGGGCCAAAGGGGCGGGGCCCAATAGGGGAAATAGAGGTAATTCCTTTAAATTGCTACTAGTCATAAAGTTATGAATGGATTTGAACCCAATTTGGTCAGAAACATCCTTGGCAGAAGGGGAACAGATTTTGCATAAATGGTGGCTCTGACCCCAAAGGGACCAAAGGGGCGGGGCCCAATAGGGGAAATAGAGGTTATTCCTTTAAATCGCTACTAGTCATAAAGTTATAAATGGATTTCAACCCAATTTGGTCAGAAACATCCTTGGGGAAAGGGGAACACATTTTGCATAAATGGTGACTCTGACCCCCCGAGGGGCCAAAAGGGTGGGGCTCAATAGGGGAAATAGTTTTAATTCCTTTAAATCGCTACTAGTTATAAAGTGATGAATGCATGCATGTTCTAAAAACAATTCTTGAGGTCTTTCAGACCTTTAGAGAGTCTGGACTTCATTAATCTTTAAAGCAGTTCGGATTCCCACACTATAACGATATATAGCATTGTTAGAGATTTACAAATAAAACAAATTCAATATGAACATTATTTTGACATTTGGTCCAATCCAACCAGGTGAGCGATACAGGCCCCATGGGCCTCTTGTTTTCTACTGTCATTTAGTTGTGTACTTTCTCACCTTTTCAATATTTTTTGGTGCTGTGAAACAGCCACCTACAGCTAAAATGTCACTCATTTCTATTATCAATCCTGATGAGTTCAGGATGGGACCGACAACACACATCTCAATCAGCAAAGTATTTGTTTGTAATTGAGTAATATGATTCACACTTTTATATGTTTGAAGACATCTGTTTAAGATAAATAAATTATAGAAAAAATGTTGAAATCATAGACAATGAGCTGTTTTATCATTGAGTATTCTGAACTATTTTCTGCACAAATTATTATGCTTGCTGCCTGGTTTGTGCAAGGGGAGGTAACTCATACACAGTCTAGTTGATGCAACATTGGAAAGTCACATCTTGGGTTGATAAAAAAGGCCCTCATCGTTGAATACTGTTTTTACTCTCAGATTTTCCAATTGGCAATCGATAAGTGAAATCTCTGATTTTGATACTTAAAATGAAAGTAGGATACTTCTGATTGGTTCAAACATCATTGATTGGTTCAAACATCATTGATTGGTTCAAACATCATTGATTGGTTCAAACATCATTGATTGATTCTTTCGTCATTTCAAAGAAATCAGTCTACAAAAAAGGCCATGCTTTTGAGCTTGTTGAAGTGATTAAATAAACGGTAAATTAAGTACAATTTCAAAACTTAGGAACCAAAATAAAATATACTGTGACAGTAGTTAATAGGAATCTTCTATGCAGGGAATAGCAATGTTGTTTATCAAGAAACATCACAGACATCACAAGATTAATCGATCCAAGAAATTAATTAATCATAGTAATTGATCAAGTGAGCTTTAAAAAAAGCAATTTTGCATCCTTAAAATGACATGGGATATTCATCAGTAAAACATCCAGGAATGCACTTTAAAAAAAACAAAACTGTCTTTTTATTTCCTGCCATTTTAATTTTACATACTATTTGCTTTTCTTCTTAATTTGATATCTCATGCACAGCACCTATGAGAGGCTTTGGCACTTTCTTTCAAAAAAAAGTTATGTTTGGCAACTGATTTAAAAAAAAAATATGCAACTGCTTTGACCGATATGTTTTCATTTGGTTGTCAGGTTCTTAACAGCGAGAGAACAGAAGTTACTGGACCGACGGAAAAAGGCGGAGGAACTGTTAAGATGGAAGCAGCGTCTGGATCACGAGGAATCCAGAGTGTTCAAGATGGAACAAAAGGCCATCAAGATATGGGAGACACCCGACAACAGACGTCCAGACAAAACACCTGCCAAGGAGGATCGTAGATCAGCCAAGACTCCAGCTAAAACGGTCCAGGATGACAAGGCTGAGAAAGTCCGCCAGAGAAACGAACCAAAAGGTAGAATTATTAGATAACATGTTTGGTTAAAGCAGAAACACTTATGATAGCGACTGGAAGAACAAGATGGCTAGTATTGGAGTTTGACAGTTAAAGCTTTCTATGTCTCAGAACGTAATGGAAGGTGCTTGTTTAATTTTTTTGACTCTCTCGGATGAACATTGAAAATAGATTTCTGTTCAACATATTTTTTTTTCTAGTCTTAATATGTACTTTTGCAGAATCTCAAACTGCCTCAACAATGCAAGAGAGCACTATTGCCTCTGCTAGTGTACTAACTGCCAAAGATGACTCTGTGCGCCGTAGCGTGACCGACACCCCCAGGACTGAGATCGCCAGTGGAAGTGAGAGTTCACCTGAGGAGAGACTTCGGGAGCGTGACAACAAAGCATTCAACAGTGGCAGTGAGAGTTCTATCGTAGAGGAGCTAGCCTCCAACTCTAGTGTGGACGATGGCAGTCCAGCCACACCCAGGGTTCACAAGTACGTCACAATCAATTTTGCTAAAAATGTTTATTATAACATTGAAGTAAACTGCAAAGTTGAATGCCAGATAATTCTGCTGACATTGATTGTGAAAATATAACAAAAATGAAAATTAGATGTAAATTTGAAGTTTAAGGTAGCTGTCAATACCACTGTCATTGACTGCGCTAACATACTTCTTTAATCTTTTAATAATGATAACTGTTTGGTTGTGCAGGTCTCGGTTGTCCGGTGCAGATGACACTATCATCAATGACAGCCAGTACAACAATGATTCCTTCGAAGAGACAAGTGTTCAAGGCACTAGTAGCAAGCGTAGTGGTAAATCACCTCGCTCTCCTCTAGACCGCCTCTCACAAGGTCTCTCATGGCTGTCAGGACGCACAGTCCGTAGCAATGGTAACCGCTCACCTTTCAGCCGTTATCGTAGCTCTGAGAGCGAGTCGGAAGAGTCTATTTCGCACACAGGTAAGTAGTTCATCCAGAAATAATTTCAAATTAATTCTTTTATCAGTTTTTTTCTGTCATGGTTTTGGATAGTTAGAAACAAAAACATCACATCATACTTACTGGAACTGATTTTCACACAGAATCCTACACAGAAACCCAGTCAGACTTCAGTGACTATGAGGGGCGAGTACGTGCCTTAAATGAAGAACTGAAAAGACGCAAAGTGGAGGCAGATAGACTCAAGAAAGAACGCAAGAAGAGGAAAAAAGAAATACTCAAAAACAAAGAAGTAGCTCTGAAGAAACAAATAGAGGTAAAACTGAATTAAACATGTATCAAATAATTGACAATAGTACTTTTACCATTACAACTTCATTGTAGATTTCCATTTTGTTTTATAAATGTATTCATTTCGGCTTCAATAATGCTTTCTGATTGTACATTCTTTATTTATTATAGGCCTATGATAACCAGATTGTCCAACTGAAGGCAGAGTTACAGAAGGAAATGGAACATGAACCAGTTAAGTCTAGTGTTCGGCCTCAGATTAAACAGCCAAAAGTCAGCCCACCAAAATCACGGCCACGGCAGGAAGTCACTACCCCAAGTAAGAAGGGAAATAACTCTTCCATCAGTGAAGACAGCAAGGAAGGCACAGACTCTGCTCAGAGTTCACCATCCATCACAGAAGGTATGAACATGAGCTTTCTAAAATCTGTGATGTATTTTACCGCTCAGTGACTTACTACACTAATGGAGTCAACAACACTGTAAAAAGACTCACTTGGTTTTTAGCTCACCTGGACCGAAGGTCCGGTGAGCTTATGCCATGGTGCAGCGTCCGTCGTCCGGTGTCCGTCGTCCGTCGTCCGTCCGTCAACATTTGCTTCAAATCGCTACTAGTCAAAAAGTTCTTATTGGATTTTGACCAAATTTGGTCAGAAACATCCTTGGCAGAAGGGGATAAGATTTTGCATAAATGGTGACTCTGACCCCCAAGGGGCCTGAGGGGCGGGGTCCAATAGGGGAAATTGAGGCAATTCCTTTAAATCGCTACTAGTCATAAAGTTATGAATGGATTTGAACCCAATTTGGTCCGAAACATCCTTTGGGGAAGGGGAACAGATTTTGCATAAATGGTGACTCTGACCCCCAAGGGGCCAAAGGGGCGGGGCCTAATGGGGAAATAGAGGTAATTCCTTCAAATCGCTACTAGTCATAAAGTTATGAATGGATTTGAACCCAATTTGGTCAGAAACATCCTTTGGGGAAGGGGAACAGATTTTGCATAAATGGTTACTCTGACCCCCAAGGGTCCAAAGGGGCGGGGCCTAATGGGGAAATAGAGGTAATTCCTTCAAATCGCTACTTGTCATAAAGTTATGAATGGATTTGAACCCAATTTGGTCAGAAACATCCTTCAGGGAAGGGGATCAGATTTTGCATAAATGGTGACTCTGACCCCCAAGGGGCCTGAGGGGCGGGGCCCAATGGGGAAATTAAGGCAATTCCTTTAAATCGCTACTAGTCATAAAGTTATGAATGGATTTGAACCCAATATGGTCAGAAACATCCTTTGGGGAAGGGGAACAGATTTTGCATAAATGGTGACTCTGACCCCCCAAGGGGCCAAAGGGGCGGGGCCTAATGGGGAAATAGAGGTAATTCCTTCAAATCGCTACTAGTCATAAAGTTATGAATGGATTTGAACCCAATATGGTCAGAAACATCCTTTGGGGAAGGGGAACAGATTTTGCATAAATGGTGACTCTGACCCCCGAGGGGCCAAAGGGGCGGGGCCCCATATGGGAAATAGAGGTTATTCCTTTAAATCGCTACTAGTCATAAATTTATGAATGGATTTGAACCCAATTGAGTAAGAAACATTCTTTGGGGAAGGGGAACAGATTTTGCATAAATGGTGACTCTGACCCCAAAGGGGCCAAAGGGGCGGGGCCTAATGGGGAAATAGAGGTAATTCCTTAAAATCGCTACTAGTTATAAAGTTATGAATGGATTTGAACCCAATTTGGTAAGAAACATTCTTGGGGGAAGGGGAACAGATTTTGCATAAATGGTGACTCTGACCCCCGAGGGGCAAAAGGGGCGGGGCCCCATATGGGAAATAGAGGTAATTCCTTTAAATCACTACTAGTCATAAAGTTATAAATGCATGTTGTAAACTCAGAGAGTCTGGACTTCATTATTTCTTTAAAGCAGTTGGGATCCCCACGCTATAACCATAAATAGCATTGTTTGAGGTTAACAAACAAAAGGAATTGAACATGAACATTATTTTGACATTTGGTCAAATCCAACCAGGTGAGCGATACAGGCCCTATGGGCCTCTTGTTCTTGACTGAGATTAATGTTTCGTTGTGAACATCTTACATGAATCCAAAGGAGAACTGGACCAGGTTCACAAATGTTCTTATACTTTTTCTGCAACAACATTACCCCATTGTTTGAAACATTTATAGGGGTTATTTAGTTATATACACCTCACTTCTCTGATTTCAGATACAAAACTGAGTTCACCAACGCCAAAGACAGCTCCCTCTACACCATTGACCAAAGCTGGATCATTGGAGAAGATTTCCGAGGCTAGTGAATCAACAATCAGTAGGTCAAGGTCAGACAATACAACACAAAGGTCATTGGCCAAACCATTCAGAAATGATGATACATCAATAAGAACAGAAATATCAGAAGATATTGATGAAAATATTGAAGTTGCAGATGATAGTGTTTCTGAGCGATCAAAATCTGCTCTGTTACATATCACAAAGGAATTACCTTCCCATACTGCACCAAGGTCTGCTGCATCTGTGTCACGACAAGATGATGATGTTAGTTACACCGAAGACTTTACAGCTGACGATGGTGTGTCTGCAAGACTACCTCAAAGTGCTCGTAGTGACATCTCCGATCACACAGAACATAAACAGCGCACATTCACTGATAACATATCAGAGCAAATTAGTGAAATGATGTCAGTGCGTTCTGAGGACTCTCAATTCATACAGTCTCTGGACCTCCAAGGTCGTCAGGAACAGCCTGATGATGGGTACATCGACCAAAAATCACCACGCTCCTCCTACTCTACCACCACAGCCTCACGACCATCAAGTGGACGCTCACAGTCCAGTCAGAACCTGAATGGGTCATTTGACGATTCGGATGTTGAACCGAGTCAAGCATCATCAGTGCCCGTGGGTCGGGGTGACCTCCCATCAAGGTCTGGTGATGGTTTTTACGACGGGGGTGAGATTGATGATGAAGAGGAGACTCCCACAGCTTCACCTCGTGATGGGCCCACAACAGAGATGGACATTATGGGCGACTTTAACATAGGAGACCGCGTCCTTGTTACAGGACCCAGGGGTGTTCGCAGTCCAGGTACTCTTCTGTTCAAGGGCAAGGTCTCCTTTGCCCCGGGGATCTGGGCTGGAGTAGAGCTGGAGGCTGCTGATGGTAGAAATGATGGTTCTCACGAGGGTGTACGTTATTTTACCTGTCATCCCGGCCATGGTGTTCTGGTTCCAGGAGACGATCTCATGCCAGCTCCTGCCATCAGGAGTCCACGTCGAAGTGTTGCAAGTTCACATGATGATGAATCCATCACAACCGATGATCAGGATGAGTCGGACCTCATTAAAATCATCAGTGAAGTAGATAACAGTGTGTCCAATTTCAGTGAAGGATTTCCATCACCAAGATCATCCACTGATAGATTACATCAGAAGGAGGCTCTCACAGACACCATCACTGATCAAATTCTTATGGATGTGGTCAGGGATGACATGAATACTATCAATAGAATTCAGGACAGAAAGGCATCCCCGCCTGCTGTGGCACAAAAACCCAGCAAACGACCAGACAAAGACGGTGCTAGCACACTCCACATGAATGGCAATGTGGACAGTGATGGTGAGAGAGACATCAACCAGAATGATAAGCGCTCACAAATGACGGAAAAATTAACCAAAAACTTACTGAATGATGCAATAAATGACATGATTACAATTCGTAATAAACAACGAGACCGTCAAGAACCTCCGCGTAGTGGGAATCGTGACCAGTTTTCGTCTGGTGAAGAACCCCAGACATTTTCTCCGACAGAGGTTGAGCATATGTGGGGGAGGGGTTCCCCAGCAGATAACCAAGAGAATCCTCCACGCCCAGTCTCCCCAATTCCAGGCAGCACCTCACGAGCAACAAAGGTATCTATCTGTTTAACCTATGAATATTTTTTTGGACAAGTATGCTGTTTTTGTAGTTTACATCAACAATTATCAAATTGTACTACAAGTTGTTTAGATTTCTGTGAGATATTTCATTGCTTATTCGAAGGTGGCACCGTAAATTGAAAGTGCTGATTGAAAGTGCTGTATATAAAATGTTTTACTATGTCATGTTTATAATGCAACATTTTATACAAATTAACGGTTGTTTTGAAAATCCATTTCAAGTTCATACTGTGATCCTTTATTTCATGTTCTGATAAAATTTGGATAAAGTTAAATCACACCAACACTGGAAATAAATACAATTAACAAGCAAAAGTAGAATACTCGTCCAGTTTGAGTGCAGTACCTGTTTATAGATTACACTACAGGCAATTCTTAGAAGCTTAGACATCAAAATTGCACATAAAAGGTTTCTGCTCTTTTATCTATGCACATGAAAGCTGAATGTTTGGCATACAGATAGCATGTGTGACCGGCTACAACTGTTATGTTTATTTTTTACCTTGACCTTCATGCAAGGTCACAGGGGTCAAATGATAAAAAAAAAAAAGATTAAAAAAAAAAACCTCTCAAAATGATATGTTTGGCTCACACTTTAAAAAACCTGTTCTTATGAAGGTGTGTGCAAGGTTTCTAGGTCAAATCATCAAAAGTGACGCAGATATTGCCCTTTGAAGAATTTCCTGCCAAAATTTAAAATTATCCATAAATTGTAATTCAAATGGTTTTTTTTCTTTACTGTGAAGCATAAATACTTGATAATTAGCAAATCTACAGTATGAGGCCAGCTGCAATAGTTATGCAATAAGTTGACCTTGACCAACAAAGTTCAAGGTCACAGTAATCAAATGACCTGTTAAAGAACGGAAGTGAAGAGAAAACACACAGAATTAAAACATAGGCTTAGCATATGAATGTGACCGTCAGATTGATAACATATCCTAGATCATTTTCTTGATGTATATATCTAGTTTTAGGTCAAATACTCTTCTGGATGGAAAGATCAAAATTGTAAATTTCATGGCCCATAGGTATCATTTTTGTCCATGAAGAGGTGCTAAACTTTACTTTAGTTTATGCAGGGAAATCACATTTTGATGGAAATTATTCAAACTTTTTAGAATTATGAGGGCGAAACTATACAACTACATATATTTATTGATGACTATTTAGAAATACATTGTAAATACATAGAAGATAGTTAAATGTCTCAGCTGACCGTTAACAACCACAGGCCTCTTGTTTATATATAATAGCATTAATGTCTGGTTTTTGAAGATTAAAAATTATGTATTTGAAATAGTTCTTTCACTATCGAAAGGTAATTGGTAGAGGCCACAGTTACTATATGTAGTCGAACTGAAACCCCCAAGAAAGCGTTCTTTTGATTGGTTGAAATTCTCAAAAAAATATTTTTCAGGAAACAACAAAAAGTTTACCAATCATCCCACTGTCTCTGTCTGTGAGGGTCAGGACTAAGGGTTACTGATAACTTTAGGTACTGACTATCGGTAAAACATTAAACGAAACATTTTGTTATGTGTACCAACACCATGATGAACTGTGTAGTCACTGGTGATGTACATAAATGTGGTTACAGTATTCTGAGAAATAACATCTTTTTTTTTTATATTATAATATATATTTAAATTTGATAGACTTTTCGTATTTGGACATTTGGTCAGCTTTTTCAATTTTATATGGTATAAGGGGGGGGACAACTCTAGTTAACATAATGAAATGTATCATTATCTTTCTGTCATAGTCCCCTTAAATATTTTGGATGTATTTTGTAATGACTTAAATGTATATAAACACAATATCCTACTTAACAATAATGAGATGAAGGCCATGAAGAAATCTTGCAAGGATTTTCCCTGTAAATGATTCTGTACATTTTTGTATGTAGTCTGAAATCATTAAGTTCAATATGTTATTGTGATTACCTGTCTGTACAGAATTGGTTGTAATAGTATCTGGTACACATTTGTACAACAGCTACTTCCATGGTTTAGTATAGGTGTGGATACCGGTATGTAACATCTGTTGTGGTATAGCCAGCTTCTGTAAGGCACAGCTGGGGACATGTCATTGAGAAATCTTATATCAACTGTCAACAATTTACATCCTTTTTTTATTGACCAGGGTTTACTCAAAATAGTAAGACATTTTATTTTCAGTCAAAGTTGTAGGCTTGGTAGCATGGTGTTTTTTCTTTGTTTACTAAGATGTTACTGCTAGTTAGTCTAACAGGCTGACAATGTTACAGTCTTAAATATGATAGTTAAGAGAATAATTTAACATGTGTATGTAATATGATAGTTGAGAGAATAATTTAACATGTGTATGACTTTTGTGTAACAGGAAGGAAACAAGGAATTGGACCAGGACTTGAATTATCTCCTGTTTGATGATAAGGCAGATGAGTACATCGATGATGATCCAATCATACCGTCTCCAACGATGAACCAGCCCCCTCCTCCGTACCCAGGCCTGCAGCCAGGTCAGTACGCTTATCAGACTTGTATACTTGACATCACAAGTATGGGGTCAAGATCACTGAAGATATATTTTAAAGTAAATCTAGGACATAGTATCACATTCAGTTTTAGATAATTTTAGATAATGGAACTTCTGAGCAACTTCCATCAGAAACATTTACAAAAACAACAATAAATAAAGTATTTTGTACTCATGTCAGAATTTAGTTAAAGAGTATAATCAATTCTGTATTTCATGGCATGACTGTAACATGAAGAATGTATATTCCTGCAGATATAAATAACTGTATGCAAAAACTCTGTAAATTAGATTTGGATTTTCTACTACGAAGACAATAGTGTGACTATTGATGGCGTTACATTAGTGTTATTACTCTTGTGTCTTTCTATAGAATGGACATAGGTAACATGAATATTGCATTATAGAGCAGGCAAGTTATGGGATAAATTTGGTTTTGTGTTTCAGAATTAATACTGGAAACTGGAAACCTAGACTTCCATCAGATACAAGAGGATGTGTTTTTCTCTGTTCCACATGAGCGTCATGAGATAGAGGAGGTGGTGTCTAGTGCTGTGGATGTGTTCTGGAACCAACGTCGGTATGGAGAGTCCTTGGAGGGCCTGGAACCTCCGGAAACCTACTTCTCTACGGAGGATAACAACAACGATGTAGACAGTAAAAGTCGGCGTGTTTTTGAGAAATTGCTTTTCGATTCTACAGGTGATATTATACGTGATATTTATAGGGAAGAAGATCAGGATGGAACGTGTGCCTGGAAACAAACAAAACGGACACGACAGAAATATTTCAGAGGTGCTAATCCCCCAACAACAATAGACGTATTAAAACCAATTGTTCAGAAGGCTGTGATTGAAATTCTAGGATTGAATGGTTCTCGGAAAGTGGACAAAAATCGGTGGAGTGTACGGAAAAAGAAGGATCATGTTGACAATATCTTGGTGGAGGAGCTGAGAGAGGAGGAACCTGATTGGGTGAATTATGATGACGATGAAACTGCTGTTAAAATGCAGCTAACAGAGGCCATTTTCGAAACATTGTTGACAGATACTGTGCAGACAATGAATAAAATATACCGCAAAAAACAGATGTTAAGTCAACAGCAACAGTGACTATGAAATGGCTCAACTGGTAGATAGACACTGCACGCCAAATAGTACGCCAAACGGGGCACACAGGCATAGTAGTAATAGGTATTATGCCAAATATAGAATGAATTGGCATTGATGTACGATAATGCCGAGTAGCAGACAAATTGGCATACTGTACCTCAGTACATGCCCAATGTTAGAACTTTGTGCTAGAAATATTTACCATCAGTGGAAGGCTGGATGAACTATACATGTTGGGAGCTGATTATTTATTATAAAACAGTGCTATTGTCCAGTAGTGTAGTGTGACACTTCTGCCTTAAAAAGCACAAAATTGGCTTTCTATAAAAATGTTCAATTTTTACAGCATAGGTGCACATGCCCCCAGTCTGCTTCCAAGACCTATACCTACAGATGTATTCAAATCATCCCTGGCCATGATATCATCCTCAGTCACACAAGTCAATCATGGTCACTCACATATCTACATTCCACCAGAGTCGAGTGTAAATGCTATGTAGGAGAATTGTTTAGTACATAATGTGTTTTATTCTGTATGCTGTGCTTGGAAACGAAATCATTTGGATGCATAAACACAATTTTTACTGATAAAAAATGTCAACAAATCTGCATTTTCAGTTTTTAGCTCACCTGGACCGAAGGTCCGGTGAGCTTATGTCATGGCGCAGCGTCCGTCGTCCGTCCGTCCGTCCGTCGTCCGTCCGTCAACATTTGCTTCAAATCGCTACTAGTCAAAAAGGCCTTATTGGATTTTGACCAAATTTGGCCAGAAACATCCTTGGCAGAAGGGAAACAGATTTTGCATAAATGGTGATTCTGACTCCCAAGGGGCCAAAGGGGCGGGGTCCAATAGGGGAAATAGAGTTAATTCCTTTAAATCGCTACTAGTCATAAAGTTATGAATGGATTTGAACCCAATTTGGTCTGAAACATCCTTGGGGGAAGGGGAACAGATTTTGCATAAATGGTGGCCCTGACCCCAAAGGGGCCAAAGGGGCGGGGCCCAATAGGGGAAATAAAGGTAATTCCTTTAAATCGCTACTCGTCATAAAGTTATGAATGGATTTGAACCGAATTTGGCCAGAAACATCCTTGGCAGAAGGGGAACAGATTTTGCATAAATGGTGATTCTGACTCCCGAGGGGCCAAAGGGGCGGGGCCCAATAGGGGAAATAGAGGTAATTCCTTTAAATCGCTACTTGTCATAAAGTTATGAATGGATTTGAACCCAATTTGGCCAGAAACATCCTTGGCAGAAGGGGAGCAAATTTTGCATAAATGGTGACTCTGACCCCGAGGGGCCAAAGGGGCGGGGCCCAATAGGGGAAATAGAGGTAATTCCTTTAAATCGCTACTAGTCATCAAGTTATGAATGGATTTGAACCAAATTTGGCCAGAAACATCCTTAGCAGAAAGGGAACAGATTTTGCATAAATGGTGATTCTGACTCCCGAGGGGCCAAAGGGGCGGGGCCCAATAGGGGAAATAGAGGTAATTCCTTTAAAAACGCTACTTGTCATAAAGTTATGAATGGATTTGAACCCAATTTGGCCAGAAACATCCTTAGCAGAAAGGGAACAGATTTTGCATAAATGGTGATTCTGACTCCCGAGGGGCCAAAGGGGCGGGGCCCAATAGGGGAAAAAGAGGTAATTCCTTTAAATCGCTACTAGTCATAAAGTTATGAATGGATTTGAACCGAATTTGGCCAGAAACATCCTTGGCAGAAGGGGAATAAATTTTGCATAAATGGTGATTGACCCCCGAGGGGCCAAAGGGGTGGGGCCCAATAGGGGAAATAGAGGTAATTCCTTTAAATTGCTACTAGTTATTAAGTTATGAATGGATTTGAACCCAATTTGGTCAGAAACATCCTTGGGGGAAGGGGAACAGATTTTGCATAAATGGTGACTCTGACCCCAAAGGGGACAAATGGGCGGGGCCCAATAGGGGAAATAGAGGTAATTCCTTTAAATCGCTACTAGTCATAAAGTTATGAATGGATTTGAACCCAATTTGGTCTGAAACATCCTTGGGGGAAGGGGAACAGATTTTGCATTAATGGTGGCTCTGACCCCAAAGGGGCCAAAGGGGCGGTGCCCAATAGGGGAAATAGAGGTAATTCCTTTAAATCGCTACTAGTCATAAAGTTATGAATGGATTTGAACCCAATTTGGTCAGAAACATCCTTGGGGAAGGGGAACAGATTTTGCATAAATGGTGACTCTGACCCCAAAGGGGACAAATTGGCAGGGCCCAATAGGGGAAATAGAGGTAATTCCTTTAAATCGCTACTAAGTTATAAATGCATGTTCTAAAAACAGTTCTTGAGGTCTTTCAGACCTTGGAGAGTCTGGACTTCATTAATCTTTAAAGCAGTTCGGAATCCCACACTATAACCATATATAGCATTGTTAGAGATTTACAAATAAAACAAATTGAATATGAACATTATTTTGACATTTGGTCTAATCCATCCAGGTGAGCGATACAGGCCCCATGGGCCTCTTGTTTAAGTTTAATGTAAGTCCATTGGAGATTAGTAATGGTGTAATGTTAACATTGAGAGTATATGGGTTGAATATAACTATTTGGGTTGTATGGTGCACATTTAGATCAGAATATTCTAATTTGGCATTTTGTGTGTTATTTTCAGCTGAATTGAGAAAATATTAACAGTTTCCTGGGTTCAATGCAAGAATCCAACACACTCTGAACTAACAGTATCATTATGTAATTTGATGAGCAGTTAAAAGCTAGAGATGGTGTGTATATGTATAGCTGTATATAAGACTTATTTATTCCATACGAGAAGATGAGCGGATGTGTATTTAATGCCTAAAAGTGTTTGAGAGGCTGTACCTGTGAATGATGTAATGCGATAGATATCAGCCGTCATAATGATTCCTCTAGTAAATGTGCTGGAAACTCTAATGAAAATCATGCTTTGGGAGTGAGGATTCAGGTGAGGTAAAATTGTTTATTGAATCGTAAGTTATTGATATTGTGTGTGTAACTATGTATATTACAACGAGTGTATGACAGGTAGTATATCAAGTCCAGACATCCAAACTCTGTGCTTGTTACTTGTATTTTACGTGAGTATAACATGTACCATAGCAGGGCCTTGATATCCGAACTCTGTCCATATTTACTTGGCATTTTATGAGAGTAAAACATGAACCATAGCATGGCCTAGACATCAAAATTCTCTCAATGTTAAATTTGATCACATATGGTTCCTGTACATTTGGCTCAGTTTACCCGAGAGCTATAGGAGAGAGGGACAGATCCAGGACTTTACCAGGAGAGTTCTGTTTCCTTCTCATGTTTTATACCTCAAAATGCTATAACTCGCATGGAAAACGATTTACTTACATGGTACATGTATGGTATACTCCGAGTTTGAAAGGGGGCTTGGATGTTGGACTGGACCAACTCATCCCTTTGATCTGCTACTGTATGATACATATATTGTTAATTAGATTTCTGAGTGCTATTTGTTGATTGGTTGATTGGGGAATGCTGTTTCTTTGTAACAAAGAAGATCTGTGTGCTTGTAAAGTAATGTGATGAGGTAGCTATTTGAAATATACATTACCTGTATCATTAATATTCATATGTTTGTAGTAGTTTTAGGCCTGCCTTTAGTCCATTATAGACATACATTTTCCTATGTAAGAGTTTTAAAATTCATTTTGTTTTTACTTTTGTTTCAGATATAACTATAACTTGGTTTCCATTGAGTCTCATTATCTAGTTAGTTGTATACCTAATTCTTTATCTTTACTCGCTACCTGGTTAAATTCCGTCCAAATTAAATGTCTCTTTTGATATGCTTATTTACATCCATCTTTAGATTCATTAATCATTTTGTTTCATTGTCTTTTTTATTATTTACTGATCAATTATTATTACCATGTCTTGTAACAGTAACTGTGGAATTTGAAATATCATTTAAAGATAATTTAGCAAATATGATTGTATGTTTTGATTAAATGTTGATACCACATGGAAAATTGACACTGCCAAATATTTATTAACTGGGCTATTTTTGTGAGAAAATATTTTGGAAATTTCATGTTTTTTATCCTGAAGAGGCAAACTTTGGTGTATAATCACCGTAAATGTTTCCAGATATTTTGTCATTAAATGTAGATCTACTTTACAGTCTTGATTTCTTCTCCAGTCTTCTTTTTTTTTAACTCTCCAAAGAAATTTGCTAATAGATCGAACCAACTATTTGTAGTGCAATTTATTTGATTTCTTTTACTAATAGAATTATTTTGGACTAATGATCTACTGTCAAGTGTAGAGTGTTGTAGGCTTTCTGTGGGCTTTCGGGTAAGGTGTGTGGGAATGTGTGGAGCGAGGCAGTTATCTCCCCTGGTATTTCCAAAAAAGCTATGTGCCATGAAATAGCCTGCTCTATATAATGGAGATTGGATTGATGTAGGTCAGTCCATTCTAACACTAGGTACTGCCAGGGTATACTTGTCTATTTAAGGCATTTTCCATGGTTTTGTATGTATCTGATTATTACTAGACTTGTACTCCATTCACTGAGCATTTAGTATCTTATACTAGCAGCATTGTACCCTGTTTACCAAGCATTTCCATGTATGTTACATACCTACATAGAAAGTGCCTTAACTGGGTTTTTTCAGCCACAGGTACACCAATATTGAGAATTTTTATTTTGAAAACAGCAACTTCTGTAAGTTAGCATTGCTAACCAAATGTGTGTTTATTGATTTGGAAACGACAAAGATAAACAGAGTTTGAACTCATGATCAGTCTAAACTACGAAAATTTTATTTTATTCACAATGACATTACCTGCTTGTTTAGTATTATTGCCAACATTTATAATCTATATGAAATCTCAGGTTAGTTATTTTTAATGTCCACTTCCATTTTTTACATAAAAACAAACATCTCACAATTATAATGATGAATTTACTCACTGATCTTCATCCCTGTTATACCCAATGGGCTAGACTCTGACAATACTAGAGCTTACCTATTGTTGATACACAGGTATGTGAAGGATAGCCACCCGGATGCCTTATTAATCCCTAGTACAGTCACGTGTTACAGAGAAACTACTAGTGATATTGTCTCCAGTAATACTCGAGGAGGCATGCTAGATTTATGTAACTATATATAATTAAGGCCTGAACTTGAGCATGATTTTATACTCTTAGAATGTCCAGGGCCTGATTACGCACCCATGTAGATTTGTCTCCCCTTAACACATTGTGATATAATGCTATTCTCTGGTAATAAATTAAATCTATTTTTTCAACTTTGTACATTTGTAGACATGAGTCAGTTTACTATGCAACTGTAAAACTATGACCATGCGAAGTTTGTGGTTCTCTGATGGGGTCCACAATGAAATACTTAAAGTAAACTTAACAAATGAAATCAGTTGTTGTGTTTATCGTTTTGTGTCTTTACCACCCAAGGTGTACCGTACCTTCCTCCGACAGGTATTATGTATTAATACAAAAGTGCAGACAACCACATCAATGTCAGGTCAGGAGATCACGAGGAAGACATGACTTTAAAGATTGACAGCATGCATCATCCTGGCACCTTGCATGGACGTATCAAATCCGTTTTGTCTTGAAGATGCTAACTCTTCATGCAAGCTACTCACCAAATATCATATTCAGGTTACGTTGTGTTACAAAGGGCCTTCACCCAGCAAACTATATTCAGGTTACGTTATGTTACAAAGGGCCTTCACCCCAGCAAACTACACACCAAATATCCTTCAGGTTACGTTATGTAACGAAGGGCCTTCACCCCAGCAAGCTACACACCAAATATCCTTCAGGTAATGTTATGTAACAAAGGGCCTTCACCCCAGCAAGCTACACACCAAATGTCCTTCAGGTTACGTTATGTAACAAAGGGCCTTCACCCCAGCAAACTACACACCAAATATCCTTCAGGTTACGTTATGTAATGAAGGGCCTTCACCCCAGCAAGCTACACACCAAATATCCTTCAGGTAATGTTATGTAACAAAGGGCCTTCACCCCAGCAAGCTACACACCAAATATCCTTCAGGTTACGTTATGTAACAAAGGGCCTTCACCCCAGCAAGCTACACACCAAATATCCTTCAGGTTACGTTATGTAACAAAGGGCCTTCACCCCAGCAAGCTACACACCAAATATCCTTCGGGTTAAGTTATGTTACAAAGGGCCTTCACCCCAGCAAGCTACACACCAAATATCATATTCGGGTTAAGTTATGTAACAAAGGGCCTTCACCCCAGCAAACTACACACCAAATATCATATTCTGGTTCATTATGTTACAAAGGGCCTTCACCCCAGCAAACTACACACCAAATATCCTTCAGGTTACGTTATGTAACAAAGGGCCTTCACCCCAGCAAGCTACACACCAAATATCATATTGGGGTTCATTATGTTACAAAGGGCCTTCACCACAGCAAGCTACACACCAAATATCAAATTTAGGTCAGAGTAGACATTTCACTGCATCAAGGTTGGGTTACATTACAAAGTGGCCTTCATCTCACAAAGTTACAACACAGATGTTGGTTGTTCCTATCTTAAATGACTACACAGAAATCAACGAGTTTTATAAAAGTAACATTTTATTTTCCAGTATGGTTTTCATTACATATAGAGAGGAGATTCTAAGGAAAATAACAATAAAATAACTATTTACAAGTGTCTGCTCCATCAAGGTGCAGGTCAATGGCCGCTGTATATACACACAGTACTGTGGTTGGATTAATTGGTCCAATTAATGGTAGCTATATATACATGTATCTCCACAGCCCTTTCGCTAGATTAAAATGGTTAATGATAATGTATATGTTTTGTCGTAGTTACCAGTTCCACTATTTTACCTTTAGCGATCTGATGAAATGCTGCTGTTGTGTTAATGATACAACCTACTAAATAAATAGTTTTCTCCCCACTAGGCCACATTTACATTCAATGTCACCTTGACACAACTTCCTCAACTTCCAACCTTTATGTAGAACATTTTGGTGTAATACCCAACATGGCAGAACACCAGGATGTGGCATAATATAGTTTATCTAGTTAATTGTTTCACAACCTCTTACAAACTTAATCTTTCGGTACTTAAATCCCAGTCGCAGCCTTATTCCTCTCGACTATACACACGTCATTCACACACAAGCACATTAATAAGGAAATATATCAATTAAATTTCCGTCCCTCACTAGCACCTTGTTCCAATATTTAAGTAGAATGTAGATGCCACACATGCATTTCAAATTTTGATTTTGAAGTTATATACAATAAGAACAGTTCTGTAGTGTGATAGCTATATTTGTAAAACAGTTAGTTAAGAATATTTAGTAATACAATTAAGTAAGAATATTTCCCTTGCAGTTTGAAAGAAACCATGTAGCGAAATACAATGTATAAGCTATCCTTGATAAAAAATTAATGTATACATTACTGAATGTTAAAAATTCCATTCACATACTGGTCAAGCAGTCTCACATGGATAAAAATTGCACATCTTAATTAGGACGAGTATGGTACTAGGTCAAGGTCATACTGTAATAAATAATCCTTCAAGAACAGATTTTCTTTATACCTTGACTTTATGAAAACCAAAGTCCTTGGGCAAGTATCTTATTTTAGTCTTATATACTTTCTCTCTTCTCTTACATAACTGTTTTCATTTCATTCATAACCAATTTAATGTCTATTCCTGTAACACTGTTGTCCTGACAATGACCTCCGTGACTGCATATGGATCACAATTTGATGATGGACGTCTGTCTTCAAGATAACCACATCCATCCTCGGCAACCTGTCGTGGAATACGAATACTGGCCCCACGGTTAGCAACTCCAGCTGAAAAATCATGGATACTGGACGTCTCATGGTGACCAGTCAATCGTCTCTCGTTGTCCTTGCCCTCCTTGGGGTCATACGCCTTGATGTGGCGGACATGATGTTTGGACAGCAGTTCAATACTTTCCTCGATAGCCCTTGGTAACAAAATACACACTTTGTACAATCTATCCGATCAAACACAGACTTCTCGGTTATCGTATTATTAATATATATTGCATATTAACCCTTTTCTTGGTTAATTACACTTTACCATAGTTAATTCCATTCATTTTTCCCTCTACTGTCACCCTGATAACACCATTCATTCATCCCTCTAATGATCCTGATAACTTGCTTCCCTTTCCCCTCTACAGCCACCACTATAACTAATAGGACTCCTCCCTTTTTCCTCTAATGACATATGCCTCCCCCTCTAATGACATAGTTATAACTTACTCGATGCCTCCCCCTCTAATGACATAGTTATAACTTACTCGATGCCTCCCCCTCTAATGACATAGTTATAACTTACTCGATGCCTCCCCCTCTAATGACATAGTTATAACTTACTTGATGCCTCCCCCTCTAATGACATAGTTATAACTTACTTGATGCCTCCCTTTTCCCTCATTGCCAGGGTACTGTAGTTGCAGTGAGCACCAGCTCCATTCCAATCGCCCTCGATAGGTTTGGGATCAAGAGTCACAACTACACCGAAATCTTCAGCTACACGATACAACAAGTAACGACCCATCCACAAGTGGTCTCCCATTTCAATTCCTTCACAGGGGCCAACCTGAAACTCCCACTGGAAACAAAAAACGAACATGATAAAACGTAGTACAATTACCATACTTAGAGACAATCTCAAAACAGTTGCATCAAGAAATGGTGCAATACACAACTTTCTAATGTATCCAATTTTTCTGCAGTAGTTAAAACTTTTTTACTAGAACTGTTAACATTATTGTAAAATATGTTTACCTGAGCAGGCATGACCTCAGCATTACAACCAGCGATTTTGATCCCAGAATACAGACAAGCACGATAGTGAGCCTCGATGATGTCACGACCGTACACCTTGTTTGCTCCAACTCCACAGTAGTATGGTCCTGTTAATAATAAAGTGTGAATATTACAGAGTTCATCAAAATCAAGAATAGGTCTAAAAGTTATAAACACTATTTTCAACAATAACGTAATATAATGAGTTTACCGGTTAAATGCATAGCAGTATATAACAACCATATCTATCCTTACCCTGGGGTCCTGGGAATCCATTCTTGGGCCAACCAAAGGGATGACCATCTAAATCCAACAGAGTGTACTCTTGTTCAATTCCAAACCAAGGGATGGATGCCTTGGCCTTTTCCATCACAGCATTGCAGGCTGCTCGTCTGTTGGTCTCTGCTGGCTTCTTGTTGTACTTGTAGACTTCACACAGAACCAGCTTGTGTTTCCCTCCTCTAAACGGGTCCCTGAATATACTGACTGGATGAAGGTACATGTCAGAGTTGGAACCCTCTGCCTGGTATGTACTTGATCCATCATAGTTCCAAATTGGGCAATCTGACAAAAGACACAATAAATAATTATTTGGACATTTATCAATATCAGAGTTCAAAGTTCAAAACCAGGCAAACGACTGCAGCAACAGTATATATCTAGGTAGACATAAAACTTGTACATGACACATCCTCACCAGATTTACTTGTGTTTTACTGTCCAAGAGCTGTCAGTTAATCCTAGCATCAGTTGTCAATATCAACAAGCTGAGAGTGAATGGGATCGCCACATAGGTACAAGGCAACATGCAATATAGATTTTATATGGTAACAATTTTACGTCTATAAATGAAATTGTGGAATACCATTACCAGTGGCATAAGGTAGTGGTATACCGGCCCAACTTCCACTGGAATACTATTACCAGTGGCATAAGGTAGTGTGACTATACCGGCCCTACTTCCACTGGAATACTATTATTGTGATAATTCACAATGAGAATATATGAATCAATAGACTTTGTCTATGATATGCCGTGAACGGCAAGGTGAGTCTACAGTCAAACTGACACACTATGGCAAGGTGAGTCTAATTCCACTTTCTCAAGTAAGTTAATTATTCATAGAAATTTATTCAGAGTTCAAGGTAGTTTTATATACTAGTACATCAACACACGTCGGTCAACAACAATCTGATGTGTGTCCGAAGGATTATACCTGGAGGCACTGTTGGTGTCCAGGGAACTATTGTTATCTCGCCTATCTGGTCTTGCTGACCAGTGACCCGAAAACTTGTTTATGCGTCCTGAATAAAACTTCCCCGTGTCAATATATACACGTCTCCAAAACAGGCTCCAAAACTTGATCGTTCTTATGTTGACTGTCTACATGCTACTCACAACAAGTAGCCAAACCCAATCACTGATAAATTTTCAATAATAATAGTGTTTTATATATAAAATCTCCATTATTATAATCAGTAAGCAGATATGTCTGGAGAGATGGAACTGCTGGTCATTGTTAGTCGACTAATTAGTCAAGTGTCTCGTGCTGCCTATACGGAGGCAATATATACACACATTACACCAAGGTCAACAGTCCCCTCTCCCATTTCTATAAAGTTGACTTGATTATACAACTGATGACTCCTGACTTGAGCCTCCTTTCCAAGACTGACCTTTAAAGCTATAAATCTAAACAGGTACAATGATGAGATATTGTCCATCTCTTGCCCCTATAATGAATAATCAAGCCTTTACCTGTCGGTACCTTGGGTTCTCTGTCAAGGGTTCTACACTTGCTCCGGATTCCTTCACCGGTGCCATCGATCCAGATGTACTCTGCCATCACTTCTTCAGTACCAAGGTCAAGGTCAAGGTACTTCTGAAGTACCACCTTGTCGGTAGCCGCATTGTTTATAACAGCCATTATGATCACAGTTCAGATTCTGTAATAAAAATTAACCTGGGAGTAGGAAAGTGTCCCATCATAATACCTAGAAGGCAAAATCTGTTGTTGACCTTCCAAGCAGGTAAGATCTACATACTGTTGACCTTTTGACCCACGTAACAGGTAAATGATGTGTAGTTGACCTATGACCTTGTGACTTATTTTGATATGCAGTATTGTATTGTTTTGTTTGTTTTTAAGGGTTTCACATCCTCACAATGGCCAGGGACATATGAGTATATATAGCTTGTGTAGGTCAAGGTAATTTTTTCAACAAATTAACAATTAATCGAACTGGACTAAAAATTGCTCTAATTTGCCCTAATTACATTTCAATCAACACCTACAACTATATTCAGGTTATATAATGTATCTTGTACATTCATTTTGCTGAATATCATAAACAGGCATGTGCACAAGATTGATTTAATTTCTGCCCAACTTAAAAATGCAAATTATAAATGTTCTTGAATTGTTCTGATTTTTTATATTGGTCTGGCGTTGATAATTGAGTGGCTAAAATTTTACCTACACAATATTTTGTACCTGTCGGAATAAGGCATGCTCGTAGGTGTTATCTCCCCTCCATTACATTGCTGACAAAATACCGACGAACTCGGTGTTTAGAAAATTATAAGTTATGTGGAGTTGGATCACATTATCTATTTTAATTAAGTTTTAATCGTAGCTCAATTTGTATAGTTGACCAAATCACATCTTGGTCATTTAAATTTAATCTTGTTCACAAAATCACTAAATACTAATTATGTAACCGCGAGTCCATTAGGCCAGAGACCTAGCTAGCTACTCCTACATCAACATTGAATTCTGGACATTGCTATATGTGGCTATGCTATTCGGTACTCAAGATCAGCTCGTTGCCTTGATCCGAACGGTGACTTTAACATTGCTCCAGATTCTATTATTTATTTGCAGTCAAACAAATCTTTGAATGCCACAGTTGATTTTTAATAAATATTTTTTTTTTTTATTTTCTGAAACTGTTACGTGTCGTGAAATTTCATCGCGGAGGAGAAAAATTACTAAAGCATTTTTTTAAAGAATCGGGGATTTTTCCACTGCTGTCAATTGTCTCGCTCGACCCTCACCTTGTCTGCCTATAATAATCAGCTGATTCAGAAAATCGATAAATGTAAATTTTGCATATTATCAGATAGTAAGAAAATGTCGATTGATAAGCGGAACACATTTTATAAAGCAAACGAACATTCTAATATCAAATCAAACACTCCTCGGAAATACCGAGATAGATTATATAAATGTCCTTACCTTATAGAAGCGTCGCTCACGGTTGAAAGTCTAGAGATTCTTCTGTCGGAAAAGCGAGGATCACGCAGTAATATCGACTCTTCTCTAGTAGCAGAGCGCTCTCATTGGTCACTTATTAAAGTGACGATTTTCATTGGTCGACCTATATTCTATTATTAAACATGTCACGTGCTAGGAGGTGGTCATGAAAGAAGTTTAAAAGCTAGTTAATCGTACTTTTGGAAGAATCTACATTTTGAATAGCTCTCACAGGCAATAGTTTTACGATTCTTGACAAATATGATTGTAGATATAAATACTTACCTACACATAATATGTGTTACCGCAAGTATACCGTCCTACTTTCGTTTCATATACTTTCGGTTCAGCACGATGTTTTCACGTGACAAGTGCGTTTTATCAATAAACAGAATTTGCCATGACCCTGACATCACACATGAGAAGCACGAGCGATGGAGTGAGTGGAAATAGTTGTACATAGGTATCACATTTACCCAATGTTTCATGAAAATTAGGTATCTGTAATAGCATCTATACGACAATTATAGAGTTCTGAGATAGCTATATCGGGTAAACTGCATATATAGTAATATAAATACATCTGATTCTGTAAATACAGCACAGTAACAATAGACATATTAAACTAGTTACCACTCGTAATACCACTACCTAATGTAATAATAACAATATTAAACAAATATCACATATTACACTAAAGTTACTATTAGTAATACCACAGACCTAATGTAATAACAATATTATACAAATATCACATATTACACTAAATTACTATTATATAGTAATACCAAATACCTAATGTAATAATAATATTATTATACAAATATCACAGGTTATCGCAGTTAGTATTTGGAATTGACACAGTATATCACATATTGTCACCGACATTGAATTATATAAGTTTTTCGATCAATCAATAAATCAATCAATCAATCAATCATGTTTTATTAAAGTGTCGCATATGTTTATACATACATATAAAATATGTATTTTAGACACATAAGCAAAAAAACTGTATTAACATCCAGTCGTTAATGACTTTTGAGATAAGTTCAATAAGTTTAATCGTCTATATACATTTGTATATCTTATATTAGAATAGTACAGATATCAAATTAATATTTATATACATGTATATGTAAATTAAGTTATCAGATACACAGATATGTATATACAAGTTATTAAAGGAAAATGGTTATTCATATGTAATTTACAAAGCAAGGATGTCCCATGAAAGCTGGTGAACAGCTTATCATTCAACCTCCCGCGGGACTCGAGCCCGCGATCCCCGGGTTAGGGGGCCAATGTTTTGTCTTTATCCTAAAACACTATAAATGCGGTTAGGACTGAATGGAAATGTTATTGTATACATAATGTGACTTGGAAATGAGAGTATGTTATAACGGAAAGGTATAAAAACCGTCTGTACACTTTGTATAGTGTAACGGGGTTGTATATTGGTAAATGCAAACACGTATTGTGTTCATTAAATAAGATTTATATATACACACACTTCCTGCTCAACAGGTCCGTTTATTTTAGCAACTCGTATACATGCCTACATCTTGTATCAGACGATTTGTTACTGCGAACCTTGGTGATCGATGGACCGTTAGTAATTATTGATAATAAAGGCACGAGTCGAAAACAAAACAAATTTAAGTATACACGTGTGTTGACACTGAGGTTTAGAAATACTGTATATAGTAACGTGCACCACATGTGGTACCTCAGTATGAGTACATCTGGTACAGTGACCGACTGGTCAGTTTTATATATAGATACACGGCCTAGATGTACCCGTCTCATACATGTAGTCCTGTTATCATGTATAGGTAACATTGACAGTTACCTGGTTTTCACACCTGGCCGGACGACGGTGATACCCTAGATTAGGTAAGACCATGTCATTGTATTATCAATCGTTATCATCATTATCACTAGTCTCAAATAGGACGATAACCTTGGCTCAGGTAGTGTGGAGTTAAACTCGAGGATCTCGTTAAAAATCACGGTGAATGACGTATGTACATGTATGCCGACATTATACATCTTTCTATAAATATCTGCACATTCCACCTCCTCGCAGTATTAGTTAAGAATGTATTCGTGAATTAACAATTAAACACCATATCAGTAACGTTACACGAGATCCTTATGACGTCACTCGTGCATCACACCGGGCTCTGATTTCCAAGCGTACCTAAGATTTGTATTCATGTCGCATCAACCAACTTTTCATCACTTACATATTAAGTTTTATATTATAAAGAAGTTACATGATGACATGAGCAGCAAGTTTGGTAGATGAATTAATTGTACCCCGTTCCCTCACAACCCGGACCATGCATATGCCCAGCCTGTGCCCCATCTACGTCAATCTCCAGAGTGTAACGTAATCAGAAGCCTTGGCTAGCGAAGATGTACCCGGGCCGTTCTCTCACACTCCAAACCATGTCTTTCTATACTCCGTTCCCTCACACTCCAAACTATGTCATTCTATACTCCGTTCCCTCACACCCCGAACCATGTCTTTCTATACCCCGTTCCCTCACACTCCAAACCATGTCTTTCTATACCCCGTTCCCTCACACCCTGAACCATGTCATTCTATACTCCTTTCCATCACATCCCGAACTATGTCTTTCTATACCCGTTCTGTCATACCCCGAACCATGTCTTTCTATACCCCGTTCCCTCACACCCCGAACCGTGTCTTTCTATACCCCGTTCCCTCACACTCCAAACCATGTCTTTCTATACTCCGTTCCCTCACACCCCGAACCATGTCTTTCTATACTCCGTTCCCTCACACCCCGAACCATGTCTTTCTATACCCCGTTCCCTCACACCCCGAACCATGTCTTTCTATACCCCGTTCCGTTACAACCCGAGCGTTGTATTTCTATACCCCGTTCCCTCACACTCCAAACCATGCCTTTCTATACCCGTTCCCTCACACCCCGAACCATGTCTTTCTATACCCCGTTCCGTCATACCCCGAACCATGTCTTTCTATACCCCGTTCCCCTAACACCCCGAACCTTGTAATTCTATATCCCGTTCCCTCACACCCTGAACCATGTCATTCTATACTCCTTTCCATCACATCCCGAACTATGTCTTTCTATACCCGTTCTGTCATACCCCGAACCATGTATTTCTATACCCCGTTCCCTCACACTCCAAACCATGTCTTTCTATACCCGTTCTGTCATACCCCGAACTATGTCTTTCTATATCCCGTTCCCTCACACTCCGAACCATGCCCGTCCAACGATGCCCAGTCAGTGGTTGTCTACAATAAAACTATCGGTTTTACAGTAAATTCGTTATAATTGGGGGAAAAATCGATATTAAGTTGTTACGAATGCAAAATACAATCTAAATCCAGGTTTCAGTTTGATGACAAGTCCTACAAAGTAGTAAAGATTTGTAGCACGCATGTATATAGCTGTGACCCGGCTGTTGTCCTCTTAGTCATTACTACACAGTCTACACACACCCACGTACTAGTACTCTGTATTAATCATAGTTCACGTGCTTTACATTATCCATTGTCCAGGTCTCGTGATCGCTAGTTACGATCATTAAAACCGGTCATGGTTCAAGTTCCTAATAAGTTCTATATCGATAAGGACAATAGTAGATAGTCGACTTCATCGTAGTGTTACACTCTCAATATAAACACAAGGTATGAAGAACAGAACCCTTGGATTTCGGAGGTGAATGGTCTGAAGCAATTGCAGATGCCGCATAATACATGAACTGTAGCGTTGCTACTGTTGAACCTCTCTAAAACAAAAAGACAATAATCAGTAACTATGATTATGACTCGATAAAATGAGGTCAAACTAAACAAAAATATATTGATACGGACACCATTGAAAACACATACGGATAACCAGATTGGTTGTTCCGGAAGGGTACGCGTCTTTACTTTATCCGGGATAGTGCCCACCATACAAATCCAAGTTGAAGCCAGGCAATGCCACGTTTTCAACATGAGAACCAGCATATGACAAACATCGAACACGTCTGACTCCATAACGCATGGAGAAACAGAATAGCTCAACCATTGCTTCACGGGAGCATAAACGCATTGAGGAGACGTAACTATTCATTGTGAGGCTTTGTTGTTTTGTAATAAGGGTGTTGTTATGGAAGCAGGAATTCGTCCGGACTATCTTTATACATTTGTTGATGTTATCTACACATATGTCGGTTTCATTTATACATTTGTTTGTGTTATTTATACATTTGTTGATGTTATTTAAACAGTTGTGTGTGTTATTTATACATTTGTGTGTGTTATTTATACATTTGTGTGTGTTATTTATACATTTGTTTGTGTTATTTATACATTTGTGTGTGTTATTTATACATTTGTGTGTGCTATTTATACATTTGGTGATGCTATTTATACATTTGTTTGTGTTATTTATACATTTGTTTGTGTTATTTATACATTTGTTGGTTTTATTTATACATTTGTTTGTGTTATTTATACATTTGTGTGATGTTATTTATACATTTGTGTGTGCTATTTATACATTTGGTTGATGCTATTTATACATTTGTTTGTGTTATTTATACATTTGTTGATGTTATTTATACATTTGTTGATGTTATTTATACATTTGTTTGTGTTATTTATACATTTGTTGATGTTATTTATACATTTGTTTGTGTTATTTATACATTTGTTTGTGTTATTTATACATTTGTTTGCGTTATTTATACATTTGTTTGTGTTATTTATACATTTGTCGATGTTATTTATACATTTGTTGATGTTATTTGTACATTTGTTTGTGTTATTTATACATTTGTTGATGTTATATATACATTTGTTGATGTGTTGATGTTATTTATACATTTGTTTGTGTTATTTATGCATGTGTTGATGTTATTAATACATTTGTTTGTGTTATTTATACATTTGTTTGTGCTATTTATACATTTGTTGATGCTATTTATACATTTGTTTGTGTTATTTATACATGTGTTGATGTTATTTATACATTTGTTTGTGTTATTTATACATTTGTTTGTGCTATTTATACATTTGTTTGTGTTATTTATACATTTGTTTGTGTTATTTATACATTTGTTGGTTTTATTTATACATTTGTTGATGTTATTTATACATTTGTTTATTATTTATACATTTGTCGGTTTGATTTATACATTTGTTGGTGTGATTTATACATTTGTTTGTGTTATTTATACATTTGTTTGTGTTATTTATACTTTTGTTGATGTTATCTACACATAAGTCGGTTTTATTTATACATTTGTTTGTGTTATTTATACATTTGTTGATGTTATTTATACATTTATTGGTGTGATTTATACATTTGTTTGTGTTATTTATACATTTGTTTGTGTTATTTATACTTTTGTTGATGTTATCTACACATAAGTCGGTTTTATTTATACATTTGTTTGTGTTATTTATACTTTTGTTGATGTGATTTATACATTTGTTTGTGTTATTTTTACATTTGTCGGTTTTATTTATATATTTGTTTGTGTTATTTATACATTTGTTGATGTTATTTATTCATTTGTTGATGTTATTTATACATTTGTTTATTATTTATACATTTGTCGGTTTTATTTATACATTTGTTGGTGTGATTTATACATTTGTTTGTGTTATTTATACATTTGTTTGTGTTATTTATACTTTTGTTGATGTTATCTACACATAAGTCGGTTTTATTTATACATTTGTTTGTGTTATTTATACTTTTGTTGATGTGATTTATACATTTGTTTGTGTTATTTATACCTTTGTCGGTTTTATTTATATATTTGTTTGTGTTATTTATACATTTGTTGATGCTATTTATTCATTTGTTGATGTTATTTATACATTTGTTTGTTATTTACACATAAGTCCGTTTTATTTATACATTTGTTTGTGTTATTTATACTTTTGTTGATGTGATTTATACATTTGTTTGTGTTATTTATACATTTGTTGTGTTATTTATACATTTTTTTGTGTTATTTATACAATTGTTTGTTTTATCTATGTATTTGTTGGTGTTGTTTAATGAAATATATATATATATATACTGACACTGGATGTTCACGGGGCGATAAATCCAGCAAACAATCAGATACAGCCATTTCTGCATTTTTGTGGGAAGCAGTGTACTGTATGTTTTACTGTTCAAGGTCACAAACAGGTCTATCTAGGGACCTACTACCAGTAGGAAGGTCGTAAAAAGTTACACGTAGAAGTGGCCAGAGGTCAGGTCGATTGCCTTTTATGGTGATGTGCCAAAGCAAAAAAGTTCATCAGAAGTTCAAGTGAACAACTGACCATTCAACAGAGAAGGCTCACGTGACCATATGCGTACAAAATGTATATAAGTAAATGTAGGGTTGTAAACAAAAGTGTCCGTCAACACGGTCTCACACTCTGGACAAGGCTAATATGAAATCCAGGTCACAGCGCTATTGACCATGACGCGTTGGCCACTGTTGACCTCGTAAACAGTATGTGTACTGACCACTATTCAATACGAATCTTTTCCCCTCAATACCAACATTAGCGGTGACCCTGACATGCTGGTAACAGACGGACTACACTGTCTGCCTCGTGCATGTTTATACAATTATATTGTACAGGTATATGTATTCTCTACATGTCGGAGACAAACTTTCAGACAACTAAAGATACAGTATCATATGGCTGTATAGATATCTGAAACAAAATGGTCAGTGAAATTTTCACTACAAAAACAATTATGGTACGTATCTCAGTAGTATACGATATTATAAAATGTATACATAGCCCGCATACAGCGGATGTGTCGTGTGTGGACTTTGGACCCACAGCTAGTTTCCAGCCTGGGTTAACTGTACTGATTTACACGAAATCTAGATTCGGTAGATACACACAAAGGGAACTACATTTAGTATTTTGAAGCTTCTAGCCGTGGGGAGGATCAATCTTTATAGTATACTGTACATTGTTATTCTCTGTATACGCCTGGACCCAGCTATAGATCTTTATACCTCTTCATATGTTTTAATTCGTGACATACATTTCGACAAAATTACACAAATGTGTTAAATGACAGAATCTTTACCTTAATGATGATATAATTGCAAGAACCAAAGCCATAGTTCTTCATAATTGCAATTAAATCTGGGAAACTATCCACTGATCACGGGGTTGAAGCTCCACTCTCTATATGTAAATGAGCCGCAGAAAATATGTCATGCACGCATGCGCACAATTGTTAGTTTGACCTGAGACGTATAAATAAATACATATGCTATATACGTCTCTGCAATAACCAAGGCCACACACAAGAAGCCCAAAGTCGATGACACACTGGTTGCTGCTCAGAGGGCAAGGGTAACACATCATCTACGACTTACAGATTCAACATACGCGAGTCTCTTAGTTTAAAAGCCTCCATGAATTGGCAGTAAAACTTCTCGGCATTTGATAAACAAACCCATGCGTTTCAGTGTATCACCCGGGGATGTAACTCGGCGTATGCAGGTTTGTTTCACGTTCTATTTTAGATGTTTAACACGTTGTTAACTTATGAATTCTTGAAGGGATTATAAAGTTTACCCAGATTAAGATTTTTATTGAAAAAACAAAAACAAAGAGAGGCTTTGAGAAGATGCTACATCCCCGACAGAATACACTATGCTTTAACAAAAATGCATATAAATAATAATGGCACACCTGTTATGTACATTGGTAAATATATCTAAATTACACCAACAAATGACACACCTGTTATGCAAATTTACTTAATTACACCAAGAAATGGCACACCTGTTATGTAAATATATCTTAATTAAACCAACAAATGGCACATCTGTTATGTAAATAGAGGTTACACAACGAGTGTTTTTTGTGTATGGTATTTCTTTCACTCGAGATAGTTATTTTTCAAAAGTAACAAAAACACAAGCTTTAGCGAGTGTTTTTCGTAACTTTTGAAAAATAACTAACGAGAGTGAAAGAAATACCATATACAACAACCACTGAGTTTGTGTTTGACCTGTTTCTGCTTCAATAGAAAAGCTATTCTGAGGATTAATTGACCTGGTTTTTTTTATGTCAACGTGTGTTCTTTTCACAATATTAGGTGTGGTGTAAGGATATGACTTAACTTAAAATGCCGCTAATAATTTATATGCAAAACTGACAAATTCGGAAATGTATGGAAATATTACAATTCATTACAAATCAAATGATCAGTAGGTTTATTCTTTCAAAGCAATAAATTGATAAAAATCTTTATATATTTTCAAGAATATAACAAAACAGCTGTGAACTACTTCTTGTGCGTTATCGTTTCCAGGACATCGTGAAGCGGCCTTTAAGTGTTAGCCAATCGAATTGCATTGAACCATGTGATTAAAAAATAGTCCCGCTCAAAGGTCACCGATCAAATTAGTTTTTTGGAGGGTACATTAAGTATGTAACGTTTTGAGGGTGGTCAATTACGGTAAGTATGTCACTTTTGGAGGGTGGTCAATAACGTTAAGTATGTAATGTTTGGAGGGTGGTAATAACGTTAAGTATGTCACATTTGGAGGGTGGTCAATAACCTTAAGTATGTAATGTTTGGAGGGTGGTCAATAACCTTAAGTATGTAATGTTTGGAGGGTGGTCAATAACGTTAAGTATGTAACTTTTGGAGGGTGGTCAATAACGTTAAGTATGTAATGTTTGGAGGGTGATAATAACGTTAAGTATGTAATGTTTGGAGGGTGGTCAATAACGGTAAGTATGTAATGTTTGGAGGGTGGTAATAACGTTAAGTATGTAATGTTTGGAGGGTGGTCAATAACGTAAGTATGTAATATTTGGAGGTTGATAATAACGTTAAGTATGTAATGTTTGGAGGGTGATAATAACGTTAAGTATGTAATGTTTGGAGGGTGGTAATAACGTTAAGTATGTAATGTTTGGAGGGTGGTAATAACGTTAAGTATGTAATGTTTGGAGGGTGGTAGGTGGTCAATAACGTTAAGTATGTAATGTTTGGAGGGTGGTCAATAACGTTAAGTATGTAATGTTTGGAGGGTGGTAATAACGTTAAGTATGTAATGTTTGGAGGGTGGTCAATAACGGTAAGTATGTAATGTTTGGAGGGTGGTAATAACGTTAAGTATGTAATGTTTGGAGGGTGGTCAATAACGTTAAGTATGTAATGTTTGGAGGGTGGTCAATAACGTTAAGTATGTAATGTTTGGAGGGTGGTCAATAACGGTAAGTATGTAATGTTTGGAGGGTGGTAATAACGTTAAGTATGTAATGTTTGGAGGGTGGTCAATAACGGTAAGTATGTAATGTTTGGAGGGTGGTAATAACGTTAAGTATGTAATGTTTGGAGGGTGGTCAATAACATTAAGTATGTAATGTTTGGAGGGTGGTCAATAACGGTAAGTATGTAATGTTTGGAGGGTGGTAATAACGTTAAGTATGTAATGTTTGGAGGGTGGTAATAACGTTAAGTATGTAATGTTTGGAGGGTGGTCAATAACGTTAAGTATGTAATGTTTGGATGGTGGTCAATAACGTTAAGTATGTAATGTTTGGAGGGTGGTAATAACATTAAGTATGTAATGTTTGGAGGGTGGTAATAACGTTAAGTATGTAATGTTTGGAGGGTGGTAATAACGGTAAGTATGTCACTTTTGGAGGATGGTCAATAACATTAAGTATGTAATGTTTGGAGGGTGGTCAATAACGGTAAGTATGTAATGTTTGGAGGGTGATAATAACGTTAAGTATGTAATGTTTGGAGGGTGGTCAATAACGTTAAGTATGTAATGTTTGGAGGGTGGTAATAACGTTAAGTATGTAATGTTTGGAGGGTGATAATAACGGTAAGTATGTAATGTTTGGAAGGTGGTCAATAACGTTAAGTATGTAATGTTTGCAGGGTGGCCAATAACGTTAAGTATGTCACTTTTGGAGGGTGGTCAATAACGTAAAGTAGGTCACTTTTGGAGGGTGGTCAATAACGTAAAGTAGGTCACTTTTGGAGGGTGGTCAATAACGTAAAGTAGGTCACTTTTGGAGGGTGGTCAATAACGTTAAGTATGTCACTTTTGGAGGGTGGTAATAACGGTAAGTATGTAATGTTTGGAGGGTGGTAATAACGTTAAGTATGTAATGTTTGGAGGGTGGTCAATAACGTTAAGTATGTAATGTTTGGAGGGTGGTCAATAACGTAAAGTATGTAACGTTTGGAGGGTGGTCAATAACGTTAAGTATGTCACTTTTGGAGGGTGGTAATAACGGTAAGTATGTCACTTTTGGAGGGTGGTCAATAACGTAAAGTATGTCACTTTTGAAGGTTGGTCAATAACGGTAAGTATGTCACTTTTGGATGGTGGTAATAACGTAAAGTATGTAACTTTTGGAGGTTAGTCAATGACGGTAAGTATGTCACTTTTGGAGGGTTGTCAATGACGGTAAGTATGTCACTTTTGGAGGGTGGTCAATAACGTAAAGTATGTCACTTTTGGAGGGTGGTCAATAACGGTAAGTATGTCACTTTTGGAGGGTGGTCAATAACGTAAAGTATGTCACTTTTGGAGGGTGGTAATAACGGTAAGTATGTCACTTTTGGAGGGTGGTCAATAACGTAAAGTATGTCACTTTTGAAGGTTGGTCAATAACGGTAAGTATGTACTGTTTGGAGGGTGGTCAATAACGTTAAGTATGTAACTTTTGGAGGGTGGTCAATAACGTTAAGTATGTAACTTTTGGAGGGTGGTCAATAACGTTAAGTATGTAATGTTTGGAGGGTGGTCAATAACGTTAAGTATGTAATGTTTGGAGGGTGGTCAATAACGTTAAGTATGTAACTTTTGGAGGGTGGTAATAACGTTAAGTATGTAATGTTTGGAGGGTGGTCAATAACGTTAAGTATGTCACTTTTGGAGGGTGGTAATAACGGTAAGTATGTCACTTTTGGAGGGTGGTCAATAACGTAAAGTATGTCACTTTTGAAGGTTGGTCAATAACGGTAAGTATGTCACTTTTGGATGGTGGTAATAACGTAAAGTATGTAACTTTTGGAGGTTAGTCAATGACGGTAAGTATGTCACTTTTGGAGGGTTGTCAATGACGGTAAGTATGTCACTTTTGGAGGGTGGTCAATAACGTAAAGTATGTCACTTTTGGAGGGTGGTCAATAACGGTAAGTATGTCACTTTTGGAGGATGGTCAATAACGTAAAGTATGTCACTTTTGGAGGGTGGTAATAACGGTAAGTATGTCACTTTTGGAGGGTGGTCAATAACGTAAAGTATGTCACTTTTGAAGGTTGGTCAATAACGGTAAGTATGTACTGTTTGGAGGGTGGTCAATAACGTTAAGTATGTAACTTTTGGAGGGTGGTCAATAACGTTAAGTATGTAACTTTTGGAGGGTGGTCAATAACGTTAAGTATGTAATGTTTGGAGGGTGGTCAATAACGTTAAGTATGTAATGTTTGGAGGGTGATAATAACGTTAAGTATGTAATGTTTGGAGGGTGGTCAATAACGTTAAGTATGTAACTTTTGGAGGGTGGTAATAACGTTAAGTATGTAATGTTTGGAGGGTGGTCAATAACGTTAAGTATGTAATGTTTGGAGGGTGATAATAACGTTAAGTATGTAATGTTTGGAGGGTGGTCAATAACGTTAAGTATGTAATGTTTGGAGGGTGATAATAACGTTAAGTATGTAATGTTTGGAGGGTGATAATAACGTTAAGTATGTAATGTTTGGAGGGTGATAATAACGTTAAGTATGTAATGTTTGGAGGGTGGTCAATAACGTTAAGTATGTAACTTTTGGAGGGTGGTAATAACGTTAAGTATGTAATGTTTGGAGGGTGATAATAACGTTAAGTATGTAATGTTTGGAGGGTGGTCAATAACGTTAAGTATGTAACTTTTGGAGGGTGGTCAATAACGGTAAGTATGTAATGTTTGGAGGGTGGTAATAACGTTAAGTATGTAATGTTTGGAGGGTGATAATAACGTTAACTATGTAATGTTTGGAGGGTGGTCAATAACGTTAAGTATGTAATGTTTGGAGGGTGGTCAATAACGTTAAGTATGTAATGTTTGGAGGATGGTCAATAACGTTAAGTATGTAATGTTTGGAGGGTGGTCAATAACGTTAAGTATGTAAAGTTTGGAGGGTGGTAATTACGTTAAGTATGAAATGTTTGGAGGATGGTCAATAACGGTAAGCATGTAATGTTTGGAGGGTGGTCAATAACGTTAAGTATGTAATATTGGAGGGTGATAATAACGTAAAGTATGTAACATTTGGAGGATGGTCAATAACGTTAAGTATGTAATGTTTGGAGGGTGGTCAATAACGTTAAGTATGTAATGTTTGGAGGGTGGTCAATAACGTTAAGTATGTAATGTTTGGAGGGTGATAATAACGTTAAGTATGTAATGTTTGGAGGGTGGTAATAACGTTAAGTATGTAATGTTTGGAGGGTGGTCAATAACGTTAAGTATGTACTGTTTGGAGGGTGGTAATAACGTTAAGTATGTAATGTTTGGAGGGTGGTAATAACGTTAAGTATGTAATGTTTGGAGGGTGGTCAATAACGTTAAGTATGTAATGTTTGGAGGGTGGTCAATAACGTTAAGTATGTAATGTTTGGAGGGTGATAATAACGTTAACCATGTAATGTTTGGAGGGTGATAATAACGTTAAGTATGTAATGTTTGGAGGGTGATAATAACGTTAAGTATGTAATGTTTGGAGGGTGATAATAACGTTAAGTATGTAATGTTTGGAGGGTGATAATAACGTTAAGTATGTAATGTTTGGAGGGTGGTCAATAACGTTAAGTATGTCACATTTGGAGGGTGGTCAATAACCTTAAGTATGTAATGTTTGGAGGGTGGTCAATAACCTTAAGTATGTAATGTTTGGAGGGTGGTCAATAACGTTAAGTATGTAACTTTTGGAGGGTGGTCAATAACGTTAAGTATGTAATGTTTGGAGGGTGATAATAACGTTAAGTATGTAATGTTTGGAGGGTGGTCAATAACGGTAAGTATGTAATGTTTGGAGGGTGGTAATAACGTTAAGTATGTAATGTTTGGAGGGTGGTCAATAACGGTAAGTATGTAATGTTTGGAGGGTGGTAATAACGTTAAGTATGTAATGTTTGGAGGGTGGTCAATAACATTAAGTATGTAATGTTTGGAGGGTGGTCAATAACGGTAAGTATGTAATGTTTGGAGGGTGGTAATAACGTTAAGTATGTAATGTTTGGAGGGTGGTCAATAACGGTAAGTATGTAATGTTTGGAGGGTGGTAATAACGTTAAGTATGTAATGTTTGGAGGGTGGTCAATAACGTTAAGTATGTAATGTTTGGAGGGTGGTCAATAACGGTAAGTATGTAATGTTTGGAGGGTGGTAATAACGTTAAGTATGTAATGTTTGGAGGGTGGTAATAACGTTAAGTATGTAATGTTTGGAGGGTGGTCAATAACATTAAGTATGTAATGTTTGGAAGGTGGTAATAACATTAAGTATGTAATGTTTGGAGGGTGGTAATAACGTTAAGTATGTAATGTTTGGAGGGTGGTAATAACGGTAAGTATGTCACTTTTGGAGGGTGGTCAATAACATTAAGTATGTAATGTTTGGAGGGTGGTCAATAACGGTAAGTATGTAATGTTTGGAGGGTGATAATAACGTTAAGTATGTAATGTTTGGAGGGTGGTCAATAACGTTAAGTATGTAATGTTTGGAGGGTGGTAATAACGTTAAGTATGTAATGTTTGGAGGGTGATAATAACGGTAAGTATGTAATGTTTGGAAGGTGGTCAATAACGTTAAGTATGTAATGTTTGCAGGGTGGCCAATAACGTTAAGTATGTCACTTTTGGAGGGTGGTCAATAACGTAAAGTAGGTCACTTTTGGAGGGTGGTCAATAACGTAAAGTAGGTCACTTTTGGAGGGTGGTCAATAACGTAAAGTAGGTCACTTTTGGAGGGTGGTCAATAACGTTAAGTATGTCACTTTTGGAGGGTGGTAATAACGGTAAGTATGTAATGTTTGGAGGGTGGTAATAACGTTAAGTATGTAATGTTTGGAGGGTGGTCAATAACGTTAAGTATGTAATGTTTGGAGGGTGGTCAATAACGTAAAGTATGTAACGTTTGGAGGGTGGTCAATAACGTTAAGTATGTCACTTTTGGAGGGTGGTAATAACGGTAAGTATGTCACTTTTGGAGGGTGGTCAATAACGTAAAGTATGTCACTTTTGAAGGTTGGTCAATAACGGTAAGTATGTCACTTTTGGATGGTGGTAATAACGTAAAGTATGTAACTTTTGGAGGTTAGTCAATGACGGTAAGTATGTCACTTTTGGAGGGTTGTCAATGACGGTAAGTATGTCACTTTTGGAGGGTGGTCAATAACGTAAAGTATGTCACTTTTGGAGGGTGGTCAATAACGGTAAGTATGTCACTTTTGGAGGGTGGTCAATAACGTAAAGTATGTCACTTTTGGAGGGTGGTAATAACGGTAAGTATGTCACTTTTGGAGGGTGGTCAATAACGTAAAGTATGTCACTTTTGAAGGGTGGTCAATAACGGTAAGTATGTACTGTTTGGAGGGTGGTCAATAACGTTAAGTATGTAACTTTTGGAGGGTGGTCAATAACGTTAAGTATGTAACTTTTGGAGGGTGGTCAATAACGTTAAGTATGTAATGTTTGGAGGGTGGTCAATAACGTTAAGTATGTAATGTTTGGAGGGTGGTCAATAACGTTAAGTATGTAATGTTTGGAGGGTGGTAATAACGTTAAGTATGTAATGTTTGGAGGGTGGTCAATAACGTTAAGTATGTAACTTTTGGAGGGTGGTAATAACGTTAAGTATGTAATGTTTGGAGGGTGGTCAATAACGTTAAGTATGTCACTTTTGGAGGGTGGTAATAACGGTAAGTATGTCACTTTTGGAGGGTGGTCAATAACGTAAAGTATGTCACTTTTGAAGGTTGGTCAATAACGGTAAGTATGTCACTTTTGGATGGTGGTAATAACGTAAAGTATGTAACTTTTGGAGGTTAGTCAATGACGGTAAGTATGTCACTTTTGGAGGGTTGTCAATGACGGTAAGTATGTCACTTTTGGAGGGTGGTCAATAACGTAAAGTATGTCACTTTTGGAGGGTGGTCAATAACGGTAAGTATGTCACTTTTGGAGGGTGGTCAATAACGTAAAGTATGTCACTTTTGGAGGGTGGTAATAACGGTAAGTATGTCACTTTTGGAGGGTGGTCAATAACGTAAAGTATGTCACTTTTGAAGGTTGGTCAATAACGGTAAGTATGTACTGTTTGGAGGGTGGTCAATAACGTTAAGTATGTAACTTTTGGAGGGTGGTCAATAACGTTAAGTATGTAACTTTTGGAGGGTGGTCAATAACGTTAAGTATGTAACTTTTGGAGGGTGGTCAATAACGTTAAGTATGTAATGTTTGGAGGGTGGTCAATAACGTTAAGTATGTAATGTTTGGAGGGTGATAATAACGTTAAGTATGTAATGTTTGGAGGGTGGTCAATAACGTTAAGTATGTAACTTTTGGAGGGTGGTAATAACGTTAAGTATGTAATGTTTGGAGGGTGGTCAATAACGTTAAGTATGTAATGTTTGGAGGGTGATAATAACGTTAAGTATGTAATGTTTGGAGGGTGGTCAATAACGTTAAGTATGTAATGTTTGGAGGGTGATAATAACGTTAAGTATGTAATGTTTGGAGGGTGATAATAACGTTAAGTATGTAATGTTTGGAGGGTGGTCAATAACGTTAAGTATGTAATGTTTGGAGGGTGGTCAATAACGTTAAGTATGTAATGTTTGGAGGGTGGTAATAACGTTAAGTATGTAATGTTTGGAGGGTGATAATAACGTTAAGTATGTAATGTTTGGAGGGTGGTCAATAACGTTAAGTATGTAATGTTTGGAGGGTGGTCAATAACGGTAAGTATGTAATGTTTGGAGGGTGGTCAATAACGTTAAGTATGTAATGTTTGGAGGGTGGTCAATAACGTTAAGTATGTAAAGTTTGGAGGGTGGTAATTACGTTAAGTATGAAATGTTTGGAGGATGGTCAATAACGGTAAGCATGTAATGTTTGGAGGGTGGTCAATAACGTTAAGTATGTAATATTGGAGGGTGATAATAACGTAAAGTATGTAACATTTGGAGGATGGTCAATAACGTTAAGTATGTAATGTTTGGAGGGTGGTCAATAACGTTAAGTATGTAATGTTTGGAGGGTGGTCAATAACGTTAAGTATGTAATGTTTGGAGGGTGATAATAACGTTAAGTATGTAATGTTTGGAGGGTGGTAATAACGTTAAGTATGTAATGTTTGGAGGGTGGTCAATAACGTTAAGTATGTACTGTTTGGAGGGTGGTAATAACGTTAAGTATGTAATGTTTGGAGGGTGGTAATAACGTTAAGTATGTAATGTTTGGAGGGTGGTCAATAACGTTAAGTATGTAATGTTTGGAGGGTGGTCAATAACGTTAAGTATGTAATGTTTGGAGGGTGATAATAACGTTAACTATGTAATGTTTGGAGGGTGATAATAACGTTAAGTATGTAATGTTTGGAGGGTGATAATAACGTTAAGTATGTAATGTTTGGAGGGTGATAATAACGTTAAGTATGTAATGTTTGGAGGGTGATAATAACGTTAAGTATGTAATGTTTGGAGGGTGGTCAATAACGTTAAGTATGTAATGTTTGGAGGGTGGTCAATAACGTAAAGTATGTCACTTTTGGAGGGTGGTCAATAACGTAAAGTATGTCACTTTTGGAGGGTGGTCAATAACGTAAAGTATGTCACTTTTGGAGGGTGGTAATAACGGTAAGTATGTCACTTTTGGAGGGTGGTCAATAACGTTAAGTATGTAATGTTTGGAGGGTGGTCAATAACGTTAAGTATGTAATGTTTGGAGGGTGGTAATAACGGTAAGTATGTAATATTTGGAGTGTGGTAATAACGGTAAGTATGTAATGTTTGGAGGGTGGTAATAACGTTAAGTATGTAATGTTTGGAGGGTGATAATAACGGTAAGTATGTAATGTTTGGAGGGTGGTCAATAACGTTAAGTATGTAATGTTTGGAGGGTGGTCAATAACGTTAAGTATGTAATGTTTGGAGGGTGGTCAATAACGTTAAGTATGTAAAGTTTGGAGGGTGGTAATTACGTTAAGTATGAAATGTTTGGAGGATGGTCAATAACGGTAAGCATGTAATGTTTGGAGGGTGGTCAATAACGTTAAGTATGTAATATTGGAGGGTGATAATAACGTAAAGTATGTAACATTTGGAGGATGGTGAATAACGTTAAGTATGTAATGTTTGGAGGGTGGTCAATAACGGTAAGTATGTACTGTTTGGAGGGTGGTAATAACGTTAAGTATGTAATGTTTGGAGGGTGGTAATAACGTTAAGTATGTAATGTTTGGAGGGTGGTCAATAACGTTAAGTATGTAATGTTTGGAGGGTGGTCAATAACGTTAAGTATGTAATGTTTGGAGGGTGATAATAACGTTAACTATGTAATGTTTGGAGGGTGATAATAACGTTAAGTATGTAATGTTTGGAGGGTGATAATAACGTTAAGTATGTAATATTTGGAGGGTGATAATAACGTTAAGTATGTAATGTTTGGAGGGTGATAATAACGTTAAGTATGTAATGTTTGGAGGGTGGTCAATAACGTTAAGTATGTAATGTTTGGAGGGTGGTCAATAACGTAAAGTATGTCACTTTTGGAGGGTGGTCAATAACGTAAAGTATGTCACTTTTGGAGGGTGGTCAATAACGTAAAGTATGTCACTTTTGGAGGGTGGTAATAACGGTAAGTATGTCACTTTTGGAGGGTGGTCAATAACGTTAAGTATGTAATGTTTGGAGGGTGGTCAATAACGTTAAGTATGTAATGTTTGGAGGGTGGTAATAACGGTAAGTATGTAATATTTGGAGTGTGGTAATAACGGTAAGTATGTAATGTTTGGAGGGTGGTCAATAACGGTAAGTATGTAATGTTTGGAGGGTGGTCAATAACGTTAAGTATGTAATGTTTGGAGGGTGGTCAATAACGGTAAGTATGTAATGTTTGGAGGGTGGTAATAACGGTAAGTATGTAATGTTTGGAGGGTGGTCAATAACGGTAAGTATGTAATGTTTGGAGTGTGGTCAATAACGTAAAGTATGTAATGTTTGGAGGGTGGTAATAACGTTAAGTATGTAATGTTTAGAGGGTGGTAATAACGGTAAGTATGTAATGTTTGGAGGGTGGTCAATAACGGTAAGTATGTAATGTTTGGAGGGTGGTAATAACGTTAAGTATGTAATGTTTGGAGGGTGGTAATAACGTTAAGAATGTTATGTTTGGAGGGTGGTCAATAACGTTAAGTATGTAATGTTTGGAGGGTGGTAATAACGTTAAGTATGTAATTTTGGAGGGTGGTAATAACGTTAAGTATGTATGTTTGGAGGGTGGTCAATAACGGTAAGTATGTAATGTTTGGAGGGTGGTCAATAACGTTAAGTATGTAATGTTTGGAGGGTGGTCAATAACGTTAAGTATGTAATGTTTGGAGGGTGGTCAATAACGTTAAGTATGTAATGTTTGGAGGGTGGTAATAACGTTAAGTATGTAATGTTTGGAGGGTGGTCAATAACGTTAAGTATGTAATGTTTGGAGGGTGGTAATAACGGTAAGTATGTAATGTTTGGAGGGTGATAATAACCTTAAGTATGTAATGTTTGGAGGGTGATGATAACGGTAAGTATGTAATGTTTGGAGGGTGGTCAATAACGTAAAGTATGTCACGTTTGGAGGGTGATAATAACGTTAAGTATGTAATGTTTGGAGGGTGGTCAATAACGGTAAGTATGTAATGTTTGGAGGGTGGTCAATAACTTTAAGTATGTAATGTTTGGAGGGTGATAATAACGTTAAGTATGTAATATTTGGAGGGTGATAATAACGTTAAGTATGTTATGTTTGGAGGGTGGTAATAACGTTAAGTATGTAATGTTTGGAGGGTGGTCAATAACGTTAAGTATGTAATGTTTGGAGGGTGGTCAATAACGTTAAGTATGTAATGTTTGGAGGGTGGTCAATAACGTAAAGTATGTAATGTTTGGAGGGTGGTCAATAACGTAAAGTATGTAATGTTTGGAGGGTGGTCAATAACGTTAAGTATGTAATGTTTGGAGGGTGGTAATAACGGTAAGTATGTAATGTTTGGAGGGTGTAATAACGTTAAGTATGTAATGTTTGGAGGGTGGTCAATAACGTAAAGTATGTAATGTTTGGAGGGTGGTCAATAACGTAAAGTATGTAATGTTTGGAGGGTGGTCAATAGCGTTAAGTATGTAATGTTTGGAGGGTGATAATAACGTTAAGTATGTAATGTTTGGAGGGTGGTCAATAACGTAAAGTATGTAATGTTTGGAGGGTGGTCAATAACGTAAAGTATGTAATGTTTGGAGGGTGGTCAATAACGTAAAGTATGTAATGTTTGGAGGGTGGTCAATAACGTAAAGTATGTAATGTTTGGAGGGTGGTCAATAGCGTTAAGTATGTAATGTTTGGAGGGTGGTAATAAGTAAAGTATGTAATGTTTGGAGGGTGGTCAATAACGTAAAGTATGTAATGTTTGGAGGGTGGTCAATAACGTAAGTTTATGTTTGGAGGGTGGTCAATAACGTTAAGTAGTATGTTTGGAGGGGGAAAAACGTTAAGTATTAAATGTTTGGAGGGGGTATACTTAAGTTAATTACGTTTTGAGGGTGGTAAATAAGAATTATAAGTGGAGGGTGGTATAACGTTAGTATTTAAGTTTGGAGGTGGAATAGTAAATGTATTGTTGGAGGGTGTAATAACGTTAATATGTATTTTGGAGGGTGATAATAAGTTAAAGTTGTCATTGTTTGGAGGGTGGTAAGGAATGTAAAATTTAATTTTTGGGGGTAATAATTTAAGTTTGAGGGTGGTTAATTGTATAAGTTGAGGGTGGTCAATAACTTAATATTGTAATGTTTGGAGGGTGGTAATAACGGTAAAATGTAGTTTGGAGGGTGGTAATAACGTTAAGTATGTAATGTTTGGAGGGTGGTCAATAACGGTAAGTATGTAATGTTTGGAGGGTGGTAATAACGGTAAGTATGTAATGTTTGGAGGGTGGTCAATAACGTTAAGTATGTAATGTTTGGAGGGTGGTAATAACGTAAGTATGTAATGTTTGGAGGGTGGTCAATAACGTAAGTATGTAATGTTTGGAGGGTGGTCAATAACGTTAAGTATGTAATGTTTGGAGGGTGGTCAATAACGGTAAGTATGTAATGTTTGGAGGGTGGTCAATAACGTAAAGTATGTAATGTTGGAGGGTGGTCAATAACGTTAAGTATGTAATGTTTGGAGGGTGGTCAATAACGGTAAGTATGTAATGTTTGGAGGGTGGTCAATAACGGTAAGTATGTAATGTTTGGAGGGTGGTCAATAACGGTAAGTATGTAATGTTTGGAGGGTGGTCAATAACGGTAAGTATGTAAGGTTTGGAGGGTGGTCAATAACGTTAAGTATGTAATGTTTGGAGGGTGGTCAATAACGTTAAGTATGTAATGTTTGGAGGGTGGTCAATAACATTAAGTATGTAATGTTTGGAGGGTGATAATAACGTAAGTATGTAATGTTTGGAGGGTGGTCAATAACGTTAAGTATGTAACGTTTGGAGGGTGGTAATAACGTTAAGTATGTAATGTTTGGAGGGTGATAATAACGTTAAGTATGTAATGTTTGGAGGGTGATAATAACGTTAAGTATGTAATGTTTGGAGGGTGATAATAACTTAAGTATGTAATGTTTGGAGGGTGGTCAATAACGTTAAGTATGTAATGTTTGGAGGGTGGTCAATAACGGTAAGTATGTAATGTTTGGAGGGTGGTAATAACGTTAAGTATGTAATGTTTGGAGGGTGGTAATAACGTAAAGTATGTAACTTTTGGAGGGTGGTAATAACGTTAAGTATGTAATGTTTGGAGGGTGGTAATAACGTACACTATGTAACTTTTGGAGGGTGGTAATAACGTTAAGTATGTAATGTTTGGAGGGTGGTTATAACGTTAAGTATGTAATGTTTGGAGGGTGGTAATAACGTTAAATATGTAACGTTTGGAGGGTGGTAATAACGTTAAGTATGTAATTTTTGGAGGGTGGTCAATAACGTTAAGTATGTAACGTTTGGAGGGTGACAATAACATTAAGTATGTAATGTTTGGAGGGTGGTAATAACATTGAGTATGTAATGTTTGGAGGGTGGTAATAACGTTCAGTATGTAACGTTTGGAGGGTGGTCAATAACATTAAGTATGTAATGTTTGGAGGGTGGTCAATAACGTAAAGTATGTAATGTTTGGAGGGTGGTAATAACGTAAAGTATGTAATGTTTGGAGGGTGGTAATAACGTTATGTATGTAACGTTTGGAGGGTGGTAATAACGTTAAGTATGTAATGTTTGGAGGGTGGTAATAACATTGAGTATGTAATGTTTGGAGGGTGATAATAACGGTAAGTATGTAATGTTTGGATGGTGGTCAATAACATTAAGTATGTAATGTTTGGAGGGTGGTAATAACGTTAAGTATGTAATGTTTGGAGGGTGGTAATAACGTTAAGTATGTAATGTTTAGAGGGTGGTCAATAACGTTAAGTAAGTAACTTTTAGAGGGTGGTCAATAACGTTAAGTATGTAACGTTCGGAGGGTGGTAATAACCTTAAGTATGTAATGTTTGGAGGGTGATGATAACGGTAAGTATGTAATGTTTGGAGCGTGATAATAACGTTAAGTATGTAACGTGCGGATGGTGGTAATAACGTTAAGTATGTAACGTTTGGAGGGTGGTCAATAACGTTAAGTATGTAATGTTTGGAGGGTGGTAATAACGTTAAGTATGTAATGTTTGGAGGGTGGTCAATAACGTTAAGTATGTAATGTTTGGAGGGTGATAATAACGTTAAGTATGTAATGTTTGGAGGGTGGTCAATAACGTAAGTATGTAATGTTTGGAGGGTGGTAATAACCTTAAGTATGTAATGTTTGGAGGGTGATGATAACGGTAAGTATGTAATGTTTGGAGGGTGGTCAATAACGTAAAGTATGTTATGTTTGGAGGGTGGTCAATAACGTTAAGTATGTAATGTTTGGAGGGTGGTCAATAACGGTAAGTATGTAATGTTTGGAGGGTGGTCAATAACGTTAAGTATGTAATGTTTGGAGGGTGATAATAACGTTAAGTATGTAATGTTTGGAGGGTGGTCAATAACGTTAAGTATGTAATGTTTGGAGGGTGGTAATAACGTTAAGTATGTAATGTTTGGAGGGTGGTCAATAACGTTAAGTATGTAATGTTTGGAGGGTGGTCAATAACGTTAAGTATGTAATGTTTGGAGGGTGGTCAATAACGGTAAGTATGTAATGTTTGGAGGGTGGTAATAACATTAAGTATTTAATGTTTGGAGGTTGATAATAACGTTAAGTATGTAATGTTTGGAGGGTGGTAATAACGTTAAGTATGTAACGTTTGGAGGGTGGTAATAACGTTAAGTATGTAATGTTTGGAGGGTGGTAATAACGTTAAGTATGTAACGTTTGGAGGGTGGTAATAACGGTAAGTATGTAATGTTTGGAGGGTGGTAATAACGTTAAGTATGTAACGTTCGGAGGGTGGTAATAACGTTAAGTATGTCACTTTTGGAGGGTGGTCATTAACGTAAAGTATGTCACACACCCTCACAACTTCATGGGATTTATATAGGTCTGTGGGCATACGTTGCCATGTCTAAGCCTGAGACTCGATAAAAATCACGAAAATAACTCATTGTCATTCTATGGATGACGTCGCTTTCCGTCCTCGAGGACGAGTTATCTATCAAAAAAGAATATTTACCCGGTAGAGTCCGCACCAAAGATCATGATATTAATAGTAATTGAGTTACTGATTACTCGATGTACCGACGGTAGAGAGTTCACATTAGATAACATGGATTTTTCAAGGTTAAATTCAGCTGTATGTTAGATTGTGAAGATCGGTAATATGCCGGTCAGTAGAGAAGCCCCGAATGGACTATAAATGCAGATGTGATCTGGCATGTTATCTGATCATGTCTGATTTGTGTAAGTTGTGTACGCATCACTTCATTAATTATGTAGATCCCAGAGTATTCTACACTAAATATCGACTATGACGTCATAAATCACGAAAGAAAATTTTTGACAAAGTTCAGCGTTTCACATTATAATGTTTTTGTAGCCTGGTCTGCCACCTGTATGACGTCAATCGGGAACTTGATACATGGTACGTCATCTTCCGCTTAATTCAAATTCAAATTCTTTTTATTTCTCTTTTCACATGATATTGCATAGAGAAAACATATTTACAATATTATACATACATGTTGTACAATTATTGTAGTGTTCGATACACACGAGACACCAAACCGACCAAACACATTGATCTCTGGGATAAGGAACTCTGCAAATTAGATATTAGACATGTACCATACCCTGATCCAAACATACCTAATTAGAGTTGTTGAACTGTGCAATTGCGCAATGACGAATGTTGATGTTGCAATGAACTCTAATCTCTCCACATCAACAAGGCACTGGCGAAGCAACAGAATCGAGTTATCTTTGATTTCAAAAATGTTATTGTTGTGACCTGAAAGTAGGGCAAGGTCATGAGTACCCATAGAAATGAACAAATATAACCCTGTGTACATTGTATCCTACAGCAGGATAAAGCTCTGGAGTTGGTTTAACTACGTCCTATCAAGGGAATAAAGGTCACCATCTCTCTCCGAGTCCATTACACTGTCACGGGCCTGTTAAGTTCCATTCCCGAAGATTTTTGTATCAATTGTCACACTGAACACTGTACATGAAGTGCTCTATTTAATGACTGGTATTTCACGACCAGTGGAGAGTTCCTCATGCGAGGAGCGAACGCTCAACAGAAGACCAAATGTGGGGCAGTGTCAAGAAAACCATGAAGGCCCGGTGGACAGTTCTTCATACAAGAAGAATGCTCAACCGAAGAAGTGTTTCACGCCCAGTGGAGGGTTACTTAAACAAGGAGTGAACGCTCAATTGAAGGCATAAAGAGTGGCAGTGTCAAGAAAAACAGCAAGACCAGTATAAGAAAAAAACCAAGGGCTGTATTCCACGGTCGGTGGACAGTTCCTCATACAAAGATCAAACGATCAGCGGAATGCCAAAAGTGGGACAGTGTCAAGAAAACAACATATCAAGGCCTGTATTTCACGGCCAGTGGACATTCCCTCATATAAGCTCAAATGAAGGCAAAATTAGGAACAAAGTGAAGAAAACATTAAAATGGGTTTTTTCACGGCCATTGGCAGTTCTTCATAGCAGCGAACACTTACCTGGAGGCTAAAAGTTGGGCCGTGTTCCACGGCCATTCGATAGATCTTCATACGAGGAGCTAACGATCAACGGAAGGTCAAATGTGTGGCAGTGTCAAAAAACTACATAAAGGCTAGTATTTCACAGCTAGTGGACGGTTTCTCATGTAAAAGGCGAACGCTGAACTGAAAGCAAAAATTGGGGCAGTGTCATGAAAAACATCAAGGCTGGTATTTTACGGCCATTGGTAGGAGCAAACACTCAACTGAAGGCGAAAAGACGGACAGTGTTCCACGGCCATTGGACAGATACAAGAAGCAAACGCTCAAATGAATGCAAAAAGTGGGATAGAGTAAAGAAAACAAGTCAATGCCGGTATTTCACGGCCAATAAACAGTTACTAACATAAGGAGCGAACGCTCAACTGAAAGCAAAAAGTGAGACAGTGTAAAGAAAAAACCCCTCTCAAAACAGTTATTTTACCGACAGTGGACAGTTCCTCATACAAAGACCAAACGACCAATTGCAGGCAAAAAGTAGGGCAGTGTGAAGAAACCAGCACATCAAAAAACCATGTTATTCCACTGCAAATGCCAGAGTTTAGCAGAATGAAGAAAAAACATCAAGACCGGTATTTCACGGTCAGTGGACATTTCCCCATTCAATCAACGAACACTCAACTGAAGGCGAAAAATAAGAGGGAGCAGATTCATGTAATAGGGGGTGTTGTTCACAGGGACCACATTCCCAGCCCCAAGGGCCGTATAATATTTGTATGCTTATCGTATACGTACTGTGGAGGGCCGGGTATTTGTACTATGTCTCTGATGTTAAACAACATTCCGTGGTCTTTCCATCTGATTCCCTATGACAGAAGATGAAAGTCGGTGAAAGTTGATGGAAAGGACAAGGGTGACTGCGCCCGCGATCTCGCACTCAGTTTTAAATATTTGTGTTTTGAATTTGCACAAGTGTAGTAATACAGATGAGCGATAAACCACGCGTGATCAATGTGCTGCCGACCTGCTGTGCCAGCTTGTCATTGATCAATTGACCGCTTTTTGTTGTGACAATAACAATGCGTATTACTTCAATGACGTAAAGTTCGAATAAAGCTACTAGATGCATGTTGATCAGAAAAAGAGAACTTCACCTCCCGCATTACCGGAGCCACTATGACCGCGCTATGATGTGTTTACGGTATGGCAGACTTATAAATGTCAAGGTCACATATGTACACCAAAAAATCGTGTATTACGATTGGCAGGCGGCTTCCATTTCTGATCTCTTACTGTGACCGTAAAATAAAGGAACATCTTCAGGACGTATGCCGTTTGTCCATAAAAAAGGAAATCAATAACCGCTGCTTCGGAAGTGATGAGAATATAAATTAATAAAAACAATATATCAATCAGTCGGTCAAAGCATGAAATCGATCGTATTTTTATTCCCATATTAAGGACAACGAATTGATTGTGTCGTCTTTGATGGAATATGGGAACGCGAACAGCCATACGACTGAATCACTAAACAGATAGATGAATACATACACAATAAGTCTATATTTCGATCATTCAGAAGCCTCCGTATTGTTGTACTGTACGAAACCCTTGCGGTTGAATTCGCAGTCCTCTAATACCCCTATAGACCTTTTATTCGAAATCGAATAATCTCTTAATTTTGACCTATCATATGCCTCCGTGCTGTTGCTATGGAAACGAAGCCCGTGCGATTGAATTCGCAATCTCCTAATACCCCTATATACATGTACGCCCCAATGTCCATTAAAATCGGACAATATTTAAATTTCGACCTATGAGAGGTCAGAAAATGTCGCCTTTTTGTTGAAATGTGAAACCGAGGTTAGGAAAGTGACCTTTGTTCCATGATGTACCTAAACACCAAATTTCATAAGAACCGGACAATATTTAAATTTCCACTAATCCAAGGCCAGTGAATCTGTAATCGATAGGTCCGTCTGCATCCCATTTCATCACTACTACAACACTAGTTGAGTCCCTCGGACAGTTTTGGACTCCCTTGTTGAGAACGCTAGTTTAGTAATTCGGACAGTTTTGGACTCCCTAATTGAGAACAATAGTTGAGTCCCTCGGACAGTTTTGGACTCCCTAATTGGAAACACTAGTTAAGTTATTCGGGCAGTTTACGACCCTTTTTGGGGACACTGGTTATGTCCCTCGGACAGTTTTGTACTCCTTTGTTGAGAACGCTAGTTTAGTAATTCGGACAGTTTTGGACTCCCTAATTGAGAACAATAGTTGAGTCCCTCGGACAGTTTTGGACTCCCTAATTGGAAACACTAGTTAAGTTATTCGGGCAGTTTACGACCCTTATTGGGGACACTGGTTATGTCCCTCGGACAGTTTTGGACTCCCTAATTGAGAACACTAGTTGAGTCCCTCGGAGAGTTTTGGACTCCCCAATTGGAAACACTAGTTAAGTTATTCGGGCAGTTTACGACCCTTGTTGAGAACACTGGTTATGTCCCTCGGACAGTTTTGGACTCCCTAATTGAGAACACTAGTTGAGTCCCTCGGACAGTTTTGGACTCCCTAATTGAGAACACTGGTTATGTCCCTCGGACAGTTTTGGACTCCCTAATTGGAAACACTAGTTAAGTTATTCGGGCAGTTTACGACCCTTTTTGGGGACACTGGTTATGTCCCTCGGACAGTTTTGGACTCCCTAATTGGAAACACTAGTTAAGTTATTCGGGCAGTTTACGACCCTTTTTGGGGACACTGGTTATGTCCCTCGGACAGTTTTGGACTCCCTAATTGGAAACACTAGTTAAGTTATTCGGGCAGTTTACGACCCTTTTTGGGGACACTGGTTATGTCCCTCGGACAGTTTTGTACTCCTTTGTTGAGAACACTAGTTGAGTCCCTCGGACAGTTTTGGACTCCCTTGTTGAGAACGCTAGTTTAGTAATTCGGAAAGTTTTGGACTCCCTAATTGAGAACAATAGTTGAGTCCCTCGGACAGTTTTGGACTCCCTAATTGGAAACACTAGTTAAGTTATTCGGGCAGTTTACGACCCTTTTTGGGGACACTGGTTATGTCCCTCGGACAGTTTTGTACTCCTTTGTTGAGAACACTAGTTAAGTTATTCGGGCAGTTTACTATGGGGCGCCGTTTTACTATTTATTAACAAAACTGGATATCTATAATTCGAATTTAGGATATCCATAATTCATTTCTGGATATCCATAATTCGAATTTAGGATATCTTAAAATGTTTGAATTTAGGATATCCATGATTCGAATTTTTGATATCCTTAATTCATTTTTGGATATCCATAATTCGAATTTAGGATATCCATAATTCATTTTTGGATATCCAAAATTCGAATTATGGATATCCTAAATTCCATGTATTTTTGGATATCCATAATTCGATTTTGTGATATCCAAAAATGCTCAGTGTTATCAAATTGGATTGCTCCCGGCACTTCTACCGGTCAAAACCGACCCTTGTTACGAACTTGTAAATACGCGTAATGGACCGGAAACAACGTTTACGAAATAGAATACAGCAGAGGAGTTCCAAAGGACAAACTTCCCCAGACAGTTAGGCCCTTACATACAACATTTACCAAAAGTTACTACTTAGGGTTCTCCGACAAGTCAACGGAGGAATTTGTACAAAACAGAACATGGGGACAGACATACTACGGCACATTAGGGGGAAGATTTTGGCAGTGCAACGTTGTTTATCATGTGACGACGTTTGCTGCAACACAATATTGTCCGATCTTCGACAAGCATCTAGAAACATAGAAGTCATGAAAAATAACGGCAATGTGTCCGAGGACTTCCGATCCTACGAAAAAACGCGCCCGCGGGAACAGGATGTAGCAGGGAGAAATCATTAGACAGTAAAATATTAACATTTCCCCGATTTATGGATATCCAAAATTCGAATTATGGATATCCTAAATTCAAAGCATTTTAAGATATCCAAAATTCGATTTAATGATATCAAGAAATGATATTTGGATATCCAAAAATCGAATTTTGGATATCCATAAATGAATTTTGGATATCCATAATTCGAATTTATGATATCTTAAAATGCTTTGAATTTATGATATCCATAATTCGAATTTTGGATATCCAAAATTATTTAATGATATAAATTCGAATTATGGATATCCAGAAATGAATTATGGATATCCAAAATTCGAATTATGGATATCCAGTTTTGTTAATAAATAGTAAAACGGCGCCCCATAGTTTACGACCCTTATTGGGGACACTGGTTATCCTCGGACAGTTTTGGACTCCCTAATTGAGAACACTAGTTGAGTCCCTCGGACAGTTTTGGACTCCCTTGTTGAGAACGCTAGTTTAGTAATTCGGACAGTTTTGGACTCCCTAATTGAGAACAATTGTTGAGTACTCCGGACAGTTTTGGATCCCTCGGACAGTTTTTGGCTCCCTAATTGAGAACACAGGTTACTGTTACACCGTATACAGGATCATATCAGCAGGTGAAGTATTCATGTACATATACATTTTAGATTTCTTTTTTTTCCATTAAAAAAACAGTCCTTTTTGGCACGCTACCGGTCATTACCAATACACATATTTGCCAGACATATAATTTATGCAAAGTAAACTTCCTCATTCCAATGAAAGCATTGGAAATTACCAGCTTTGTAGAAGTATACGTATGGCGAATGGGTGGGGGGAGAGGACACGTCATGATCACATAGAAAAGGACACGTCATGGCCCACGGGCGCGAGTACGATGTGTTATTGATTTTATAAACTATGGCACAATGGAATATATGACTTCACTGTTGTAGTAACAATTAGCTTGTTTAGAGCTGCTCAAGTCATCCTTCTTTTATACACAGTTGACAATAGTAACAGCAGTGGTTATAAACAACGGGATAGGATGATATGTTTATACATATAAACACCTACGTGTATTGCGTCACCCTCAGATCTCTCGCGATAACGCTGTCCTCGGACACAGACTAATTAAATATTAATTTTGTTTATGTCCGGATACAATTGTGAAATGACCGATGTTTAAACGTCACACAAAGTCTGTTATTGTCTGTAGGGTTTATCGTGACTGTCAATGAGTCTGCTCGAGGCTTCCGGGGTCAGCTATATCAAGGCCGACGTAAATTATACGTACGTCCCTGATTAACTGGCCAAGGTATTCATCGTCCGTGACCGGAGGTCTGTATTCAAACGTCACATGAAGGTTAAAATTCAATGTCCAAAAACATTGTAATATGTTATCTAGTTTAACCTTGTAATTAGAGAAGTATTCCAAACCTCTGCTCCACGCCTTCTAAGTCCTGGTAAACTCTGGTATACATATATACATGATACTTTATAGGAATCTAAAAAGTATATTTTATATCTTAGATCAACTCAAAAACTTGCATGGCAGTGAATTGAGGAGCTTGATTTTATTTAGATTGATACTTTATCATCTCTTGGAAGAAGCCACCTACTTGTATGTACCTGTCAAAACACTTCGGTTCCGAAGGCGTATAATTTCTATGTTATATACAACATAGCAGCCGTGTTTTGTGTACACATGTGTCAGCTTGTTATTTTTATTGACAATCCTTAAAGGTAAGTTTTAAAGGTTTACCTCCAACGCTTGATGATATTATGTACTACGCCCAAACATTGTCGATCTACAGTCGCGACGGATCTTACAAAATGCTTGTATACTGACGTAACAGAAACCACGTGCTGACGTAATGGGGTATAATGGCCGTAACCGGGAACCTGAACTATGTCGGTGACATTGTAGGTAAAAATACCACACACACAATTACAGGTAGGTAAAAATAGCACAGATAATAAAAGCAGTAAAAATACAGGTAATACGTGTAACAGAAGCCTGAATTCCTGGTATATGTATCGTCATCCGAGGATTTGTGTATGTGAGGATCACCCTGACGCAATCAAACCATCTAACAGTGTTATTTTAATCCCCTATCATGCTCCGAACTCGTGCGCTTCTGAAGAAAGAACATCCCATCCTATATCTTTAAATGTTGAACTTGTGTCCAGAGTTTCTGACCCAAACGCCAAAAATATCTGTCCGTCGTCGGAATGTCCGATCGTCTGCTGTTGTAGTCAGAGGAACATTTATCTATACATGTAGCATGACAATAAAAAGACAAAAGAATAATAGTCTTACGTCGTTGTTGAACATTCCATTGTTGTCACATGCCTGCCATTAATCAAGGAGACAGAATATAAGTATTTATATCATGTCCATACCTATGTTTATGTATGAGACGTAAATGTAATAGAATGTAGTGTAAACAAAATTCAAAAGTTTCCATATAGGTTAAACATAGCCGGTGTGGTTATGTAAGTAAAAGTCTGAAGTTAACCTCTCTACAATCTCACACCACCAAATACCACTCATGTTTGATATCAAACTATGACTTACACTGATTATATAGACTAGGCCAACGACCCCTGAATATCTCACCACTATGGACCTAGTTATGATATGACGAAGGTTAGTAACTCGGATTGTCCTGGTAAAATGACAGTCATCTCTGGATAGATTGATAGATGACCCCATTGTCTTTCAATCATTCGTACTTTGGAGAGAGTCTCGCCACGGACCGCTCTGTGCTTCTCTGGTCATATCCTTGGGCCCGTCACTTTACACCTAATTGCACTGGATGGCGTGCGACGGGCTTCCTGTATGTTGTTCAGTGAGGTAGTCACCAACTACTACAATGAGACCCCGTCTCAAAATGACAGTGGTTGTTCACGAAGGGAAAAATAGCAAGCAGAAAACAATCCCTCATTTTGTTACATAGTTGTAACATTCAATTTTGCATAATTCTTTAACCTTACATCCATATATCGGAGCCTGATTACATACGTAGTTTAATAGTTTAAGATTTAACATTATGATATTTCTAGATTATTTTTTATTTATATAAATCATTTCATACTGATAACACCAAATGTTAACCCCATTTTATCCGATAGTCAAATTTGTGTGTGCCATATAAAGACCAAGGTCAAACATCAAGACAGCGGGCTGGGTGTAAAATAGCTTTGTAAGATTCGCTGGTTTCGTAAGTATAGTCTGGCATTGACCTTTCATCTCTCTCATATATGTCGGGTCACGATAGTGTGTATTGGCGACGTAACAACTGTGTCATTGATAAATGGTGCATAATTCAGTCACTGGGTTAAATATCATGGAATAAGACCGTCGAAGTTATCTCCCTTCCTAAGGCAAAACGCGAATGATTTGAAGACACACAAAACATACCGTCGACTAAAAATCGACGGACTTATAAGTTAAAAACATATGATCGATTAACTGACTGGATCAGTATTGGGGCAACATTCGCTACTTCGACGAGGCAGACAGTTTACATATTATATTTGTATAGTATACATTCTCAGTGTTGATGTTAAACTGCTATATATACTTTTTGTATAGTACACGTTCTCATTGTTGATGTTAACATGTTATATATTATATTTATATAGTATATCATATTTATATAGTACACATTCTAAGTATTAATGTTAACCAGTTATATATTATATTTGTATAGTACACGTTCTCAGTGTTGATGTTAACATGTTATATATTATATTTATATAGTACACGTTCTCAGTGTTGATGTTGACCAGTTATATATTATATTTATATAGTACACGTTCTCAGTGTTGATGTTAACATGTTATATATTATATCTATTTAGTACACGTTCTCAGTGTTGATGTTAACATATTCGTAATAAGAAAATTCGAAACGACTCGCTGTATTTGTATATGTCAAGTGTGAAGGGAAAGTGGTTTAGTATTTTTGAAAATTTTAGTAATAATGCCTGCCCAGTTACAAGTGTGTCTAATCAGAGATAATTTTACTGTACTATCCATCAGAGGCAATATTTTTACGGTCTACAACGGTTGCCTCCAATTTGTATATATATGAGTATTGTCGGCCACTATATAAAAATGTTTATATCCTGTTATATATGAGTATTGTCGGCCACTATATAAAAATGTTTATATCCTGTTATATATGCGTTATGAACTCAGTAAATTCGGAGAACATTAGAAAGAAACATACGACAAGCACTATTTACGGAAAGGTCAACGGTTTGAAGTCCCGGAACTTGGTAAATAGGATGGATTATATCCTAATTTAAACCGAAGGTTTATGATGTTTTGTCAGTCTTTTAAAAATGGTGGGCACATATCAATCTTTTAAAAATGGTGGGCACATATCAATCTTTTTAAAATGGTGGGCACATATCAATCTTTTTAAAATGGTGGGCACATATCAGTCTTTTAAAAATGGTCGACCCATATCAGTCTTTTAAAAATGGTCTACCCATATTAGTCTTTTAAAAATGGTCGGCCCATATCGGTCTTTTAAAAATGGTCGGCCCATATCAGTCTTTTAAAACTGCCCTGCACGTAGGGCGTAAGAATTGTACCTGCTGCCCATGCATGATCGTAAGAGGCGACTAAATTTGGGATCTTAGCGCTCGGCATATTAGGAGTGGGACGACTTGTTCGCCCGTTGTCAGTATAATGTGACCGGGTGGGGTGTCCTGCTGGGTGTCTTTGGCAGTATGCTTCAGTGAGGTTGCATTATAAATCGGCAAAAGTTCCGGACTATCACAAGGAGACTTAACACGAACATACGGTTGCCTCCAAAACACACATACGCACTCACCACACGCATGCATGTCGCACGCACGGGAGGCCGTCCTTGAATTACCTTAGCTGTTGATGGGATGTTAAACAAAATAAACCAAACCAAACCAAACGGCAGCCTCCCAAAACACACATACGCACTCACCACACGCATGCATGTCGCACGCACGGGAGGCTGTCCTTAAATGACCTTAGCTGTTAATAGGACGTTAAACAAAATAAACCGAAACCAAACCAGGTCTTTTAAAAATGGTCGGCCCATATCAGTCTTTTAAAAATAGTTGGCCAATATCAGTCTTTTAAAAGAGCGACAGAACATTGTAACTTTCGGTTTATATCCTTATTGTGTTAGAGGTGGTCATCGTCGACATTTTTTTTTTCGGATGGAACTGAAGTGAACATTTAAAAGATCGTCTATAACGCAAACTTAATTTCACATTTCGCTAGATTCCGAAATGTGTAATTAAACACATATGAAGCTGTCAAGATACATGTAACATGCAAATGAGGCTCCCATATAACGCTCCCAAATCCCATGATGCGTGTGATAATGTATTTGGGTGTAAGCATCATGAAACGAAGATTAACATACTCCGCTATGTAAATGAGAAACCTGTTATGAACGGAATAGGCCTAGTGTAAACTTCCTTTATTTTACAACAATTGCAAAACAAGTTATATCAACATATATTTACACTTGCAAAGTTTTGTCACTATATAACAATACCAGACCGATTGTTTACCATTCTTGCATGGAAACATTGACCTTTGAGCTTGCGTATGAAAATATGATAGGGTACGGGAACTACTTTCGCCAAGCACATGGCTTTGTTTACATTTACAATTTAAGTTACGCTTTGTTTACCATTGTTAAATGTATAAAAATAACATGTTTGACAATATTAAATATGATAATCTATCAAAATGTTTTTGTTATTTATGTTAATATCATAATAAAAAACAGAACTATTTTTTTACCGCGGAAAAAAGTCTCAATTTGTTGTGAAGCGTCACCATTGGCTGTTCTAATAATTGACTCCTCCCACTGTGTCCGACTTTTATATGATTTTTTTTATTTACAAAGAAAAAATATTGTAATCACAAAGACTTATAGAAACAACATCCGTAAGTGTAAATATAGGGATTGGATTTCACTTTTATGTTAACCATGCTTTTATGGAGCAATTCCTCTAAGAATATATTCTAAATGGGGCGCTAGCGAGCCCCATAGAATATATTCTTAGAGGAATTGCTCCATAAAAGCATGGTTAACATAAAAGTGAAATCCAATCCCTATATATTAATCACGCTTGTTGGCCCAAATTGAAGCGCGCGAGTACAAATTAAGTATGCGATTGTAATACATGTACATCTAGAAATTGTTCGCTAACAATTTGACGGGCTTTTCACCTACTTAGCATAAATGATCTAAAGGCTTGGTTTTTCCAAACGTAAAACACTATTTTAGAACACTTGATAGGTCGTCCACATTCTAGTTTTTAATAACTCTGGACATTCTACGAGTTATCTCCCCTTGTCCAACTGCTTTGTTGAAACGTTATATCTCAGATGCCAGATTAATTCAAAAAGGCGTACCGCGTTATTGGCAAATGTTACCGAAACACTAAAGACATCAAAATCATAAGAATAACATGCTGCATCATACTAAGAAATTTTTATGGAAAAAGATTCAAAAATGAAGATTTTCTAAAAAATTTTAGACCGACCCCATGGTAACAAGACTTGGTCACAACTATCTCATAGTCATTTTGTTAAAGTTTGTCTTGAATCGCACTGGTGGAATTTGAGAAGAAACTTAAAATGTGAGTCGTAGGCATACATAAAATATAGAGGGAAATATTCAAAATGGCGTTTCACGTTAACGGTAAATGGTACCAAAACACTAAAGACATCAAAATCATCAGAATAACATTTTACATTATACTAAGAAATTTGTTTTGAAAAAGATTGAAAAATAGATTTTCTAAAAATAGACTAACTTGACCCCTTAGCCAGCTTTTTTATTTGACCTCTGACCTTAAAACATTTTATAATGAATACTTTTTGAGTTATAGCCATTTTAAACATTTTAGGTATGACGTCATGGCGGCCATATTGGATTTTTAACCTACTTAATTTTTACTGCCGTCACCCCTTTGACGTATGCCTAGTAACATGAACAAATAATAATTGGCATATCTCTTACCATTTTGGAGATTTGGATCGGACAAAACAAAATGCAGAAGAAGAATAATAGTCTTTTCATCATTTGGCGAAAAGCCCTAATAATTTACTCGTCTATAATGCAACATTTAAATTAAAAACACCATAATCATGTCCACAAGTACCTGTGGTCGAGCACGGTATGATGTTGCCTCGCCTTCGGTATGTGTTCCGGGCTATCTAGAGGCATTACTATCTTGGCAAGACTGGACACTAAATTGTTCAATTACAGTCAGTGTTAGTAGGAATAGACGTATGGAAATAAAAACTATTGGATGGGGTTTGGTGGTTTTCTGATATTACGTGTGCGATGAGCACCTTCATAAAAACTGGTTCTCTTAATGACAATCATTACTCTTGACGTCATCTATATAGCTCTAGAACAAGCTTGACCAGACCGTCATAAATGTATTCCATATAGGGTAGTAGACTTTAGAACGTTAAAGAACCCTAACACAATGGTAACAAAAAAGGAAATGTGAAGGATTCTGAAAATAATAAATATTTTATTTACTGGCGATAAGGGTTTACATTGCTATTTTGTTATCAACGTACCTATTTAGTAACCTGTAAAATATATTAAAAATACGTACATAAAGTAAACAATTATAACAAAAATAGAACATGTCCCAAAAAGACACGGATGATAGGTGTATATTGTAGAACAACAGATGAGATTTATTGTAGGTAAGTTGGTATGATTTATGGAGAAGTGAGCTCACTGACAAATTTTATGAAGATGACATTGTACTAATTTAAAAAAATATAATAACAATAAATTCCTAGACTTCTTCCTATATAAAATTGCATGTATACATTTGAATATAAATAATACAATACATTGATACATAAATCATAGTTCTGTTTTGTTGTTAACAAAACTGTACCTTACATGAAATACAGCCAGATATATAGAAATAGGTAATGGTAGTTAAAATTATATTGTTCCCTGCTCGGTGCCTCCTGGAGTTTCCCTTCGCTTTCCAAGAAATGGTGTTATACTGTTTGTACTAGAGTGAAGAATTACGGACGAATCACATCTTAAAATGAAGCCTCCCAGGAGATTTGTTCAATATAAAAGTTTTTGTAACATTTTAGACCCGTGGTTTAGTCGCTCTCGTCTAGAACTGTAGTTCTGACCATGAATTCCGTTAACCGGTAAGGGTCACAGTTTGACGATGGACGCCGGTCCTCCAGGTAGCCCTGCTTGTCTGCTGCCACCTGGCGGGGGATCCGGATATTTGCGCCTCCTGTTAACCTTCGGGAATTGTCGGCACCTTCCGTATGATCGTATCCTTTTATGTGAGTCATGTGTCTCTTTTCTAGCTTTGTGATCGCTTCTTCTATGTGTCTGAAAAAGTAGAAATTAATTTATCACTGAGTCATTAGACGAGTGGAGTCCTATGCTAGTGAGTTACTAGACGAGGGGGTATCAGACGGGTGGAATCCTAGTGGGTTATTAGACGAGGGGTATCAGACGGGTGGAATCCTAGTGGGTTATTAGACGAGGGGGTATCAGACGGGTGGAATCCTAGTGGGTTATTAGACGAGGGGTATCAGACTGGTTGAGTCCTAGTGGGTTATTAGACGAGGGGTATCAGACTGGTGGAATCCTAGTGGGTTATTAGACGAGGGGTATCAGACGGATGGAATCCTAGTGGGTTATTAGACGAGGGGTATCAGACGGATGGAATCCTAGTGGGTTATTAGACGAGGGGTATCAGACGGGAAAAATCCTAGTGGGTTATTAGACGAGGGGTATCAGACGGGTGGAATCCTAGTGGGTTATTAGACGAGGGGGTATCAGACGGGTGGAATCCTAGTGGGTTATTAGACGGGGGTATCAGACGGATGGAATCCTAGTGGGTTATTAGACGAGGGGTATCAGACGGATGGAATCCTAGTGGGTTATTAGACGAGGGGTATCAGACGGGAAAAATCCTAGTGGGTTATTAGACGAGGGGTATCAGACGGGTGGAATCCTAGTGGGTTATTAGACGAGGGGGTATCAGACGGGTGGAATCCTAGTGGGTTATTAGACGAGGGGTATCAGACGGGTGGAATCCTAGTGGGTTATTAGACAAGGGGTATCAGACGGGTGGAATCCTAGTGAGTTATTAGACGAGGGGTATCAGACGGGGAAAATCCTAGTGGGTTATTAGACGAGGGGTATCAGACGGGCGAAATCCTAGTGGGTTATTAGACGAGGGGTATCAGACTGGAAAAATCCTAGTGGGTTATTAGACGAGGGAATCAGACGGGTGGAGTCCTAGTTAGTTATTAGACGAGGGGTATCAGACGGGAAAAATCCTAGTGGGTTATTAGACGAGGGGTATAAGACGGGTGGAATCCTAGTGGGTTATTAAACGAGGGAATCAGACGGGTGGAGTCCTAGTGAGTTATTAGACGAGGGGTATCAGACGGGTGGAGTCGTAGTGGGTTATTAGACGAGGGGTATCAGACGGGTGGAATCCTAGTGGGTTATTAGACGAGGGGTATAAGACGGGTGGAATCCTAGTGGGTTATTAGACGAGGGAATCAGACGGGTGGAGTCCTATTGAGTTATTAGACGAGGGGTATCAGACAGGAGAAATCCTAGTGGGTTATTAGACGAGGCGTATCAGACGGGTGGAGTCCTAGTAGAATTATAATCATCAAAAGGCTTTGATAAGATGCCACATCATTGATTCCTTTCTGCTAGGATGAATCCAGGCAAAACATCTTTCATTGCGATTGTTTATTCTGGGGTAAAGTATGAATGGGTTTTCTTTGAAACTCCTATGATTCATGCTCAACAAAGACGACGACGACGACAATGATTTTTGATTGATTGATTGGTTTATTGATTGATTGGTTTATTGATGGATTGGTTTATTGATGGATTGATGGATTGTACATTACCGGAGTCCGTCTTTCTCCCTCATCGCCAATGTACTGTAGTTACAGTGAGCACCGGAACCGTTCCAGTTTCCGGTGATAGGTTTAGGGTCAAGGGTAACGATGACACCGAAGTCTTCGGCGACACGGTCCATGATATAACGTGCGATCCACAGGTGATCCCCCATCTCAATTCCTTCGCATGGTCCCACCTGGTACTCCCACTGAAAATCAGGACAATAACTTAAACCAATGTTACACAATAGTCAGCGAAGCGTCATAGCCGAAGTGACTTTGAAATGACACACAACTGTTGCATACAGCATGTCTTCACGTCATCAGATACTGTACTATGTTAAGGAACCTGGTGAAACTGGGACCAGATCAGACAAAGGAGAACTGACAACTCTTCTCATTCTTAGGAAGAAAGTATTATGGGCTGAAGTGATATGACCGAATGGCTATCCTGATATATCTGACAATCTACAGAGATTCTATAGTAAGAGAGTATATGACGTTAGATACCAACCTGCCCGGGCATCACCTCGGCGTTGCAGCCAGCGATTTTGATTCCGGCGTACAGACATGCGCGGTAATGAGCCTCAACAATATCCCTCCCGTATACTTTGTTGGCTCCAACTCCGCAATAGTAAGGACCTGACAATACATAATTCAATAAACAAGAGATCCCAGAGGGATCTTGGCGCCCACCATTGAATGATCTTTATAGGTTCCATGTTAGATTGATCTTCTCTCTATTTTCTTCTTCCTTTTACTAATCTGTGTAAATTGAGAAACATCCCTCCAGTACTTTTCAAACAAGGGGAACTCATATATGAAATTTGAAATTTAGCGATAATGGCTGTCTGTCGACCATATTGTTTTCAGATTGGTCCCAAAATGCAATAGGACGGACCAAGCGGAACCTACATATAAAATTTGCGAAAGATCCCTTCAGTACCTTCTGTAAACTTCAATTGTAAAATTCCATGATGGCTGTCTGTCGACCATATTGTTTTCAGATTGGTCCCAAAATGCAATAGGACGGACCAAGCGGAACCTACATATAAAATTTGCGAAAGATCCCTTCAGTACCTTCTGTAAACTTCAATTGTAAAATTCCATGATGGCTGTCTGTCAGCCATATTGTTTTCAGATTGGTTCAAAAATGCAATATGCATAACTACAGACCAAGGGGTACCTACATATGAAATTTCAGAAAGATCCCATCAGTACTTTCTGAGAAATAGCAATAACAAACTTCAAATGTCAAAATCCAGCATGGCTGCCTGTCGGCCATGTTGTTTTCCAGAAGATCCCATCAGTACTTTCTCAGAAATAGCGACAACAGGAATTGTTTACGGACGGACGAACGGACCACGGATCACGGACGCAAGGTGAGTTGAATAGCCCACCATCATCAGATGGTGGGCTAATAAAATGTACTTAATTTATAACATTGGTTGATGTTTTTGCCCATTGCATCTCATTTGAGGTAAGGCGTTATGTACATATATAAACGGACAAAGACATTTGAATGTTGGCATCATTGAATACATTTAACTTCACTATATATTCTGAAATAATAACAATTTAATTAATCAATTTACGTTTTTCTCTTTATCTACGGGCGATCATAGGAAACTTCATATTACGAAGTTGTCAATGAATCGTCAAGGAACCATCACTCGCCGGCGTAGCTTTTCTGCAATCTGTTTGAAAACTGTTAACATGTTGATCTAAAAGACAAAGTCAGGAAGACAAAGGGTTTATAGAAGGAAGAAGAGTTTAAAGGGAATATGATGAAGATACAGCGTCTCAAAAACTTAATACGTGTCAGTAGACAGCACCAGTATGGCAGTCACGTGACATAGACTATAGACAGATCGCGTGGGAAACTTGAGGCAAGCATGCTAATATTTTGGACCGTTTTCATACCACTATAATTCATAAGAGTTTAAACGCGGAAGAGTAACGACATATCTGTATGCGTCGATCTTGCCATACAAGATAATGATCTATGGCTGTATTTACAAGTTACAGTTTATCAACCCTGTCCTTGTAACTAAACTATTGAATGATATATAGTTATAGACGTCACGTGAGGTCCCCTATATGATATTTCAGGAAGTCTATTTCGAAATGCATCAGTTTAAATACCACCAAAGACCTTATTCAAACATGCCTAATTGAAACAGACGTCCAGGTGTTATGTTTTTATTTACAAATCTATATTGAATGGTGACTTTATTGGCGTTTCGGTAATACAATTGCAACAAAAGGATGTGTAACGGATAGTAATCGTACCTAGTTTTTATATACTACTGCCTCTTATTACAAATTAAAAATAAACATTTTGACATCATCGTGGGGTAGCCACGTGGGCTTTTACTTATAAGGAAATCTTTATTTTGGATTTTGTCTCAATAACCGACCTTCATGCCTCTGTCAAAATCTTCATCGGAGATTGGTACTCAATGGAAACTATTTATAGAAGGATACCAATCTGAAAACAGGGTCTGTCAAGGAAGCTTGTTATAGAAGGATGCAAATGTGAAAATAGAACCGTGTCAAGGAAGCTAGTTATAGAGGTTTTACCAATCTGAAACCATAGGGTGTCAAGGAAACTATTTATAGAAGGATACCAATCTGAAAATAGAGTCTGTCAAGGAAGCTTGTTATAGAAGGATGCAAATCTGAAAATAGAACCTTGTCAAGGAAGCTAGTTATAGAAGTTTTACCAATCTGAAACTAGAACTGTCGCCAGGATGGCTGACTAATACCCCCGCAATCTGCACGAGTCAATGATGAATTGGAACTGTTAATTAGAGACAAAGATAACCCAGTAATATAGTGACCAGTTGCCATAGCAACCATAATTTTGAAAAAAAGAAAGTGGCATGCACATCTACACATGGTCCTCTATATTTGTGTGAAGTTTCATTGAAATTGGCCCTTCGTTTTAAGAGGAGTTGTCCGGACTAACTTAAAGTTATGGTTCTTATCAGAAAACCTGTTTATAGTGACCAGTTGCCCTAGCAACCATAATTTTGAAAGAAAAGAAAGTGGCATGCACATCTACACATGGTCCTCTATATTTGTGTGAAGTTTCATTGAAATCGGCCCTTCGGTTTAGGAGGAGTTGTCCGGACAAACTTATGATGGTTCTTATCGGAAAACCTGTTTTTAGTGACCAGTTGCCCTAGCAACCATAATTTTGAGAAAAATAAAGTGGCATGCACATCTACACATGGTCCTCTATATTGGTGTGAAGTGTCATTGAAATCGGCCCTTCGGTTTAGGAGGAGTTGTCCGGACAACCTTAAAGTAATGGTTCTTATCGGAAAACCTGTTTATAGTGACCAGTTGCCATAGCAACCATAATTTTGAAAGAAAAGAAAGTGGCATGCACATCTACACATGGTCCTCTATATTGGTGTGAAGTGTCATTGAAATCGGCCCTTCGGTTTAGGAGGAGTTGTCCGGACAACCTTAAAGTTATGGTTCTTATCAGAAAACCTGTTTATAGTGACCGGTTGCCATAGCAACCATAGTTTAGATAAAAATAAAGTGGCATGCACATCTACACATGATCATTAATATTTGTGTGAAGTTTCATCGGAATTGGCCCATCGGTTTAGGAGGAGTTGTCCGGACAAAATGCGTCTACTGACAGACGGACGGACGGGCGGACAACCTGATTCCAGTATACCCCCCTAACTTCGTTGCGGGGGTATAAATATGGGGTGTCAAAGAAACTATTTATAGAAGGATACCAATCTGAAAATAGAGCCTGGCAAGGAAACTGTCTATAGGATACCAATGTGGAGATAGAGTATGTCCAAGGCAATTACTTATAGAAGAATACCAATCTGTGATAAAGACATGCATTAGAGCGCGATCATCGAGAGAGATACACAAGGGTGGATGGCTGCAGGAAGATTAAGATCTTTTTGAAAAAAATGCATTAAATTACAATACTCTTTGCACGCACATTAGCAAACGTTTTACTGAATTAAGTAAAGGCCATATTGGCACGAGTACATAGAAATTGCTCCAATATGCGACGGGTTTCTCACATAAAACTCCATTTGATATGCTCTATAATGTTGATTATATCTATAACTAATTTACAAGAGAGCTAAATATCCACAATGTATATGCAAGTAAGAAAAGTGCCACGCCTTAGACTAGTGTGTGTTGTGTAGCTTTTGAAAACTCGATGCCTATGTCCAGTTTAACAGTACGTGCATAATGGTGTGACGTTTACTCATTTGTGAATGAAACAGTTTCTTATGTTTATATTTACTTGATAAATTGATTCGGCAATCAACATGCTATCCTCTCGTGTATAAACGATCCCGGTCACGGCATCAATTTCATGTAGTTTCAATGGATAATTCAAAGATGTGATATTCTGTTCTAAAAGTATTTTTGTGGACAGTGGATGCTCGCTACAGCTCTCTCGATTTTGGGATTGGTGTATAATTCCCCCCAGAGACTTGGTGTGTTATGCTGAGTAGATCATTCTTAGTGGTTGTTTGTTTACAAAAACATTCTACCATAGTAAACAGGATTCGAGGAAACATTACCTCTACTCAGATCTGCACGGTTATCATGAATAACACACAAAGTACTGGATAAAAAAAACTGGACATAGGTATCGAGATACACCAAAGTAACAAAACAAAGAACATCTATGTGATAGCGTTGAGATTCGAATCAAGGATTTCCGTATCTCAGATGGACGCCCTAATTATTGAAATTTCAGAAGAATGAAGAATCTAGTCGGTGAGGCATCGGGTACATGTAAATTAAGTACTTATACCAGTTCCCATCACCAATACATTCGGCAAAATACACTTGTGAACACGAGTTTCGCATTGCTTCATGCCTATCAAAAACTTTTGTAATATAAATACACTTGTGAACGAGAGTAAGTGATCTTGATTCTAGGATGACTCGGTGTGTAACATACTAGAAAAGCTTCTGATGCTTAATTTGCGATATGAACCTTTCTTCCAGTAAATATTTGTGATGTAGCTGAGGTAGCTGGTGGTGCAATATTAACCTTTCTTCCTGTATGTATTAGTGTTGTAAATAATTGACACAGGATAACGATTGATGAAGGAAGTTGATATATATAAAAGTCAAACTATGGCACTTTGTAAATGCTGTATGATAGAACATCCTATCGACTAGAAAATGAATACCTGATCTATGCACGTAGTGGTTGTTATAAAACACAGCATTCTCTATGGGCATGGTAGCTGTAATAAAACACAGCCTATTGACATGTGAATGAAGGTCTAACCTATGGACATGTTAGCTGTGATAAAACACAACCCATTGACTTGATAATGAAGGTCTAACCTATGGACATGTTAGCTGTGATAAAACACAGCCTATTTTCTTGATAAGGAAGGTTAAACTATGGACTCGATAGCTGTGATAAAACACAGCCCATTGACTTGATAATGAAGGTCTAACCTATGGACATGTTAGCTGTGATAAAACACAGCCCATTGACATGTGAATGAAGGTCTAACCTATGGACATGTTAGCTGTGATAAAACACAACCCATTGATCTGAGAATGAAAGCATACTCTATGTATAAGATAGCCGTGATGATAAAACACGGCCTATTGGCCTGGGAATGATAACAAATGACGTTTAAAGCAGAAACCTATCACAGCTAACATTTCTATAGCATAGTTTATAAACGATTATGGATTTAGTCATTGTACACTACAGGTTTTATATCAAGGACGTTATTCATATGATATAATTTACAGATGAAGAGCAATACCAGGCCGAACATTCAATACATTTTTAATGAACATAAATGTTTCGATCTCAAAACATTATTCTATTTAAGGACTGTTTGAGGAGTAGATTGGACAGATCGGCTAACTAAATACAGCCATAGTCAGTATGGTGAGAAAGTGAGGTATCAAATTGTTCAATTCAGCATTTTTATTGTGTTTGGTAGACTGCTTGAAACAAGCATGCTAGGTAAACTCGGAATTCGACTTTGATTTGTGTATTACATAGGTACATTTATTGTATGTCTCGGTTACACCCTTTATTTGGTAGAACACATTGGTTGTAAGATTCAGTCAGCCGTGACGAACACGTGACGAAGCAGTGATAAAGGTGTGTGAGATGCGTGGATGTCTATAGCAGGATGGATTTCCATCAGGAAACTTCGAAAATATATTAAAATCAATCAGAATCAATTAAAATCTTACGCAAAACCAGCTGGTTTCATTATTGAAACAATATTTCATCATGATGTTATAATATAATTAGGAGAGCAGGTGAGGCGGGGATGGGGCAAATTAACATGCAAATAAGCCTCCGGTACACCTTGAACAGTTTTTATGGTAATTAAGGTCTGTCTAAGTATAAACACACTATTATAGGTCATGATCAGTGGCCCCGCTCGTATATGAAAGAGATCACGGCAAGACTCGTGCTCTTCGTTAGTACACGAGAACTTTAGTAAAGTTATGCCCGACCTTCTTTCATAACACTAAGGTGTCGCGATCAGACCTCGTGAATAGGCTAGTAAGGTATCTCGACACACCAATATACAACGTATATGATAGGTCGTCGCCATTATGTGTGACTATGGGACTGTATTATATAAGGACAGATTGCTTTTTGACACATTTTTATCATCATTTGACCGATTCAATTTAACCATCTGTTTTCATTGTTTTAATATATCTGCACTATTATTACCACCCATTTGTATACAAACATAGAGGCTTTGACCAGGAGATTTTAACACCAACCAGTTTGAAATGCTATACACCCAACCATTCTAAAATCCCATTGGATACTACATAATTGTTTTAAACCAAGATATCAAAGATTAACAACGAGAGGACGGCGATGTATCTGGTCGATTGATGGTTGTGAGCTCTGGATCTGTTAACGAGTTGCACTCGCCATAAGTGAGGTTAGATGTGTGGCGGCCAACTTCAGTGGAACATCATGCACAGTTCATAACGTGCACGTTTACAACAAACTCCACAACATACTTAACAAATGATTCATTCGAAAGATCTAAAACAAATATTGCTTGGTGAGAGTTTGGCCTTCAGTTTTACAGCACGTCATTTGCTTGCATAGAATTATTTTTCTAACAGCGTTTTAAACTCACATTCAACAATTCAATCACCCAACACAAAGAGAAATGTTGAAGAGAACAACATCCACTTTGGGTTTAAAATATCCTGTAATTTCCTTCACAGCTGCAGCGTATAACATGAAGGGTATATAATGGTAACTTAATCCCGATATCCACTACATTAGTTCTAATGTTCGCTTTAGACACATGCATAACTTTACGTTTTAGACACATGATTAACTTTACGTTTTAGACACATTAATAACTTTATTTACGTTTTAGACACATGGTTACCCTTACGTTTTAGATACATGCTTAACTTAAAGTTTTAGACACATGATCAACTTCACGTTTTAGACACATGATTAACTTTACGTTTTAGACACATGATTATAACCTTACGTTCTAGACACATGATTAACCTTACGTTTTAAACACATGCATAACTTTACGTTCTAGACACATGGTTAGCTTTACATTTTAGACACATGATTAACTTCACGTTTCAGACACTTGATTAACTTTACGTTTTAGACATATGATTAACTTTACGTTTTAGACACATGATTAACTTTACGTTTTAGACACATGATTAACTTTACGTGTTAGACATATGATTAACTTTACGTTCTAGACACATGCTTAACTTTACGTTTTAGACACTTGATTAACCTTACGTTTTAGACACATGATTAACTTTACGTTTTAGACACATGGTTACCCTTACGTTTTAGACACATGATTAACTTTACGTTTTAGACACATGATTAACTTTACGTTTTAGACACATTATTAACTTTACGTTTTAGACACATGCTTAACTTTACGTTTTAGACACTTGATTAACTTTACGTTTTAGACACATGATTAACCTTACGTTTTAGACACATGATTAACCTTACGTTTTAGACACATGATTAACTTTACGTTTTAGACACACGATTAACTTTACGTTTTAGACATATGATTAACTTTACGTTTTAGACACATGATTAACTTTACGTTTTAGACATGTGATTAACTTTACGTTTTAGACATATAATTAACTTAACGTTTTAGACACTTGATTAACCTTACGTTTTAAACACATGATTAACTTTACGTTTATAAGCACTGATTTAGCATTCTTCTAAGAGAGAATTCTTTCATGTGTTACGAGTCCGATGAGTGAGCAATCAGGGATTTCAGCCTTGAAAATCTTAACAAGGATGTATTTGATTTTATGTAATGAAGTAAACGATAGTTATATCTTTCCTAGGAGTAAGATGTCCAAACGTGGATTACCCTTGAAAATATCTATCTTTAAAATTGTATGCTTGATTTTTTTTGATTTTTTTTATGATTTTTTTTCTTGAATGTTCACGAATACCAATTCTGTCGCCATTTTGTTTGTAAGTTTTACTAAGACTAAGGACCAACGCCAGGACAATAAACAGTCTTTGAGTATACACATACTTACGGAAGAGCATTAGGGCCATGAAGCAAAAAAATTAAATTCATTTTTCATGTTAATAACTCGAAATTTCAAGATAATAACTCGAAATTTCGACTTACTAACTTGAAATTTCGAGATAATAACTCGAAATTTCGATTTATTAACTCGAAATTTCGAGATAATAACAAATCGAAATTTCGAGATAATAACTCGAAATTTCGAGATAATAACTCGAAATTTCGACTAAATAACTCGAAATTTCGACTTAATAACTCGAAATTTAAAGATTATAACTCGAAATTTAGGCTTAATAACTCGAAATTTTGAGATAATGACTCGAAATTTTGAATTAATAACTCGAAATTTCGACTTACTAACTCGAAATTTCGAGATAATAACTCGAAATTTCGACTTAATAGCTCGAAATTTCGAGCACTAGATTTAGTGAAAAAGCATGTTTCTCTTGGTTGATTTCCCATTCTTGTGTATATATATGTATGTGGGAGGCCACTTAAAAGGGGCCAAGAACTAAGAAGGCTTATAGTAAATTGAGAGTGGAGGTAATAATGACTATAAGGAGGGGCCTTTCATCTATGTTTTCAGTCTTAGACAAATCACGGAATTACAGGTACAGATGCTATCGAAGACTTTGATTAAATGAATTTAACAATTCTGCTTAAAACTTCATAAAAGTTGAAAGATGGTCACATATGTACCTGTATATACACGTCATAATGTGGTAACCTAGACGTTGAATAAATGAATCGCCTGAAGATGGCCGTTAGGCCTGAAAACGTTAACAAAACACAACAGTTGTCATGTAGAATTTATATTTTTCAACTATATATACATATACATACAGTGCATTCTTCTTAATACCATGTCCTATTTGTCAGACAAAAACATGATATTTACAGTAGTGTGACATTAAGAGAAACATGTTTCTTCACTAAATCTAATGCATTACCAATCTCCATAACTAAAATTATTATCTCGAAATTTCGAGTTATTAAGTCGAAATTTCGAGTTATTATCTTGAAATTTCGACTTAATAACTAGACACAATCTGATAAGACGAAAAAGCTATTCGATGTAATAACAAACAAGAATACCGACATAATAGCCAAACCATAGTTGACACTCAAATCATTTGAACGAGGGCAAAATATAAACAAAAATATAGGTTTACATGAAGACCATGTGTCCCTGAGGTGTATATAACATCAAGTAGCAAACACATCCGACTTCAAATCGGATAAGGAAATAGAATATTTCCCAATGTGATCCTGATGTCGAACACTTCCCATGGACTTTATCAACCTGAATCTCCCGACATCAGTGTTGTTAATACCTCGGTCAGTAGTCGACATATGTCAGAGAAAGTTCAAGTTTGGATCAAATGTATCTAACTCTCAATTTTTATTGTATGATGCTTTTTCTGTACAATCGTTAAAAGAGGCAAGGCTGACCATTTTAAGTTAGCGTTCTCCCTGAAATACTCTGATCCAGAAGTAATACTACTCATGATAGACTTATCTGGCCCTGACTTCAGTTGTGAAATATCTTTTTATTGATTCATTAACATACTGATAAAGCGAGGGATGGTATTGTCACAAAAACAAGAGGGCCAAAGCCCGTAACGGTCATCTGACAATAGAATCATTTATGTATAGAAACCAAAATTTCAGCAAAATTTCCCTTTTTTGGCCCCGCCCCTCTGTCTTCGGGAGTAATACCAGCCTTATCTATATAAGATATGATTGCTCTCCCTCAATACTCTTCAGGTGTAGTGTTTTGAAAGTAATAGTTTCACGCACGGCGGACGGCAACGGACGGAGCATGATTGCTCAAAGATAATCCTGATCAGAGATTAATACATACCCTCTTCCATATGGGACCTTACATTCACCCCTCGACCCCAATATTGGCCTTCGGAAAATGACTTTTTATTTAATAATGTATACTTAGTAATAATTAACGAAAAAAAACAGTCAAACCTTTCAAATCTCTGCTTTAGCTTTTTTTTTTTTTCAAAAATCATAAAGGCTCAAGATAATTTTATGACTGTCTCATTACGCCATCTATGACAACAGTGGTTAGGATGCAGATCAATGGAGGAACATCTATTGAATTCCCTTTACAGTCACAAACAGTTCAAAGTTACATTGGTTTCAGACAAGAATTATACACCATATATAAGTTACACAAATGTTCTGTTTAAAGTAAATATGTCTTCAGGTCCGATGAGTACCGTTTGTAATAGTGAGCCAGGAACAACAATTCATTGCTAATGGGAATGTAGAGAAGTTAAGATATTACTACAGGAATTCAAAAGTCTATTAGCTATCTTATTAATTGCTTTTTCAACAAGTCAGGAGTCTTTTCTATTTGAAATCACATCACCCTAGGTCAGCCCGGTGGATAATGAATTGATAATTCTTGTCAAACACTATATCTATATAGCCAGACGTTTTAATAAATCTTTAAATCTTGATACGCTTGTTAACGCTATCAAAGAATATTTCCTTGTTTAAGATATCTAAATTATGGAAATATTCAGCATAAAGCGAATGTTTTAAATCAATTGGAGGAAATGGAAGCATTACAGGAGATGTAAAGGTGTTTTTTTCATTTTGTTCCTTCTAATTATAGTTTCTTTACCAAAATACCCCAAACCCGACAGTGCCGAACCTATGTAATAGTTTTCCATCCTTATAAAATCTTAAACTGCTAGATAATTATAAAGGTTCTCTCTTCTAAGTATACAATTAAGTGCAATCTTGCAATATTGTTTGTTTACAGTTTAGTTGTCATTCGTATCATCGTGAATTAATTGATTTTGCACCTATATACATAGGGTGTCTCTCCGAAGTCCGGGTGGTCGGACAAATACTTACCCTGAGGTCCAGGGAAGCCATTTTTCGGCCAGCCGTAGGGATGTCCATCATGGTCCAGTAAAATATACTCTTGTTCTATACTAAACCATGGTTTGTCCGACTTGGTCTTCTCCATTGCATCGTAACACGTGTGGCGATCGTTTCTCTCTGTAAAATCGACATCAAGTGGTGTAAGTTTACTATCCTAAATGTGAAAGATTAGTATACCGAAATATATAAATATCGGTGTTAGTTATACGTAATATCTGTAAGTTCATTATACTCAAAATAAATATATAATATATTGGTGTCAGTTAATTATGCCTAATACTTGTAAGTTTATTATACTCAAAACAAGTATATATTTGTAGCGGGACTGAACAAGGTCGATCATCGGTGACCAGGTAGCTCAATTGGTAGAGCATTCGGCTAGTGTTCGGAGGTCCCGGGTTCGAACCCCGGTCTGGCCGCTACATTTTCTCCTCTCCTGTTACAAAATTGGCGCCCAACTAAAATACCCACGGTGGTGGTACAAGGTCTCGTGTGTCTTCGAGGGCGAAGACTTGGAAAAAAAGGAGGGAGATGTGTAGCGGGACTGCACTGGGTCGATCATCGGTGACCAGGTACCTCAATTGGTAGAGCATCCGGCTAGTGTTCGGAGGTCACGGGTTCGAACCCCGGTTTGACAGCTACATTTTCTCCTCTCCTGTTACATATTATATAGAAGTCAGTTGATTATGCCTAATACCTGTTAGTTTAATACATATGTTATATATTGGTACAAAACTAGGTCACGACAATACCCTCCATACAAATCTAGGTCACGACGACATCCTTCATGCAAATCTAGGTCACGACGACACACTTCATAAAATTCTAGGTCACGACGACACCCTCCATACAACTCCAGTTCACGACGACAAACTCCATACAAATCTAAGCTAAATCCGGGTTAAGTCACAATTTAAAATGAGAGTTAGGGTGGTGACAACGAACCAACTAGGTATATCAACAACCACTAGGTATATCAACTACCACTAGGTATATCAACTACCACTAGGTACATCAACTACCACTAGGTATATCAACAACCACTAGGTATATCAACTACCACTAGGATCAACCACTAGGTATATAAACAAGCACCTAATACGTCTGACTTCATATCACATAAGGAATGAACATATTTTTGTAAGTTGATTCTACCTAACACGTGTAAGTTTATTTATCACAGACATCAAGCGACATGCTATATTGTTCCTTCCGTTTAACTTCTATTACCCCGATAGAATGTCGCCCCTACTTCAAATATATTTATAGTTTGTTGTACATGTCTATATGATATAAATGACACTTTGAAGTCACATTCTTGTTGAAACATAGAAATATATTACTTTATTGTCATATTATTACCAAAGTCCAGCAGTTTATAATTCAGTAAAATAACTACTTTGGTCCATATTGTACATATACATTATTGTCTATATTTATACTACACGAGGGTTAGATAATATATTCCATTGTTGATATTCATAATGTTCGTAATCCTGAAAACGTTTGAATTTTCAGATTCTCTTTGTACTGTAGCTGCCTATTGAAGACGAACCATAGCTGCATACTTATAAGTTTGTTTGACATGACTATACCTACCAGCGGGCGTATTGTCGTAATGGTAAAAGTCACATAAACACAGCTTGTTCTGCCCCACTCCGGAAGGGATCAGAGAACACGGCTACAGGATTCAGATACATGTCCGCGACACACCCCACACCCTGACCAGTGTTGGACCCGTCAAAGTACCACACCGGACAATCTGTAACAGATGACAAGAGGAAAATTCTACATCAAACCATATACAACGAATAAGGGTGATGGCGATGATGTAGAGGATAAACAATAGAGAAGTCATCAAGTTTAATAAGGGTGATGGAGATGATGTAGAGGATAAACAATAGAGAAGTCATCAAGTTTAATAAGGGTGATGGAGATGATGTAGAGGATAAACAATAGAGAAGTCATCAAGTTTAATAAGGGTGATGGCGATGATGTAGAGGATAAACAATAGAGAAGTCATCAAGTTTAATAAGGGTGATGGAGATGATGTAGAGGATAAACAATAGAGAAGTCATCAAGTTTAATAAGGGTGATGGAGATGATGTAGAGGATAAACAATAGAGAAGTCATCAAGTTTAATAAGGGTGATGGCGATGATGTAGAGGATAAACAATAGAGAAGTCGTCAAGTTTAATAAGGGTGATGGAGATGATGTAGAGGATAAACAATAGAGAAGTCATCAAGTTTAATAAGGGTGATGGAGATGATGTAGAGGATAAACAATAGAGAAGTCATCAAGTTTAATAAGGGTGATGGCGATGATGTAGAGGATAAACAATAGAGAAGTCATCAAGTTTAATAAGGGTGATGGAGATGATGTAGAGGATAAACAATAGAGAAGTCATCAAGTTTAATAAGGGTGATGGCGATGATGTAGAGGATAAACAATAGAGAAGTCATCAAGTTTAATAAGGGTGATGGAGATGATGTAGAGGATAAACAATAGAGAAGTCATCAAGTTTAATAAGGGTGATGGAGATGATGTAGAGGATAAACAATAGAGAAGTCATCAAGTTTAATAAGGGTGATGGAGATGATGTAGAGGATAAACAATAGAGAAGTCATCAAGTTTAATAAGGGTGATGGAGATGATGTAGAGGATAAACAATAGAGAAGTCATCAAGTTTAATAAGGGTGATGGAGATGATGTAGAGGATAAACAATAGAGAAGTCATCAAGTTTAATAAGGGTGATGGAGATGATGTAGAGGATAAACATAGCGTTTTAATGTGTTTAAAGCGTAAACACCTTCACTTTATAACCAATATCATTCAAACTGTGTCAGTGTATTTAATACACAATCGATTACCTAGAAAAATCATCATTTCTTGTTCTGCATTGTCATGCAGCTACATGGTACAATTGGATATATGTATATTAAATGTCTGATGTTCTCATCAATGGAAACTGTGAACTACATGCTAACAAACGAATGGCATGCAGACGGTGGATAGAGGTTTTGCCTGATGCCTTGTCTTTTTGTCTTTTGTCGAGATTCCGTGTATTTTATATCGTATAACTGGTTTATTTAGATAGTTACAGTTTACTACACGACTCCGTGTATTTTAAATCGTATAACTGGTTTATTTAGATCGTTACAGTTTACTGATCGACTCCGTGTATTTTATATCGTATAACTGGTTTATTTACAGTAGATAGTAACAGTTTACTGCACGACTCGGTGTATTTTATATCGTATAACTGGTTTATTTAGATAGTCCGAGGTTTACTGCACGACTCCGTGTATTTTATATCGTATAACTGGTTTATTTAGATAGTCCGAGGTTTACTGCACGACTCCGTGTATTTTATATCGTATAACTGGTTTATTTAGATAGTAACAGTTTACTACACGATTCCGTGTATTTTATATCGTATAACTGGTTTATTTAGATCGTTACAGTTTACTGCACGACTCGGTGTATTTTATATCGTATAACTGGTTTATTTAGATAGTTACAGTTAACTACACGATTCCGTGTATTTTATATCGTATAACTGGTTTATTTAGATCGTTACAGTTTACTGCACGACTCGGTGTATTTTATATCGTATAACTGGTTTATTTAGATAGTTACAGTTTACTGCACGACTCGGTGTATTTTATATCGTATAACTGGTTTATTTAGATAGTTACAGTTAACTACACGATTCCGTGTATTTTATATCGTATAACTGGTTTATTTAGATAGTCCGAGGTTTACTGATCGACTCGGTGTATTTTATATCGTATAACTGGTTTATTAAGATAGTTAAAGTTTACTGCACGACTCGGTGTATTTTATATCGTATAACTGGTTTATTTAGATAGTTACAGTTTACTACACGATTCCGTGTATTTTATACCGTATAACTGGTTTATTTAGATCGTTACAGTTTACTGCACGACTCCGTGTATTTTATATCGTATTACTGGTTTATTTAGATAGTTACAGTTTACTACACGACTCGGTGTATTTTATATCGTATAACTGGTTTATTTAGATAGTTACAGTTTACTACACGATTCCGTGTATTTTATATCGTATAACTGGTTTATTTAGATAGTTACAGTTTACTACACGATTCCGTGTATTTTATACCGTATAACTGGTTTATTTAGATCGTTACAGTTTACTGCACTACTCGGTGTATTTTATATCGTATTACTGGTTTATTTAGATAGTTACAGTTTACTACACGACTCGGTGTATTTTATATCGTATAACTGGTTTATTTAGATAGTTACAGTTAACTGTACGACTCGGTGTATTTTATATCGTATAACTGGTTTATTTAGATAGTTACAGTTTACTGCACGACTCGGTGTATTTTATACCGTATAACTGGTGTATTTAGATAGTAACAGATATACTGCTCGACTCCGTGTATTTTATATCGTATAACTGGTTTATTTAGATAGTTACAGTTTACTGCACGACTCGGTGTATTTTATACCGTATAACTGGTTTATTTAGATAGTCCGAGGTTTACTGCACGATTCCGTGTATTTTATATCGTATAACTGGTTTATTTAGATAGTTACAGTTTACTACACGACTCCGTGTATTTTATATCGTATAACTGGTTTATTTAGATAGTTACAGTTTACTACACGATTCCGTGTATTTTATATCGTATAACTGGTTTATTTAGATAGTTACAGTTTACTACACGACTCCGTGCATTTTATATCGTATAACTGGTTTATTTAGATAGTAACAGATATACTGCTCGACTCCGTGTATTTTATACCGTATAACTGGTTTATTTAGATAGTTACAGTTTACTGCACGACTCGGTGTATTTTATATCGTATAACTGGTTTATTTAGATAGTTACAGTTTACTACACGACTCCGTGTATTTTATATCGTATAACTGTTTTATTTAGATCGTTACAGTTTACTGTACGATTCCGTGTATTTTATATCGTATAACTGGTTTATTTAGATCGTTACAGTTTACTACACGATTCCGTGTATTTTATATCGTATAACTGGTTTATTTAGATAGTTACAGTTTACTGCACGACTCGGTGTATTTTATATCGTATAGCTGGTTTATTTAGATAGTTACAGTTTACTACACGACTCGGTGTATTTTATACCGTATAACTGGTTTATTTAGATAGTTACAGTTTACTACACGACTCCGTGTATTTTATATCATATAACTGGTTTATTTACAGTAGATAGTTACAGTTTACTGCACGACTCGGTATATTTTATATCGTATAACTGGTTTATTTAGATAGTTACAGTTTACTGATCGACTCCGTGTATTTTATATCGTATAACTGTTTTATTTAGATCGTTACAGTTTACTGTACGATTCCGTGTATTTTATATCGTATAACTGGTTTATTTAGATCGTTACAGTTTACTACACGATTCCGTGTATTTTATATCGTATAACTGGTTTATTTAGATAGTTACAGTTTACTGTACGATTCCGTGTATTTTATATCGTATAACTGGTTTATTTAGATAGTTACAGTTTACTGATCGACTCCGTGTATTTTATATCGTATAACTGGTTTATTTAGATCGTTACAGTTTACTGTACGACTCGGTGTATTTTATACCGTATAACTGGTTTATTTAGATAGTTACAGTTTACTACACGATTCCGTGTATTTCATATCGTATAACTGGTTTATTTAGATAGTTACAGTTTACTACACGACTCCGTGTATTTTATATCGTATAACTGGTTTATTTAGATAGTAACAGATATACTGCTCGACTCCGTGTATTTTATACCGTATAACTGGTTTATTTAGATAGTTACAGTTTACTGCACGACTCGGTGTATTTTATATCGTATAACTGGTTTATTTAGATAGTTACAGTTTACTACACGACTCCGTGTATTTTATATCGTATAACTGTTTTATTTAGATCGTTACAGTTTACTGTACGATTCCGTGTATTTTATATCGTATAACTGGTTTATTTAGATCGTTACAGTTTACTACACGATTCCGTGTATTTTATATCGTATAACTGGTTTATTTAGATAGTTACAGTTTACTGCACGACTCGGTGTATTTTATACCGTATAACTGGTGTATTTAGATAGTAACAGATATACTGCTCGACTCCGTGTATTTTATATCGTATAACTGGTTTATTTAGATAGTTACAGTTTACTGCACGACTCGGTGTATTTTATACCGTATAACTGGTTTATTTAGATAGTCCGAGGTTTACTGCACGATTCCGTGTATTTTATATCGTATAACTGGTTTATTTAGATAGTTACAGTTTACTACACGACTCGGTGTATTTTATATCGTATAACTGGTTTATTTAGATAGTTACAGTTTACTACACGATTCCGTGTATTTCATATCGTATAACTGGTTTATTTAGATAGTTACAGTTTACTACACGACTCCGTGTATTTTATATCGTATAACTGGTTTATTTAGATAGTAACAGATATACTGCTCGACTCCGTGTATTTTATACCGTATAACTGGTTTATTTAGATAGTTACAGTTTACTGCACGACTCGGTGTATTTTATATCGTATAACTGGTTTATTTAGATAGTTACAGTTTACTGATCGACTCCGTGTATTTTATATCGTATAACTGTTTTATTTAGATCGTTACAGTTTACTGTACGATTCCGTGTATTTTATATCGTATAACTGGTTTATTTAGATCGTTACAGTTTACTACACGATTCCGTGTATTTTATATCGTATAACTGGTTTATTTAGATAGTTACAGTTTACTACACGATTCCGTGTATTTTATATCGTATAACTGGTTTATTTAGATAGTTACAGTTTACTGATCGACTCCGTGTATTTTATATCGTATAACTGGTTTATTTAGATCGTTACAGTTTACTGTACGACTCGGTGTATTTTATACCGTATAACTGGTTTATTTAGATCGTTACAGTTTACTGCACGACTCGGTGTATTTTATACCGTATAACTGGTTTATTTAGATAGTTACAGTTTACTGTACGACTCCGTGTATTTTATATCGTATAACTGGTTTATTTAGATAGTCCGAGGTTTACTGCACGACTCCGTGTATTTTATATCGTATAACTGTTTTATTTAGATCGTTACAGTTTACTGCACGACTCGGTGTATTTTATACCGTATAACTGGTTTATTTAGATCGTTACAGTTTACTGCACGACTCCGTGTATTTTATACCGTATAACTGGTGTATTTAGATCGTTACAGTTTACTGTACCATTCCTTGTATTTTATATCGTATAACTGGTTTATTTAGATCGTTACAGTTTACTACACGATTCCGTGTATTTTATATCGTATAACTGGTTTATTTAGATAGTTACAGTTTACTGTACGATTCCGTGAATTTTATATCGTATAACTGGTTTATTTAGATAGTTACAGTTAACTGTACGACTCGGTGTATTTTATATCGTATAACTGGTTTATTTAGATAGTTACAGTTTACTACACGACTCCGTGTATTTTATATCGTATAACTGGTTTATTTAGATAGTTACAGTTTACTACACGATTCCGTGTATTTTAAATCGTATAACTGGTTTATTTAGATAGTTACAGTTTACTGATCGACTCCGTGTATTTTATATCGTATAACTGGTTTATTTACAGTAGATAGTTACAGTTTACTGCACGACTCGGTGTATTTTATATCGTATAACTGGTTTATTTAGATAGTCCGAGGTTTACTGCACGACTCCGTGTATTTTATATCGTATAACTGGTTTATTTAGATAGTCCGAGGTTTACTGCACGACTCCGTGTATTTTATATCGTATAACTGGTTTATTTAGATAGTCCGAGGTTTACTGCACGACTCCGTGTATTTTATATCGTATAACTGGTTTATTTAGATAGTCCGAGGTTTACTGCACGACTCCGTGTATTTTATATCGTATAACTGGTTTATTTAGAGAGTTACAGTTTACTACACGATTCCGTGTATTTTATATCGAATAACTGGTTTATTTAGATAGTTACAGTTTACTGTACGACTCCGTGTATTTTATATCGTATAACTGGTTTATTTACAGTAGATAGTTACAGTTTACTGCACGACTCGGTGTATTTTATACCGTATAACTGGTTTATTTAGATAGTTACAGTTTACTGTACGACTCCATGTATTTTATACCGTATAGCTGGTTTATTTAGATAGTCCGAGGTTTACTGCACGACTCCGTGTATTTTATATCGTATAACTGTTTTATTTAGATCGTTACAGTTTACTGCACGACTCGGTGTATTTTATACCGTATAACTGGTTTATTTAGATCGTTACAGTTTACTGCACGACTCCGTGTATTTTATACCGTATAACTGGTGTATTTAGATCGTTACAGTTTACTGTACGATTCCGTGTATTTTATATCGTATAACTGTTTTATTTAGATAGTTACAGTTTACTACACGACTCCGTGTATTTTATATCGTATAACTGGTTTATTTAGATCGTTACAGTTTACTGTACGACTCGGTGTATTTTATATCGTATAACTGGTTTATTTAGATAGTTACAGTTTACTGTACGATTCCGTGAATTTTATATCATATAACTGGTTTATTTAGATCGTTACAGTTTACTACACGACTCGGTGTATTTTATATCGTATAACTGTTTTATTTAGATCGTTACAGTTTACTGCACGACTCCGTGTATTTTATACCGTATAACTGGTTCATTTAGATAGTAACAGATACTGCTCGACTCCGTGTATTTTATATCGTATAACTGGTTTATTTACAGTAGATAGTTACAGTTTACTACACGATTCCGTGTATTTGATATCATATAACTGTTTTATTTAGATCGTTACAGTTTACTACACGACTCCGTGTATTTTATATCGTATAACTGGTTTATTTAGATAGTTACAGTTTACTGCACGACTCGGTGTATTTGATATCGTATAACTGGTTTATTTAGATCGTTACAGTTTACTGCACGACTCCGTGTATTTTATATCGTATAACTGGTTTATTTACAGTAGATAGTTACAGTTTACTACACGATTCCGTGTATTTGATATCATATAACTGGTTTATTTAGATCGTTACAGTTTACTACACGACTCCGTGTATTTTATATCGTATAACTGGTTTATTTAGATCGTTACAGTTTACTGCACGACTCGGTGTATTTTATACCGTATAACTGGTTTATTTAGATCGTTACAGTTTACTGCACGACTCCGTGTATTTTATACCGTATAACTGTTTTATTTAGATCGTTACAGTTTACTACACGACTCCGTCTATTTTATATCGTATAACTGGTTTATTTAGATAGTTACAGTTTACTGCACGACTCGGTGTATTTTATATCGTATAACTGGTGTATTTAGATAGTTACAGTTTACTACACGATTCCGTGTATTTGATATCATATAACTGGTTTATTTAGATAGTTACAGTTTACTGCACGACTCGGTGTATTTTATATCGTATAACTGGTTTATTTAGATAGTTACAGTTTACTACACGATTCCGTGTATTTGATATCATATAACTGGTTTATTTAGATAGTTACAGTTTACTGTACGACTCCGTGTATTTTATATCGTATAACTGGTTTATTTACAGTAGATAGTTACAGTTTACTGCACGACTCGGTGTATTTTATACCATATAACTGGTTTATTTAGATAGTTACAGTTTACTACACGATTCCGTGTATTTTATATCGTATAACTGGTTTATTTAGATCGTTACAGTTTACTGTACGACTCGGTGTATTTTATATCGTATAACTGGTTTATTTACAGTAGATAGTTACAGTTTACTACACGATTCCGTGTATTTTATATCGTATAACTGGTTTATTTAGATCGTTACAGTTTACTGCACGACTCCTAGTATTTTATATCGTATAACTGGTTTATTTACAGTAGATAGTTACAGTTTACTACACGACTCCGTGTATTTTATATCGTATAACTGGTTTATTTAGATCGTTACAGTTTACTACACGATTCCGTGTATTTTATACCGTATAACTGGTTTATTTAGAGAGTTACAGTTTACTACACGACTCCGTGTATTTTATATCGTATAACTGGTTTATTTACAGTAGATAGTTACAGTTTACTACACGACTCCGTGTATTTTATATCATATAACTGGTTTATTTAGATAGTTACAGTTTACTGCACGACTCCGTGTATTTTATATCGTATAACTGGTTTATTTAGATAGTTACAGTTTACTGTACGATTCCGTGTATCTTATATCGTATAACTGGTTTATTTAGATAGTTACAGTTTACTACACGACTCGGTGTATTTTATATCGTATAACTGGTTTATTTAGATAGTTACAGTTTACTGCACGACTCGGTGTATTTTATATCGTATAACTGGTTTATTTAGATAGTTACAGTTTACTGTACGATTCCGTGTATTTTATATCGTATAACTGGTTTATTTAGATAGTTACAGTTTACTACACGATTCCGTGTATTTTATATCGTATAACTGGTTTATTTAGATAGTTACAGTTTACTACACGACTCCGTGTATTTTATATCGTATAACTGGTTTATTTAGATCGTTACAGTTTACTGCACGACTCGGTGTATTTTATATCGTATAACTGGTTTATTTAGATCGTTACAGTTTACTGCACGACTCGGTGTATTTTATATCGTATAACTGGTTTATTTAGATAGTTACAGTTTACTGCACGACTCCGTGTATTTTATATCGTATAACTGGTTTATTTAGATAGTTACAGTTTACTACACGACTCGGTGTATTTTATACCGTATAACTGGTTTATTTAGATCGTTACAGTTTACTGCACGACTCCGTGTATTTTATACCGTATAACTGTTTTATTTAGATAGTTACAGTTTACTACACGACTCCGTGTATTTTATATCGTATAACTGGTTTATTTAGATAGTTACAGTTTACTACACGACTCGGTGTATTTTATACCGTATAACTGTTTTATTTAGATCGTTACAGTTTACTGCACGACTCGGTGTATTTTATATCGTATAACTGGTTTATTTAGATAGTTACAGTTTACTACACGATTCCGTGTATTTTATACCGTATAACTGGTTTATTTAGATAGTTACAGTTTACTACACGACTCGGTGTATTTTATACCGTATAACTGGTTTATTTAGATCGTTACAGTTTACTGCACGACTCCGTGTATTTTATACCGTATAACTGTTTTATTTAGATCGTTACAGTTTACTGCACGACTCGGTGTATTTTATATCGTATAACTGGTTTATTTAGATAGTCCAGGGTTTACTGCACGACTCCGTGTATTTTATACCGTATAACTGGTTTATTTAGATCGTTACAGTTTACTGCACGACTCGGTGTATTTTATATCGTATAACTGGTTTATTTAGATCGTTACAGTTTACTGCACGACTCCGTGTATTTTATATCGTATAACTGTTTTATTTAGATCGTTACAGTTTACTACACGACTCCGTGTATTTTATACCGTATAACTGGTTTATTTAGATAGTTACAGTTTACTGCACGACTCGGTGTATTTTATATCGTATAACTGGTTTATTTAGATCGTTACAGTTTACTGCACGACTCCGTGTATTTTATATCGTATAACTGGTTTATTTAGATAGTTACAGTTTACTGCTCGACTCCGTGTATTTTATATCGTATAACTGGTTTATTTAGATCGTTACAGTTTACTGCACGACTCGGTGTATTTTATACCGTATAACTGGTGTATTTAGATAGTTACAGTTTACTACACGACTCGGTGTATTTTATACCGTATAACTGGTGTATTTAGATAGTTACAGTTTACTGCACGATTCCGTGTATTTTATATCGTATAACTGGTTTATTTAGATCGTTACAGTTTACTACACGACTCCGTGTATTTTATATCGTATAACTGGTTTATTTAGATCGTTACAGTTTACTGCACGACTCCGTGTATTTTATATCGTATAACTGGTTTATTTACAGTAGATAGTTACAGTTTATTACACGATTCCGTGTATTTTATATCGTATAACTGGTTTATTTAGATAGTTACAGTTTACTACACGACTCGGTGTATTTTATACCGTATAACTGGTTTATTTAGATCGTTACAGTTTACTGCACGACTCCGTGTATTTTATACCGTATAACTGTTTTATTTAGATCGTTACAGTTTACTGCACGACTCGGTGTATTTTATATCGTATAACTGGTTTATTTAGATAGTCCAGGGTTTACTGCACGACTCCGTGTATTTTATATCGTATAACTGGTTTATTTAGATCGTTACAGTTTACTACACGACTCCGTGTATTTTATATCGTATAACTGGTTTATTTAGATCGTTACAGTTTACTGCACGACTCCGTGTATTTTATATCGTATAACTGGTTTATTTACAGTAGATAGTTACAGTTTACTGCACGACTCCGTGTATTTTATATCGTATAACTGGTTTATTTAGATCGTTACAGTTTACTACACGACTCCGTGTATTTTATATCGTATAACTGGTTTATTTAGAGAGTTACAGTTTACTGTACGACTCGGTGTATTTTATATCGTATAACTGGTTTATTTAGATAGTTACAGTTTACTGCACGACTCGGTGTATTTTATATCGTATAACTGGTTTATTTAGATAGTTACAGTTTACTGCACGACTCGGTGTATTTTATATCGTATAACTGGTGTATTTAGATAGTTACAGTTTACTACACGATTCCGTGTATTTGATATCATATAACTGGTTTATTTAGATAGTTACAGTTTACTGCACGACTCGGTGTATTTTATATCGTATAACTGGTTTATTTAGATAGTTACAGTTTACTACACGATTCCGTGTATTTGATATCATATAACTGGTTTATTTAGATAGTTACAGTTTACTGTACGACTCCGTGTATTTTATATCGTATAACTGGTTTATTTACAGTAGATAGTTACAGTTTACTGCACGACTCGGTGTATTTTATACCATATAACTGGTTTATTTAGATAGTTACAGTTTACTACACGATTCCGTGTATTTTATATCGTATAACTGGTTTATTTAGATCGTTACAGTTTACTGTACGACTCGGTGTATTTTATATCGTATAACTGGTTTATTTACAGTAGATAGTTACAGTTTACTACACGACTCCGTGTATTTTATATCGTATAACTGGTTTATTTAGATCGTTACAGTTTACTGCACGACTCCTAGTATTTTATATCGTATAACTGGTTTATTTACAGTAGATAGTTACAGTTTACTACACGACTCCGTGTATTTTATATCGTATAACTGGTTTATTTAGATCGTTACAGTTTACTACACGATTCCGTGTATTTTATACCGTATAACTGGTTTATTTAGAGAGTTACAGTTTACTACACGACTCCGTGTATTTTATATCGTATAACTGGTTTATTTACAGTAGATAGTTACAGTTTACTACACGACTCCGTGTATTTTATATCATATAACTGGTTTATTTAGATAGTTACAGTTTACTGCACGACTCCGTGTATTTTGTATCGTATAACTGGTTTATTTAGATAGTTACAGTTTACTGTACGATTCCGTGTATCTTATATCGTATAACTGGTTTATTTAGATAGTTACAGTTTACTACACGACTCGGTGTATTTTATATCGTATAACTGGTTTATTTAGATAGTTACAGTTTACTGCACGACTCGGTGTATTTTATATCGTATAACTGGTTTATTTAGATAGTTACAGTTTACTGTACGATTCCGTGTATTTTATATCGTATAACTGGTTTATTTAGATAGTTACAGTTTACTACACGATTCCGTGTATTTTATATCGTATAACTGGTTTATTTAGATAGTTACAGTTTACTGCACGACTCCGTGTATTTTATATCGTATAACTGGTTTATTTAGATCGTTACAGTTTACTGCACGACTCGGTGTATTTTATATCGTATAACTGGTTTATTTAGATCGTTACAGTTTACTGCACGACTCGGTGTATTTTATATCGTATAACTGGTTTATTTAGATAGTTACAGTTTACTGCACGACTCCGTGTATTTTATATCGTATAACTGGTTTATTTAGATAGTTACAGTTTACTGCACGACTCGGTGTATTTTATACCGTATAACTGGTTTATTTAGATCGTTACAGTTTACTGCACGACTCCGTGTATTTTATACCGTATAACTGTTTTATTTAGATAGTTACAGTTTACTACACGACTCCGTGTATTTTATATCGTATAACTGGTTTATTTAGATAGTTACAGTTTACTGCACGACTCGGTGTATTTTATACCGTATAACTGTTTTATTTAGATCGTTACAGTTTACTGCACGACTCGGTGTATTTTATATCGTATAACTGGTTTATTTAGATAGTTACAGTTTACTACACGATTCCGTGTATTTTATACCGTATAACTGGTTTATTTAGATAGTTACAGTTTACTACACGACTCGGTGTATTTTATACCGTATAACTGGTTTATTTAGATCGTTACAGTTTACTGCACGACTCCGTGTATTTTATACCGTATAACTGTTTTATTTAGATCGTTACAGTTTACTGCACGACTCGGTGTATTTTATATCGTATAACTGGTTTATTTAGATAGTCCAGGGTTTACTGCACGACTCCGTGTATTTTATACCGTATAACTGGTTTATTTAGATCGTTACAGTTTACTGCACGACTCGGTGTATTTTATATCGTATAACTGGTTTATTTAGATCGTTACAGTTTACTGCACGACTCCGTGTATTTTATATCGTATAACTGTTTTATTTAGATCGTTACAGTTTACTACACGACTCCGTGTATTTTATACCGTATAACTGGTTTATTTAGATAGTTACAGTTTACTGCACGACTCGGTGTATTTTATATCGTATAACTGGTTTATTTAGATCGTTACAGTTTACTGCACGACTCCGTGTATTTTATATCGTATAACTGGTTTATTTAGATAGTTACAGTTTACTGCTCGACTCCGTGTATTTTATATCGTATAACTGGTTTATTTAGATCGTTACAGTTTACTGCACGACTCGGTGTATTTTATACCGTATAACTGGTGTATTTAGATAGTTACAGTTTACTACACGACTCGGTGTATTTTATACCGTATAACTGGTGTATTTAGATAGTTACAGTTTACTGCACGATTCCGTGTATTTTATATCGTATAACTGGTTTATTTAGATCGTTACAGTTTACTACACGACTCCGTGTATTTTATATCGTATAACTGGTTTATTTAGATCGTTACAGTTTACTGCACGACTCCGTGTATTTTATATCGTATAACTGGTTTATTTACAGTAGATAGTTACAGTTTATTACACGATTCCGTGTATTTTATATCGTATAACTGGTTTATTTAGATAGTTACAGTTTACTACACGACTCGGTGTATTTTATACCGTATAACTGGTTTATTTAGATCGTTACAGTTTACTGCACGACTCCGTGTATTTTATACCGTATAACTGTTTTATTTAGATCGTTACAGTTTACTGCACGACTCGGTGTATTTTATATCGTATAACTGGTTTATTTAGATAGTCCAGGGTTTACTGCACGACTCCGTGTATTTTATATCGTATAACTGGTTTATTTAGATCGTTACAGTTTACTACACGACTCCGTGTATTTTATATCGTATAACTGGTTTATTTAGATCGTTACAGTTTACTGCACGACTCCGTGTATTTTATATCGTATAACTGGTTTATTTACAGTAGATAGTTACAGTTTACTGCACGACTCCGTGTATTTTATATCGTATAACTGGTTTATTTAGATCGTTACAGTTTACTACACGACTCCGTGTATTTTATATCGTATAACTGGTTTATTTAGAGAGTTACAGTTTACTGTACGACTCGGTGTATTTTATATCGTATAACTGGTTTATTTAGATAGTTACAGTTTACTGCACGACTCGGTGTATTTTATATCGTATAACTGGTTTATTTAGATAGTTACAGTTTACTGCACGACTCCGTGTATTTTATATCATATAACTGGTTTATTTAGATAGTCCGAGGTTTACTGCACGACTCCGTGTATTTTATATCGTATAACTGGTTTATTTAGATCGTTACAGTTTACTACACGACTCCGTGTATTTTATATCGTATAACTGGTTTATTTAGATCGTTACAGTTTACTACACGACTCGGTGTATTTTATACCGTATAACTGGTTTATTTAGATAGTTACAGTTTACTACACGACTCGGTGTATTTTATACCGTATAACTGGTTTATTTAGATCGTTACAGTTTACTACACGACTATGTGTATTTTATACCGTATAACTGGTTTATTTAGATCGTTACAGTTTACTGCACGACTCCGTGTATTTTATATCGTATTGCTAGCTTCTCGTTTACTAGTGTTGATATATTCCCATACTGTACTGGCTAGGGGGTTACTAGATAAAACTATTGTTAACTGGTATTGGAATTCATATGCCGTACTGGTGACTAAATTAAGTATTGCGTGCTTCGTTTTTTTAGTTAAAATGAACCATTGATATGAAAATAAAAATGTTTTGTGACCAGTAACGTGCAGGGCATAAGTCTACAATATTTCGCACGGTATTGAGACCACCGAACAAAATTCATCAACAAGAACCAATTGCATATTTTAACATTTTGATTGAAAACAAACGTAACATCACGATATGGACTACTTTAATTCCAGTGTAGATCGCCTGCTGTGAAATGTAAATCATACCACAGGAAAATATCAATATTGCTGGCGAACGATACATCAACCAGTTCAGCAATTTACATTTCACTGACAAAAAGGTTATCGGTTGCAGATCTGCTTCTAAAACACTTAAATGCAATTTGCACGTGTCACTTAAGTTCACAACTGCTTGGTAGTCGATGTGTGACTGTTTAAGAGAATCCGTGTTTTAGTGAAAATTTACCTACATTAGAGAGGCTGTAGTGCATTTATCTTTAATTATGTTAACCACTGTTACATGTTAATGACGTTATCGTCAGTTGTAAGGACAAATATATATGGCAACTGTTGTACCCTGGTAATTGTGTGACCTTACTGCTATGGTCGCGAGGACAAAGTTCTAAACCTCAAACTTCGCTATTGTTCTAAACAACAAACATCACCAAAGCTCTTAACACCAAACCTCACCATAGCTTTAAGCAACAAACATCACCAAAGCTCTAAAAATCAAACATCACCATAGCTCTACACAACAATCTTCGGAATTTTTCTGAACACCAAACATTAAAATAGTTTTAAATCCCAAACATCACAATAATTTTAAATCCCAAACATCACCATAGCTCCAAACAATAAAACATTACAACAGTTTTAATTCCCAAACATCACAATGGTTCTTAACCTACCAAACCTCCAGGGGTGGTACACATTTATTTTCAGTGCTTGATCTCAATATCATAAACATTATTATAAAGCATATAACAGCCAATCAAACGCTTGATGATAACTGGTTCGTTACCTTTCAGGTTCTTGGGTTCGAAGTCCATGGTTTTACACTTGCTCTTGAGCCCGACCCTATCCTCGTCAATCCAGACGTATTCAACCTGGACAGTTTCACTTGGTTGTGGGATGTCTAAATACCGTTCCAAGACCTTTTTGTTCGTATTGCTTCCGGAAAAAGGAAGAATAGCTGCCATCTTGATATTTCCTTAACTTTCTGAAATTGAGATAAATAATTCGAAATTATTTGAGGACAAAGAATATTGAGTACTTTTACATTCTGTCAAACAAGATATACGTACCTACACATATCGGTCATTTCAGGTAGAATTTCTCTGATAAACATAGCATGCATCTTTGTGTTAGAAAAGAAAAGAAATCTTATTTTACTTTATCTAGATACTTATTGAGATGGTTCTGGATTGAAATGTATGCAGTCTGGTTTTTCACAACTTAAAACTATATCTATCTTTCATTATCTTTTATCTTCTTTTACGTGACCTAGATGTTCATACAAGGATAGAAATCTAATGTAAGGCCTGTGTGACCTAGATATATGTCAAGCTCGCATGACCTAGGTATTCATACCCGGTTAATGACATTTACGCATCGTGTCATCTTGCATTGTATCCTTTTTCAATTTCAAAACATTTTATTGACACATAAGGGCAATAGGATTGGACAGCAGGCAAAGCCTATATAAGTCCTCTCCCAAAACAGTAACATACACAATGGTACAAACATGGACATAATATAACACATTACATATTACAATCTCAATGCTTAACAAAGAGGCAGCTCCATTAGATTAGTATTAATTTTGTTTTATGAAAAGAATACTCTAACCTTTTAAAATAGGTAAAACAATATTTAAAGCAAAAAGACAGAATAGGCATTTATATCCTAATTTAATCAAATTTAACAAACTGTATGGAATAAACATCTGATGATATTGAATTTCCTTATCCTAACAGATACAGGCCACATAGTCCATTTAATCATCACACTGGCCATCCACTGATGAAATTTAGAAATTCCATATCACCAGATAGTTTATATTGTTTGGGTTAAAGGTTAAATATAAAGTTTGAAATGATTATTTGTATCCTTTTATTGGGTTGCAAAAGCGACTAACATAAATAATGAAATTAAACTAATTCTTTATGTTGATGAAAACATTAACCCGAATTCCTTAAATAGCTTATTACATGAATACATCACTTCAATAAGATGTTTAGCTGATTTAACTTTCCCTCTGTGATGAGCATATTACTAGGAGACTTTCTGTTGTAACTCACAATGATTTCCCTATGTGTCTCTGTGCGTCTGCTATGAAGCTTCCATATTCTTAGACTTATAAGACCTTATTAGACCATATTATATCGTATTAGACTGTATTAGACCGTATTAGACTGTATTATACCGTATTAGACTGTGTTAGACTGTATTAGACTGTATTAGACTGTATTATACCGTATTAGACTGTATTATACCGTATTAGACCGTATTATACCGTATTAGACTGTGTTAGACTGTATTATACCGTATTAGACTGTATTAGACCGTATTATACTGTATTATACTGTATTATACCGTATTAGACTATGTTAGACTGTATTAGACTGTATTAGACTGTATTAGACCGTATTATACCGTATTAGACTGTATTAGATTGTATTATACCGTATTGGACTGTATTATACCGTATTATACCGTATTAGACTGTATTATACCGTATTATACCGTATTAGACTGTATTAGACCGTTTTAAACTGTATTGGACTGTATTATACCGTATTAGACTGTATTACACCGTATTAGACCGTATTAGACTGTATTATATCGTATTAGACTGCATTAGACTGTATTATACCGTATTAGACTGTATTATACTGTATTAGACCGTATTATACTGTATTAGACTGTATTAGATTGTATTATACCGTATTGGACTGTATTATACCGTATTATACCGTATTAGACTGTATTATACCGTATTATACCGTATTAGACTGTATTAGACCGTTTTAAACTGTATTGGACTGTATTATACCGTATTAGACTGTATTACACCGTATTAGACCGTATTAGACTGTATTATATCGTATTAGACTGCATTAGACTGTATTATACCGTATTAGACTGTATTATACTGTATTAGACCGTATTATACTGTATTAGACTGTATTAGACTGTATTATACCGTATTATACCGTATTATACCGTATTAGACTGTATTAGACTGTATTATACCGTATTGGACTGTATTATACCGTATTAGACTGTATTAGACCGTATTAGACTGTATTAGACTGTATTATACCGTATTAGACTGTATTACATCGTATTAGACCGTATTAGACTGTATTATAACGTATTGGACTGTATTAGACTGTATTATACCGTATTAGACTGCATTAGACTGTATTATACCGTATTAGACTGTATTAGACCGTATTAGACTGTATTAGACTGTATTAGACTGTATTAGACCGTATTAGACCGTATTACACTGTATTAGACTGTATTATACCGCATTAGACTGTATTAGACCGTATTAGACGTATTAGACTGTATTATACCGTATTAGACCGTATTAGACTGTATTATAACGTATTAGACGGTATTAGACCGTATTAGACCGTATTATACCGTATTAGACTGTATTAGACCTTGTTATACCGTATTAGACTGTATTAGACTGTATTAGACTGTATTATACCGTAATAGACCGTATTAGACCGTATTAGACTGTATTATACCGTATTAGACTGTATTAGACTGTATTATATCGTATTAGAATTATTATATCGCATTACACTGTATTATACCGTATTAGACTGTATTAGACCGTTTAGACTGTATTAGACTGTATTATACCGTATTAGACTGCATTAGACTGTATTAGACTGTATTAGACTGTATGATACCGTATTAGACCGTATTAGACTGTATTATACCGTATTAGACTGTATTAGACTGTATTAGACTGCATTAGACTGTATTAGATCGCATTAGACTGTATTATACTGCATTATACTGTATTAGACTGTATTAGACCTATTAGACTGTATTAGACTGTATTATACTGTATTAGACTGTAATAGACCGCATTAGACTGTATTAGACTGTATTATACTGTATTAGACTGTAATAGACCGCATTAGACCGTATTATACTGCATTATACTGTATTAGACTGTATTAGACTGTATTAGACTGTAATAGACCGTATTAGACTGTATTAGACTGCAATAGACCGCATTAGACCGTATTAGACTGTATTAGACTGTATTAGACTGTAATAGACCGCATTAGACCGTATTATACTGCATTATACTGTATTAGACTGTAATAGACCGTATTAGACTGTATTAGACTGCAATAGACCGCATTAGACCGTATTAGACTGTATTAGACTGTATTAGACTGTAATAGACCGCATTAGACTGTATTAGACTCCACATCGGCACAGATATAACATGATCTCGAACCAACATTTTTGCTGTAGACCTACGGGAGTTTCAGTGTTAAAAACATGAGTCTCTTCAGTGTATAAACTTCTGATCAGATATGGGGGATGGTGATCGACTTTACCGAAGCCCTTACGTTTCAAATCTGTAGTAACAGCCTTAAAAACCTGGTCACTCGTCTTAAATTCGGTGTCCTTTTTTATGTCCATATCCATTTTCTTCTTAATGTACCTATTGAGGCTGTATCTGATGTTCTGAAGCGTCGATTTCTTGGTTACAATATGTATTCGCTAGAACTGTATCAAATGCTGTACATGTACATGTATTGTCACCTTTATCCTCACTTCACACACTCGTCTTACTAATATGTAATACATGTATAAATGTTAATGTTACCGCTATTAAATTAGTTCAATATCCAGGCAATTTCAGAACGTGATATCGGTCACATGGTTAACTTTGAGGATAACGGTCACATATGGACCGACCGGAATGTTCATTATGCCAATTGAAGTAAAAAAAAAACGATAGGTCAATACATTGTAAAAGCATGTGTACGATCGTTTATAGTATTGAATCAGTCGTGTGGGTTAAGAGGTTACGCTACTAAGAAGCCCGAGTTCCCTCTGGCTAAAATCGTAGACGGGAAAGTAAAGTCTGCCCCCGATGTATGAAATGTAATTTGATCGATGTCACGGTTCTACTAAATATTCATTAAGCAGACTTTGTCTATCAACTTTTGATAATATTTAACACTGATCACTTTGCTGAAACGGATAGAACCCGAAAAAGCGGTATCTGACAGATGACCGGAATTGAACCCTATAGCTAGTCGCCTTAATATAAGATGGGTGTGTTTATTACCCCCTATCTACCGAAACAAGTACCAGGAATATCACAAAAGTCTTAATAGAGCTATGATTACACACTATGACATGTCCACTTAATTGGTATCACTTCACACAATACACTTGACTGTTGATACATAAAATAGACACAATCGTGTATTTATGATGATTATTACATACATCAAATTTTTGGATTTTTTCTTTGTTAATGCTCTATATATATATATGTATATCAATGTCAACATTGACTTAGTGATACTTACATTTATCTCGAAAAAAATGGAAACTCTGTCTTTGTTGGCCTCCAGATTTTGCTGTATGGACTGATACACCGATTTTCTGTTTATATACTGACACGTAACGCTTCGTAAGTCAACCGGGTGTCACCACGCAATAACGACGCAATATGTAATAAAAAATTCAGTCTTTTTTACCAGGTCAGTTGTCATTAGATGGAAAGATTATCTCCACTTGGTACATGTTTTAACCTAATTCTATTGAAAAAGTACATATTTATTACTTATAATGACATTGGAAAAATTATTACAAATTGCATGTGCACATCAACGCAAAGGTGCTGTTGCAGAACCGCCCACAGCGATTTCTTGAAATCGACTTTATTTTCCAGTAAAGCTATGAAAAATACATATGGAACAAGATGTTATTTTCCACTTGACCCATAAGCGCGCCCATAGCGCCATCTACTTCACTTTTTCGTTTACAAGCATACCTCTGTTTTTCACAGTCCAATAAGTGGTATTTCTGTTTGTCACTGAGAGGTTTTCTCACGACTAGGTATTGTACATACATTGTAGTTTAAAATGATAAACAGTTGACCATGAAAAAACAAACGAGTTTAGTACAAGATGACGTAGAAAACCAAAATTCGAAAATTTTCATCAAATTCAAAATACCATTTTTAAAATCAAGCGGCAAATTCGGCACGATAATATGCGAGTACTATCACAGGGGCTTGGCACGATTTTCTAATGATAGTCCATATATATATGTATATAGTATCAAGGGTAGTAACTACCAAGAGGGGGATGACGAACGTATTTAAAAAAAAAAAAAATTTGTCGTATTCTGCGGGTCAAAAATCTTAGTGACACATACATTACCTTAAAGAGAAATGTTTTATCTTTCCAATGAGTGTTCGATGAACAAAATTGGCCAAGTATTATCCAAGTTATGACCTGACGAATTCGGAAATAGATGTTGAAATGGCTAGGTCGGAATCTCCCTGTCCGGTTGAATAGTCGCCTCGCCTCTAATGGGTACCTCAATAACCATTCAGAAATCGAAAAATCGACGCTTGCAGCGGTATACAGTAACCATAACTATGTCAATATAGGATGTCGGTTGGTTATGTTATCCGTCATGTGCCGTAGCCAATTCCATATTACATCACCGAGCTTACCGTCTTCAAAAAGAACCACCATCTTTCCCTTCATTCGGAACGCTTCTTGGCTGTACGACCACTGTAACGACATAAACAAAGTCACGAAAGGTTAGGGAAAGGTTACAGTGGTCGTACAGCCAAGAAGCGTTCCGAATGAAGGGAAAGATGGTGGTTCTTTTTGAAGACGGTAAGCTCGGTGATGTAATATGGAATTGGCTACGGCACATGACGGATAACATAACCAACCGACATCCTATATTGACATAGTTATGGTTACTGTATACCGCTGCAAGCGTCGATTTTTCGATTTCTGAATGGTTATTGAGGTACCCATTAGAGGCGAGGCGACTATTCAACCGGACAGGGAGATTCCGACCTAGCCATTTCAACATCTATTTCCGAATTCGTCAGGTCATAACTTGGATAATACTTGGCCAATTTTGTTCATCGAACACTCATTGGAAAGATAAAACATTTCTCTTTAAGGTAATGTATGTGTCACTAAGATTTTTGACCCGCAGAATACGACAAATTTTTTTTTTTTTAAATACGTACGTCTTCCCCCTCTTGGTAGTTACTACCCTTGATACTATATACATATATATATGGACTATCATTTGGAAAATCGTGCCAAGCCCCTGTGAGTACTATCGATGTTAGTATTTTAAAAACATATTTGACTATCCCTCTGTATACCAGCAAATTAAAGAAAGTCGTGCCGAATCACTGGATAAGGGCAGTAATTCAATGTTAAAAAATGTATGTGGTCCTTGTCGTACACAATAATACAACGTATTGATTTATTATGAAAATGATTTGATACAATGTCCATGGCAATGTATTATGTTCTACTATGTTTAACATACTTATAGTAGTTCCGTATTACGTATGATTCATCATTTTTCTCACTTGACCATCTTCTTCTTCAGTACTTCTTCAAAGCTTCTCCTCCGTTGGGGTGTGCCACACAAAAGTTCCCTTTGCCACTTGGTCTTTTGACTACTCACCGCGAATGGTGCTCGGCGTGTTGTTATAATTGCTGTTACGTTTTACAATTCTATTTAGTTCAGTTATTCTGTAGTAAAGTTGTCTTTGTCTCAAATAGGAAAATGGAGAACTCCTGCGTTGGGTTGGGATGTAAAGTTAAGTTCAAGTACAACCAGGTTGGCGATGGTAAAAATCCGCGAAAAATTCAGGACTGGATGAAAGATGTTCTCCTTTCTGAAGGTGTCATACTTTCTGAATCAACAGAAGCAAAGATGTGTCCAAAATGCTTTCTCAGATACCTCAAGAAACGTCCTGCATCCGAGAATGCCAATGAACCGGAACGGAAAAAAGCTTCCGTAGACAATGATGATTCTGTTGACGAATCTGACACTCTGGACGGGTATCTTTCTGTAGATGATTTATACTATGCCCCTTCTTCGAACAGAAAATGTAGCATTTGTCGAACTTACAACATGAAGAGTTCTAGCTGCATCAGTGAGAAAGCAAGTCACCAGCTGCTTATCAAACATAAACTGTACATGCCTGAGAATTCCAGGCTGTGTTCAAGTCATCTTCTTGGTAAGGATATCAGTCCTGACATTGAGCCGGTTTTGACAGGGAGGGATAAACTTGTTAATCACTTAGCCACCAAGTCACCAGCTGTTATCAACGATTTACTCAAAATCATACAGAACATGTCCAATAACTTGTCACCGCTTGTATTAAACTTCGACAACATGGATGATGAGGATTGCCAAGCTTGGACAGGCTGGGATTGTAATCAATTCAATCAAATACACGATGCATGTTCCGAACATATTACTGGTACAAAAGCATTGTCATCTAAGAATGCCCTTCTGCTGTTTTGGGTTAAACTCAAAACAGACATATCGTTCACTCAGTTGGCTTCTCTTTTCCGCATTCACCAATCGAGCGTCAGCAGAATTTTCCAGATCGTAACAGATGCTCTAAATCAAGCCGTAGTTCCCACACATCTTGGTCCGGATCACGTGTCTAGGGCGCAAGCGTTGGATCACAATACAGTTTTCACAAAAACATTCTTCGGCAACAAAGTCACTGTAATATTGGATGGTACATATATATATATATCGGCAAAAGTGAAGAACATGAGTTTCAGCGGAAAAGTTACTGCGGTAAAAAAAAACGCAACTACGTGAAGTTTATGAGTATTGTGTTCCCTAACGGTTACGTTCTAGACACAGTCGGCCCATTTCTTGGAAGTGATAATGACACCAAAATCACTGACAAGATACTTTCCGAGACATTTTGAGCAAACATGATGGTATAGAGGCAAACACAGACAGGTGTATCACTAAAACAAGATGGGTGGTCGAAAGTTATCACTCTCGTTTCAAGCAATTCAGATTTTTTTAAACTGAACTCACATCAAACTACTTCATCAAAAATCTCGAAAGTCTTCTGAAAAGGGTCACGGCATATCTGAATTGGCTACGTGGACCCATAGATCAGCCTTCATCAACAAAAGCAGCCGAAGATGAAAAAGTTGCTCTGGAGATGAAGTCACTTCTAAACAAGCCCAACATCCTAGCAGAGCGTGTTGAGAAAGAGCCAGACCTATCACGGAGAGCCAAATCCCAATGGCAGAAGCTAGAGGCAGCCCAGCTCGAGTTCCCACGTCTTGACCAAGAATATCTAGAAACTCTGGCATGTGGGACGTACCAGGTGAAGTTGGCCCCCGGATACATATCGGAACATTTGACAGCAGATGGAGATTATGAAGTCATAGCATACCAACACTCTTCTGACCTGATTCGATGTCAATTCCGATCTCGTCATGAATCGCAAACGAAACATATGGATCCAGTACTCAGGTACCGAACAACCACCAATACAGAATTACTACTGTACGTGTCCAACCGGTCAGAGGACTGTTGGTATGTGTGCTCATATCGCCAGTGTTCAATTCTACCTTGGGGTCTATGTCCATAGTCAGTCTCGAAAACCACTTCGACCAACCAAGTTTATGCCACTGATGAAGTAAATAGCCCGCTAATACATATAATCCAGAATGTAGGGAAGATACTACTTGAATGTTTCTGATATACACAACGTTGCGTCATTGTCACTCTTCAAAAATGATCGACAGTGTCTAGAATGTAACTGTGAAGGAATATAATACTCATATATATATGATATTAAGTTCTAAATACACAAATAATACATGATGAGCTGAATGAGCAAGAACAAAGCACATTAGTTGTACAACAAAGTCGTGGAGATAGGAAAATTGGTAAAGGGACTAACATTGTCCTGACAAAAATCTTGAAACAAATAGTTTCCTTGAAGGCGAATTCGTCCAATCGTGTTTCCTAAAATATTTCAACGTATTTCTTGTCCGGACGAGATGTCTTCACTAGCATGCAGTGCATTTAGCACTTTGATCTATATGAAGATTTATGGGGGGTTGACTAATAGAAGTTGCAAAAACGAGGCATATTCAGTAATTCTGAAGCGCAATTTTTTTTCATGGATTACACAAATGAATGGAGATATTTTCTATCGACAAAATTCGATAGTACTCGGGGTTTGAATTAGACAAAATGCCGTTTAAACGTGCATTCAACTTTATGAGAAATATCATTTTTTATGTTTGATGTCAAATTTCACTGAAACTAACGAAAAGATTCATACAATCGATATCCGATTACGTTGCCCGATATATAAATGTAATTTTAATACAATTTTCCTTACAAACAAATAACATTTTGACCTTATAAACACTTGATAAAGTGTGCTTGTGAGTATTTACGACTTTGGTACAAAATTGCCTCGTTCTGGCATGTCCGGAACGGAACAAGGTTTTCATATTTACTATCAGATGCCCCATGGATATGTCTATCCGGGCATTAGGTAAAGGATCGATTTCCTTCGTGGGCGGTTTTAAAGCATTCCTGCAACAGCACCTTTATTATGGTCATTTTGAGTTGAGCCGACTTGGTCCAGCTATCGGAAATGCAAGCACAAGTTGAAAATGTCAAATATCACTGTTATAATGGTATATTATGGTCATTTTGAGAAACAAACAAACAAGCAAACAAACTGGTATTACTTGGTATGACGATTAAACCTAACCTAGACCGGGAACACTGATCACTATTGTCATTCCCACTCAGCTTTCACCTAGTTCAGTTTCAGTTTCATTCCTTAATACTTTTACCCATTTCGTTTACTACAACACAGTAACACGTATAAAGATAATCCATGCAGGAAAGAGGAAAAAGCATGTCTTCTTTATCCCACTCAATTGTTTAAAAATCGGGTCGATTCTTCTTTGTCTTCTTCAAGACGGCAATGTAGACCCCGAGAATAAGGCCTAATGTATCCCACTGCATGTGATTGTAGGGAACTACTGAATGGAGGCTTCCTTGGTAATTGAAGGCGTTTGAACAATTTATGAGGGGCCATTCCATATCTTATTTAGAAATATTCAGGTATACTCCACGGAATGTTGCGAGCAAGAGGAACTGACTTTTGTTCCTTATGTGTAAGTTAAGTTATAACTGGAACATGAATTACTGTCGCTTCTAAGGATGCCTTGCAGTACGTGGGATAGTAGTGTTTCAGCTTGAGTCTTTCTTTATTATTCGATTTCCTTTTTGTATGTACATTGTGTACAGTTTCCTCTGAAATAAAATATTGCAGGGTAGAATACACAGGCGAGGTTCTCGCCTATACGTTCAAAATAAAGTCGATTGTTCAGCAGATCTCTTTTGCAAACTCTACAAATATTAGGATAGAGATTGTTGGATACAAATTCTAGTCAACAAGTTACAGTACTATACACCGAAATCAAATAGTGTTGATTTATTGCGATGTTATTGGAGCAATATTCGCAGTTATCTAAGGAAACGTCTGTTTATATCATAAAGAATTCCTAAGACACATCGAGATAAAATGTCATTTAAGTTATATCGTACATTATTTTCAACATAATATCCTTCCATGAAATGTATTTACTGGACCGTGACTATATCTCATAAAGTATACGATAAAACGTTTTATTATATACAGAATATGATACAGTTCGTGTATCAAAACACATCTTGACATTCGATATGGTTTAGTAGTTACATTTAAACAGTACTCAGCACGTTGTGCATGGCTGCCTATTTGTTAGTTAGATTGGGTTTTAATGTCTTCCCAGCAGCTGTGATCATATGAAGCAATGTGGAAAGCGCCTGCTTTATGGAAAGTTATCTGTCTGAATTGTTATCACTTGGTACGACACCTACATTATACCGACAATTACAATGGATTTTGGTTTGGTCATACCAAAATAAACCATTGTACCAGTGATATTTTACATTCTGAACTTGTGCTTGTATTTCCCATGGCTGGATCAGGTCCGCTCATATCAAAATGACCATAATAAACCATTATAACATAGATATTTGACATTTTCAGCTTGTGCTTGCATTTCTCATGGCTGGATTAGGTCGGCTCATATCAAAATGACCATAATAATAAACCATTATAACAGCGATATTTGACATTTTCAACTTGTGCTTGCATTTCTCATGGCTGGATCAGGTCGGCTCACCTCAATATGACCATAATAAACCATTATAACAGTGACATTTGACATTTATAATTTGTGCTTGCATTTCTCATGGCTGGATCAGGTCGGCTCAACTCAAAAAGACCATAATAAACCATTATAACATGCAGTGATATTTGACATTTTCAAATTGTGCTTGCACTTCTCATGGCTGGATCAGGTCGGCTCATCTCAATATGACCATAACAAACCATTATAACTTTGACATTTGACATTTATAATTTGTGCTTGCATTTCTCATGGCTGGATCAGGTCCGGTCACCCCAATATGACCGTAATCAACCAGTATAACAGTGATATAATTTGAAAAGATCTAGGTCACTGATAATACATGATATATACATGATATTGTACATGTAAATAATTTGTTGGACTCAAATCAAATTCTCTGGTGCTAATGTAGTTGATTTAAATGAAATATCCACAATAAATATTAATTGGAAATTTTGTGTGCTGTTTATAAACTAGTCCTCCACCTCCGGAGTTATCATAACTTTAAGGAGGCGGGTTAATTTGAAAGAACACGACCTTACATAGAGTCACAGACATTTGATATACATACATGTATATACACTGTCCATAATAAAAAGTGTATGTATATATATTATGTACCTGTAAGAACGATTTCATTGACTTTGAACTTAGAAGTTGGCCCTGTCAGTTCCTTGCATTCCGAGATATACTGTCCTGCAGATCAACAAGGTAAAGTCTGGATGAAAGAAAGTACAAAACAATATTGTATATAACTAGCTGGTGATACTCATCTGGTTAGTAAACTGGTAAGAATGATACTCATGAAACAAGGTCGTGTTTTTTTTAAACATAATCTACATGTACAATGTTACCAATTTGGTCAATTGGAATTTCCCAAAATACCAAGGAAAACACTAGTTAGTCATGCAGAGGTCCCTATAGTCTGATCCCTTGTGAAAGCCTTAAACTAATTATTCCGGTAATTTATCACAGAGAAATTATCTACAGCCTGGCAGTATATTTACTAGGGTTATATATATTTAAAATATTTTTTATAAAATACACAAAATATATGATTTGATGATATTTGAGATGGAAACATTGCTCATTGAATCTATTTTTCAAAATAAAAGTTCAAATACGTATGTATTTTGTAAAAACTGGGAAATGATATTACACCCTTGTTGGCCATATATACCACTATGGGTTTGTTGAGATTTATCAAGTACTGGGTAGACACGCAATATATATATATACTATAAATTACTGACCAATTCCACCACTATTGCTAATAAAGTATTTGTGTGATTTTTATCTTGTGCCATAAAAATCTTTATGGTGGCAGTTGATGTTAATTTCAATAACCTATGATCCCTTCTTTTACCCCAGTTTTATAGTACCGACTTTTGATCATTACACCCTCAATTTATCCCAATTGCAATTTAATAGCAACTATGATGAGTGCCAAACCTTCATCAATCCAATTTTCTGACATTCACACGTTTCATAAGGAAATGAATAGTCCAGTTCTGCTAGAATCCTCCTTCAACAAGAGCTTCAGTCCTGATTTTGGTGGATAGTTGGGCACCAATTATTTTTAAAATAGGAGATGAAAATTACAACATCCAGATTAGAACTCTAACCAGGGACCTCCGATTTCTAGACGGGAGCTCCAAAATAAATAAAATTGTAAAATTGGTCCGCAGGCATTGCCATCTGGTTAGGTCATGTTTAT